>NC_134703.1:185553616-185873616 GCF_043290135.1 Rhipicephalus microplus | reverse complement strand
ACTTTATTACGCAGCGAGTTACGTTGGGAAGAATCTAATCAACTACTGGACAAGCACCATCACGCACTATCTGGAAAACCACATACACACTGGCCCGCGCGCGGAGCCGCCCTCACACTTTTACAGGATGGCGGCAACTACGATAAAGTTCATAGAAAAAGAAGCCCCGAACTGCGACATTGACAAGGACCCACCGGCCCGAATCGTCGAAGCGATATCAGAAAACCAGTTGTCCGAAGAAGAAAAGGAGCAGATCAAAAGCCTAGGACTCTGCAAACAAAAAAGCAATAAGTACCGACCGCGCGAAGTACATGACTTCGAGTGGAAGCGCAAGTGGCAAGTTTTGCCCACGAGACATCGCCTGCACCGTTTCGGCATCATGCAGAATAGCCAGTGTCCTAATTGCCGCGCTGAGGAAACGATCTCCTACGCGTTGTTAGAATGCGGGGCGGCCAAGTCGGTATGGCGCCTGGTTGCGAGGTGCTTCAGCATCCGCCCTCCCCCGGCCCTCGAAAGGAATAGGGGCTGCTTCGCAAGGCTGGTGGTTGCCATCACACTATTTGTGATTTGGAAACGCCGGTGCCTTGCTGAGGTAAAGAACACCCCAGTGAGAGCGGCCTAGCCAGCACTAGCCATGATCAGGCAGAAAATAGTGCAGTACTTGGCCAAGCAACTAGAAGCTGGCGGGGAGGACCAGTTCCTTCGCCACTGGCACACAAAGTTTTTCTTCGTCAGAGGTTCAAAACTCCGTACCCCCATAATCCCCTATTAACGCCTTCTCCCCAAAACATTGTGTTACCAGTGTATGTATAGCGCCAGTCGAAGTATTGTAAACATGATTGATTGATATGTGGGGTTTAACGTCCCAAAACCACTATATGATTATGAGAGACGCCGTAGTGGAGAGCTCCGGAAATTTGGACCGCCTGGGGTTCTTTAACGTGCACCCAAATCTGAGCACACGGGCCTACAACATTTCCGCCTCCATCGGAAATGCAGCCGCCGCAGCCGGGATTCGAACCCGCGCCCTGGAAGTATTGTAAACATGCCTACCCACGTTCACGATCTGTTGTAAATATATGTATATATGATTGTAAATTAATATTTGTGTTTTTTTACGAATGTATGCGTAGTTTTGCACAACCTTGTATATATATATATATTGTTAAGGCGTTTACTAGCCGGCAACGAGCGAGAATATATAATGGCGACAGTCACAGCCAAGCACGGGCTCTCAGCGTGAGCGGCGTCCTTGTTGGGTAACCCCACTAGAAGGTACTCAAGAGTTCGACCCATTTCAGTGTTCGGAGGCTTCGCTACAATTACCCCGGGGTCGAAGAGGGAGCCGCCTGGCGACCTAACAGCTCGTTACTATGAGCGGGTCATAATAAGCCTTCAGGCGCTCCACGTTGACGATGTCTCGCCCACGGCGGCGCATGTCGGAAGATTGTTCAACGGGTTCGATCAGATAGTTGACGGGTGAGGTGCGCTCGATGACACGGTAGGGGCCTTCGTATTTGGGACGTAGCTTCGAAAAGAGGCCAGCTGCAGATGACGGGATCGAGAGCCATACAAGCGCACCAGGAAGGAACGTGGGCTCAGAAGTGGTGGAGCCATCACGAATACTCTTCTGCCGCTCTTTATCTTGCGTCGTAAAGTCTTGGCAAGCTCGCGACACTCTTCAGCAAGCCTGGCTGTCTCGTAAATCGGTGTACACTCAGATGGATCCGGCGTGTACAGGAGTATCGTGTCCATGGTGTGCGACGGGTGCCTTCCGTACAGCAAGTAGAAAGGTGAAAAACCGGTCGTGCTCTGAGGGGCGGTGTTGTAGGCGTAGGTGATGAAGGGCAGTATATTATCCCAATTAGTGTGGTTGGCAGCGACGTACATAGAAAGCATGTCGCCGAGGGTGCGGTTAAAGCGTTCGGTGAGGCCATTCGTCTGTGGCTGGTAAGCAGTAGTTTTGCGGTGGACAGAATGGCACTCCGTCAGAATGACTTCGACGACTTCCGACAAGAAGACACAGCCTCGATCGCTGAGAAGCTCTTGGGGTGGTCCGTGGCGCAGTATAAATCGATGCAGCAGGAAGGACGCAACATCGCGTGCAGTAGCCGCCGGGAGAGCGGTGGTTTCGGCGTATCGCGGTAAATGATCAACGGCAACGATGGCCCAGCGGTTACCACCCGACGTCAGAGGAAGTGGTCCATACAAATCGATACCTACGCGCCCAAAGGGACGGTCAGGGCAAGGTAACGGTTGCAGACCGGCGTGCGACATGTGGGCTGACGGTTTACGGCGTTGGCAAGTGAGGCAAGAGCGAACGAACTGCTGCACATAGCGGTACATGCCGCGCCAAAAGTAGCGTTGTCGAATGCGATGGTAGGTCTTGAATACCCCAGAGTGCGCGCATTGCGGATCAGAATGGAAGGATTCACATATTTCTGACCGCAGACTGCGGGGTATCACGAGTAACCACTGTCGGCCGTCGGCGTCGTAATTGCGTCGGTGTAGAAGGCCGTCACGGATGGTGAAATGGCGAGCTTGACGACGCAAGGCACGCGTGGATGGCGTTGGGAATGGATCAGAGAGCATGTCGATGAGCGTGCCGATCCAATTATCCTTTCGCTGTTCGGTAGCGATGATGTCAACATCAATGGCAGAAACAGCAGCCGTGGATACTGAGCAGAGCACATCACCTTCAGGCAGAGGGGAGCGCGAGAGGGCGTCGGCGTCAGCATGCTGGCGTCCGTTGCGGTAAAGCACGCGGATGTCGTAGTCTTGTTAGCGAAGAGCCCAACGGGCGAGACGGCCTGAGGGATCCTTCAATGATGAAAGCCAGCATAGTGCATGATGGTCGGTGACGACATCGATTGGGCGACCATACAAATAAGGTCGAAACTTTGTAAGAGCCCAGACGATCGCCAGGCACTCTTTCTCCGTGACGGTGTAGTTTTTCTCGGCTCTCGTGAGCGTACGGCTTGCATATGCTACGACATATTCAGGGAATCCGGGTTTTCGCTGCGCCAGGACAGCGCCGAGGCCTACACCGCTGGCGTCTGTGTGCACCTCCGTCGGGGCTGTAGGGTCGTAGTGGCGTAGAATTGGAGGCGACGTCAACAAATGGCGGAGCTTCGCGAACGCGTCGTCGCACTCGGATGACCATGAATTGAAGGGCCCGTTATTTCCAAGGAGCTTCGTCAGCGGTGATATGATCGTGGCAAAATTTCGTATGAAGCGTCGGAAGTATGAACACAGGCCCACGAAAATACGCAGTTCTTTGACAGATGCAGGTTTGGGGAATTCGGCCACGGCCTGAAGCTTGGCAGGATCAGGAAGAATGCCGTCTTTGGACACGACGTACCCCAGTATGGTGAGTTGCCGTGCTGCAAAGCGGCACTTTTTCAGGTTTAGTTGCAAGCCGGCATTGCTCACACGTGCGAAAACTTCTTTCAGACGTTGGAGATGCGTGGAGAAATCCGGAGCAAAGACAATGACATCGTCGAGGTAACACAAGCACGTGTACCATTTCAAGTTGCGCAGAACGGTGTCCATCATGAGCTCAAAGGTCGCAGGTGAATTACATAGACCAAACGGCATGACGTTGAACTCGTACAAGCTGTCTGGCGTGATGAAGGCGGTCTTTGGCCGAGCGTCGTCAGCCATGGGTACTTGCCAGTACCCCGAGCGCAGATCGAGAGAAGAAACAAATCGGCTTCATGAAGGCTGTCAATCGCGTCATCGATGCGTGGCAGTGGATAAACATCCTTGCGAGTGATCTTATTGAGCCGTCTGTAGTCCACACAGAACCGCACAGAACCGTCCTTCTTCGCAACAAGAACAACAGGAGACGCCCATGGACTGTCCGAGGGCCGAATAACATCGCGTCGGAGCATATCGTCAACCTGATCATTAATTACTCGACGTTCAGCAGGCGACACGCGATATGGACGTTGCCGTAAAGGTGGATGGGCACCAGTGTCGATGCGATGCGTAACAACGGACGTGCGACCGAGAGAACTTCGCCCGACATCGAAAGAAGAACGATATTCTTGCAACAGGTCCAGAAGTTGGGAACGCTGTACGGCCGTAAGGTTGTCAGCGATGGAGGGGCCAAACACATCAGCAGATGACGAATCAGAAGTGGAAACAGCATTGATGGTACACGACCTGGGACCGCGCGTGTCATCGGGGACGTCCAGGACTTGTGCGTCGTCGACTGGTTCCGCTCTGCCGAGACATTCCCCTCGAAGCAAGGTAACAGCATACGGGGACGGGTTGGTTACAAAAATAGCAGTGTTGCCCTGGTTGACCTGCACGGTCGCGAAAGGTACTAGCAACCCTTTCCTGCTGCAAGTACGGTCAGATGGCGAAACAAGTCCCATGGTGTCGGAGAGACCAGCGCAGTAGACAGACACAGCTGTCGTCGAGTTTGGAGGCACTGTTGTATCGTCTTTCGTTAGAATCTTGCTCAGTGTCGGGGGACTGTCTTCTGGCGTCAAATGCGAGAAGGGTGAGAGCTCAATTTCGGCGGCGGCACAATGGATGACGGCGTCATGGCGGGAGAGAAAGTCCCATCCCAGGATGAAGTCATGAGAGCATGCCTGAATGATGAACTGGGCGATATACAGAACGTCCTGGATGACAACGCGAGCTGTGCACCCTGCTGTAGGATGAATGCGGTGCTAGTTTGCAGTACGGAGGGATAACCCAGAAAGTGGCGTCGTCACTTTTCGAAGTAAGCGGCAGAGTTTTTCGTCCATAGCTGATACGGCAGCTCCAGTGTCAATAAGAGCCGATGCACAAACACCGTCCACAAACAGGTCAATGACATTCGAGGGGCTGCTCTGAGGGCTTTCACATTGCGATAGCGTCGCATTCCTTGCCTCGGGGACTGCGACGACTAGTTTTCCCGCTCATGAGCTGCCGCACTTGGCCGCATGGGGGACAGGGAACGACGTCGTGGAGACGGCGATCATCGAGATGGACCTGCGCGAGATCGAGGTGGCATAGACGGCGGTTCTTCGCGATAAGGACGGCTGAGTTGGCCAGCAACAGGTGAAGAAATTTGAGCCGGCTGTACGCGATGGCAATAACGGGCCACGTGACCGGCGTAACCGCACGCAAAGCAGATGGGGCGGTTGTCGGGTGTGCGCCATCTGTTCACCGGGGTAGGTCTCACCCATGTCGCAAGGGCTGATGGACGGAACGGTGGCTGCATGGTGGACTGAAGCTGAGGCTGAGGGGTTACGTCAACATACGTAGCGGGCACACCCGCTGCAAAGGACGGAGGTCGAGCGGCAGCTTCGGCGTAAGTCAGAGGGGCGGTTGCTGGAACGACTTGGGGCGGCATGGCGACCACTTGCGCGTAACTCAGGGGCGCAGGAGCCGGAGGCTGTGGGGGGTGGTACGCAGGCATTACCTCCGCTATTTCCTGTTGAATCGCTCGACGGATGGGAGGTAGAAGGGTAGTAGGCGATTGTTGAATAGTCGGTTGGTGGGCGAAGGGCAGGAGCGAGAACTGACGCGCGATTTCCTCATGGATGAAGGACTTTAGGTCTGCCATCAACGCCACTTGGTCACAACTGGCCTCCAAGCCAGCAAGCGTTGCAGCTCGTGGTGGGGAGCGTCGGGTCATCGAACGCTGCCGGCGGAGCTCCTCGTAGCTCTGGCACAGTGTGATGATTTCAGCCACTGTGCGGGGGTTTTTGGCGAGCAGCATCGTGAAGGCATCATCGTCAATGCCTTTCATGATGTTCCGGATCTTGTCAGACTCGGACATGGTGGGATTAGATTTGTTGGATAGGTCCAGGACGTCTTCAATATAGCTGGTGAATGACTCACCAGCCTCCTGAGCACGTTCACGCAAGCGCTGCTCGGCTTGCAGCTTGCGAACAGCAGGGCGGCCAAAGACGTTGATGATTGCGGTCTTGAAATCGGACCAGGTGGCAAAATCGGACGCGTGGTTGTTATACCACAAACTGGCAACACCCGCAAGGTAGAATACCAAGTTGGTCAGCTTGCGGTCCTCGTCCCATTTGTTGGGGACGCTCACGCGCTCGTAAATAGCGAGCCAGTCCTCCACGTCAGTGCCATCAGCGCCAGTGAAGATGGGTGGATCGCGGATTCTGGGGACACCGGGACAAGGGGGTGGCATTGGAGGAGGCGTTTGCTGAGAAGCGTCGTGGTACATAGTAGATGGCAGGGTACGTGATCGTAGCTCCAAAGGCATAGACAGGGATCGCAGCACTCTCCACCAAATTGTTAAGGCGTTTACTAGCCGGCAACGAGCGAGAATATATAATGGCGACAGTCACAGCCAAGCACGGGCTCTCAGCGCGAGCGGCGTCCTTGTTGGGTAGCCCCAGTAGAAGGTACTCAAGAGTTCGACCCATTTCAGCGTTCGGAGGCTTCGCTACAATATATATATATATATATATATATATATATATATATATATATATATATATATATATATATATATATATATATATATATCTGTGTATGTGCCGCTAGTTTCCTCATTGGATAATGGAGTTTGTATGCTTGTATGCCCCATAGTGCACAATAGGGGTATCTAAACGGGCACTGTATGTATAAAATGGTGTAAAGAGTTTTTTTCAGTTTGAAGTTAATAAACTTCTCTTTGTATCAGTTCAAGACTGCTACTGTAATCGCACTTTCCGTTTACCGGGCGCAGGTTCGCCCAAATAAACAGTTAAATTCCAACGTGAAGTCTCTTGTCTTCGGCCACGTCACGACCCCGTGACCCCAGCCCAAGCGGCAAAGAAGACATGGCCTCTAACCCTGAACAGCGAACAATCCGCAGGCAGAGGAGACTACAACCAGAGTACGGGCTCCTTCCTGAAGCAGCCAGGCAGACCCGGATCCCGACATCAACTACTGCAACCATGACCGCCCCCGTGCAGCCTGCACCACTTCTGCTCCGGCAACTCAAAGAGCCGCGAACTTTCCGCGGTTCGCCACTGGAAGACCGGGTAAGCTGGATCAAAAGGTTCGACCGCGTCGCCGCCTTCATTGACTGGACAGACGATGTCAAGCTCCGGCATGTTTATTTCGCCTTAGATGATGCTGCTCGGACCTGGTTCGGGAATCAAGAGCGAAGCCTTACAACGTGGGACGTCTTTCGTGCCAGGTTCCTCACTACTTTCGCAAGTGTGGTGCGCAAGGAGAAGGCCACAGCTCTTCTCGAAACCCGCATGCAGATGCCAAAGGAAAACGTGGCGCTATTCACGGAAGATATGATTAAACTTTTCCGCCACGCTGACTCCGACATGTCCGAGGAGAAGCTCCGTCTGCTAATGCGAAGAGTAAAGCAGAAACTCTTCGCCAGGTTCATCAGAAACCCGCCAAAGACGGTCGCCGAATTCATTTCAGAAGCATCTACGATAGAGAAGACGCTCCAGATGTGCACGCGGCATTATAACCGTAGCTTCTCGTCTACAAGCTACGCCTGGATTCAAGCGCTTGGAACCACTGGCTTGCGGGAGACGATGCAAGCGATCGTGCAAGAAGAGCTACGAAAATTACTTCCTTCAGTGCCGCCTCACGTGGAATCCATCGCGGACGTCGTACGCCAGGAGATCCAGCAATCGCTGGGTGTCTCTCAGCCTCAAGAGCCTCAGCTGCAAGCCATGAACTATGTATGCTGCTGCATTCCGCCGCCACACCCCTACTCCACGCGCACGCCAAAACACTGCCCCATCGCACTTCCGTCACCAGACGCCACCGACGCCACCACCCCCACCGACGTCCTACCGTTCGCCAGCGGCCCAGTGCAGTGCGCCGAGGAAGACTGACGTCTGGCGTACCCCTGACCACCGCCCGCTCTGCTACCACTGCGGCGAGGCCGGACACACATACCGCCGTTGTCAGTACCGACAGATGGGACTGCGTGGGTTCGCCGTCAATGCACCGCGTCCACAGCCAGGAGAACGGCCACGTGACATCGCCGACTACCTGACAGGAACTCAGTGGACACCACGAAGCCCTTCCCGTTCGCCGTCACCCAGCCGCTCCGCGTCACCGCCCCACCGGCAGTACTCTGGCTCAACGCGGGGCCGGTCTCGTAGCCCATATCCGGGAAACTAAGGGCAGCAATCGATGAAGGTGCGGTTGCTGTCTGACGAACTACTGAAGATCCTCCGACGACGACGAAGCCGCGACGCAGCTTTCCGAACACAACGCCAACCAAACAAAGCCCTTACGGCGAAACCTCACTTACTGAAGGTGACCTGATGACGCAACATGGAAGCAGCGGAACAAGCCGACGCAGCCATGACCCGACGCCACGCCCTAACTGTAATGCGAGACGGCGAACTAGCGACCTCGACGTTGTAATCGACGGCCACAGTGCGACCGCTCTCGTCGATACTGGAGCCGACCTTTCCGTCATCAGTAGGTCGTTCACCGCGAAGTTAAAGAAAGTTAGGACAGCTCGGGAAGGCCCTGAAATCCGCACAGCCGGAGGTCATCTCGTAACGCCTACAAGAATCTGCACAGCGAGAGTCACCATTAACAACCATATTTATCCTAGAGACTTCGTAGTCCTACAGCGTTGCTCGAGAGATGTCATCTTTGGCATGGACTTCTTATGCCTCCATGGTGCTGTCATAAACCTAAAAACAAAGTCGATATTGTTGTCCACAGAAGAAACACTACCGCCACACACGTCGTCAAAAAACCCTGCCTTGAATGTGCTGGAAGAACAAGTCACCATTCCGCCTCGCTCAAGCGTCATTATTTCAGTCGGCGCTCCTAAATCACCTGACTTGGAAGGCGTTGTTGAAGGCAGTCAGCATCTGTTGATCACCTGAACTACTTGCGTCGCAAGAGGAATTGCAGAGCAGCGGGGAGGCAAAGCAACAATTATGCTCATGAATTCCAGCAATGAGTACAAACATGTGAAAAAAGGAACAACGGAACAACTTGCTCAGAGGAAGCAATCCCCTCCCAGAGCTTTTGACGTCAATCCAAGACTTCCGAACCATAAGCAAGAACAGCTAAAGGCCCTGCTCCTGCAATACGAAGATTGATTTTCGTCATCATCAAAAATTCGGCAGACCCCAATCTCGAAACATCGCATAATAACCGAAGAAAATGCCAGAACACTCCGTCAGAGTCCGTACAGGGTTTTGATGCGAGAACGCGAGGCCATGAAGAGACAAGTTGAAGAAATGCTGCGGGATGACATTATCCAGCCGTCCAAGAGTCCATGGGCATCCCCCGTGGTTCCCACGGGACCCTATGTTTCTGCATCGATTATAGCCGCCTGAACAATATCACAAGAAAGGACGTGTATCGTTTCCCACGAATAGACGAGGCACTTGATCGGCTCGATAACGCCAAGTACTTTTCGTCAATGGACCTCAAGACTGGCTATTGGCAAATTAAAGTCCGCGAAAGAGACCGAGAGAAGACGGCGTTTATAACACCGGACGGCCCCTTAGAGTTTAAGGTGATGCCTTTCGGCCTTTGCTCAGCGCCTGCAACTCTTTAAAGCGTTATGAATACAGTACTGGCAGGATTGAAGTGGCGGACTTGCCTTGTGTACTTGGACGACGTCGTTTTTTCCTCGAGTTTCGACGAGCATCTTCGGCGCTTTCAAGCTGTACTTCAAGCCATCAAGACGTCCGGACTCACACCGAAGCCAGAAAAGTGCAGATGTGCGTACGAGGAGCTCTTGTTTCTGGGGCACGTTACTAGGAAGTCTGGAGTTCCTCCCGATCCACGGAAAACAGCCGCCATCGCCGACTTCCCGCCGACCACTGACAAGAAGGCGGTGCGCCGATTTCTGGGCCTGTGCGCCTATTATAAGCGGTTCATGAAAAACTTTGCCACAACGCCGATCCTCTCAGTAACATTACCAAGGCCGACGTGGAGTTCAAGTGGGAAACGCCACAGAAACACCCTTTCCAGGAGCTTAAACATCGCCTCCAGACGCCTCCGTTACTTGCCCGTTTCGACGATTCGCCGAGACAGAAATACACACTGACGCTAGCAGCGTATGTCTTGGCGTCGTTCTTGTGCAGAGGGCTGATGGACTTAAAGGGTTATAAGTAACGCCAGCCGATCGCTATCCAAAGCAGAAGCCAATTATCCAACAACAGAAAAGGAGTGCCTTGCCATCATCTGGGCTACGTCGAAACTTCGCCCCTACCTCTACGGCAGGCCCTTCAATGTTGTGAGCGACCACCACGCCTTGTGTTAGCTAGCCACCTTGAAGGACACTTCAGGTCGCCTCGAACGATGGAGCCTGAGACTTCAAGACCATGTCATTACTGTCATTTACAAGTCCGGCAAGAAACACTCCAACGCGAGCTGTCTCTCTCGTGCGCCTGTCGACCAACCACTACCCGACGACCCGGATGACAACGACTTCTTGGGAACGATAAATACCGACGACTTCGTTGAACGGCACCGGGGCGACCCGGAACTTAGGCCCTAATAGAATACCTCGAAGGAAGGACCGCCGAAGTCCCGAAGGTATTCAAGCGCGCACTTGCGTCGTTATTCCTGCGAAACGGTCTTCTACAAAAGAAAAACTTTTCACCGCTTCGAGCCAAGTACCTCCTTGTGGTGCCTTCAGCTCTGCAACCAGAACTCCTGCAGGTGCTGCACGACGATCCGATGGCAGGGCACCTCGGTGTTTCTCGCACGCTAGCGAGGATACGAGAAATGTACCACTGGCCACGTCATACCACCGACGTCACTCGTTATGTGAGGACATGCCGGGACTGTCCGCGACGCAAGACACCACCGACAAAGCCAGCGGGACTTCTGCAGCCAATTGAACCACATTGCCGACCTTTCCAGCAGATTGGTATGGACCTACTTGGGCTGTTCCCGACGTCGGCTTTCGAAAACAAGTAGATCGTGGTAGCTACTGACTACCTCACCCGCTACGCCGAGACAAAAGCCCTGCCAAAAGGCAGTGCATCCGAGGTAGCTAAGTTCTTCGTCGAAAATATCGTCTTACGTCACGGCGCTCCAGAGATCTTTATCACCGACAGAGGAACAGCATTTACTGCAGACTTAACTCAAGCGATCTTGGCATACAGCCAGACAAAGCACTGCCGGACGACAGCGTACCACCCACAGACCAACGGCCTCACCGAGTGGCTTAACAAGACGATCACCGACATGCTGGCAATGTACGTCGATGTCGAACACAAGACGTGGGACGCCATTCTTCCTTACGTGACCTTCGCATACAAAATGGTGGTGCAGGAGACGACGCAGATATCTCCATGCAAATTGGTCTACGGAAGGAGTCCGGCAACGAAGCTCGATGCCATGTTACCCAACGTCACCGACGAAGAAAACCTCGATGTTAGTGAATACCTTCAACGCGCTGAAGAAACCCGAACACTCACACGTCTCTGTATGAAGAATCAACAGACGACCGACAGCCGCTGTTACGATCTTCGATGACGCTTCGTGGAGTACCAGCCCGGTGAACGTGTTTAGGTGGGGACGCTCATACGCCGACGTGAACTCAGTGAAAAGCATCTGCTACGTTGCTTCGGACCATACAGGGTGGTTCGACGTCTCGGCCCACTTGATTACGAGGTTGTCCCCGACGGCATCACGAACTCTCAACGACGACGAGCGCGACCTGAAGTGGTCCATGTTGCGCGCCTCAAGTCGTTTCATGGGCGTTAACAAACTGAAACAGTGTTTTTTATTATTATTGTGTCGTAATTTATTCATTGTATTTTCTTGCAACATTGTTCTACCTTCATCTTTAGTTGAAGCATCGGAACGATGCCTGTTTTAGAGGGGGGCAATGCCACGTTCCATTTCTCAAGTTTTGTTATCGCTCCAAAACACTACACAATTCTCAGCGCAAAGTGCGCGTGCAGTTTTCGAGAAGCTTCCGGACTTTAGTCGATTATTTCGATAAGATCACGCCCACTCTGCGAACTGTACAGATTATTCTGGAACCTACGCCACCGCCAGCGATAACGCTAGAACATTCGATGGCAAGAGTATAAATGCCGACGCACTTCGCCGCTTGTCAGTAGATGATCGACGGCCGACGCTCCGTTCCCCGCTATCACTTCAAGGCTGCTACTGTAATCGGACTTTCCATTCACCGGGCACAAGTTCGCCCAAATAAACAGTTAAATTCCAACGCAAGGTCTCCTGTCTTCGGCCACGGCACGAACCCGTGACAATATATATATATATATATATATATATATATATATATATATATATATATATATATAGGCAGAAATATTAGAAAGGTGGCTTGAGAATCCAGAAGGCCGTATATTGACATGGAATGATATCATCTTCCGCCACCGCTCGTTGAATACTCGCTATCGTCAATCGTCTAAAGCGTTCTATATTTAAGAATTTCGCTGCTTCACAAAACAGTAGTTATGTAGCTATGTGACTCGTGGGCCTGACACTTGGGGTGTGAGCCTGATCACAACATATTTGAGGAGAAAAATGTAAGCTACCCTATGCGTGCGTTGAACGAAGAAGATTAGATTTGTGGGGTTTAACGTCCCAAAACCACCGTATGATTATGAGAGACGCCGTAGTGGAGCGCTCCGGAAGGTTTGACCACCTGGGGTTCTTTAACGTGCACCCAAATCTGAGTACATGGGCCTACAGCATTTCCGCCTCCATCGGAAATACAGCCACCGCAGCCGGGATTTGAACCCGCGACCGGCGGGTCAGCAGCCGAGTACCTTAGTCACTAGACCACCGCGGCGGGGCTTGAACGAAGAAGTGTTTGGCAGACTTATGCCGAATACCCGAATTATTGTGGCTCTTTTCAAAAAAGAGCCATCGTCACTGACCGAGCTTCACGTCATAGACCTGCTCTGCTTAAAGATAGTGTGTACAAGCACCGCAATCGACGCTGCTTCCATGGCTCTTGACAAACGAGGCTTTAATCGTAACCATGACATAAATTTTTTTGAGAAATTCGCAAGTTTTGGACTCCAAGAATAGATACACCAGTGACAGCAGTGTCCGAAGTGGTTTGTGAAGAACCTAAGCACGCTTTCTCATTCAGCTCATCATGATCGCAAGCAGCAAGTTGTACCGATGATGTTCGGCCTCTCTCGCACGTCACGCCTATGGCATCGTGCTGCCAGTCGCCTAGAGTGATACTTTCATCACAACCTTAGAAAGAAGCCTTCAGGCATGTGCCCACGACTCCGATACCATTCACCTACAGCCATCACTTGCCGTTCCTTGGTGACCACCACAAATAAACCCATTGGGAAGGCAGCAGTTCCGAAAAACGGATGGTCGACGCACTATCGAATGCCGCCACCTCTGCTTTAAATGTGGCAGGGCAGGTCATACAGCTCGCTGATATTGGCACCGTAACACTTCGTTTTCGTACTGCAGTGCTGGCAGGTCAGACGAGGCAGCGTCACCGAAAGCTAGAGAACATGTAGCCCAAATGTATTCAAAGACAAATAAAGCAAAAACATTTACAGTCAAGTAAAGCTGTTTGCATTAGCAGTTTTATTTAGACTTACATTTTCACTTTTCGATATTTCAATCTTTTTTTCGTACAATATGTCGTTAGTGTTATTTTCTAATGAGTTCAGAAACAACGCGATTTCATCGTCTTGGCAGAGGACTTCAGAAATGCTGACCAACTGCAGTTCTATACCTATATTAAGTACAAGGACCTCGTCATTTGCGTTCGAGAACGTGAAAACATCCATATTTAGGCGCTTCATAAGCGAATGAACACACTTTACTATATAATGTGGGTGGAAAACTGGCGACATAAGAATTTATGAAAAAGAAGATGACAAGACAAAATTGTACAAGCCGTGTCTCTCCAGTCCATGACTATTGGCAAGGTACCGTCTGAAAAAAGGTGTTCTATAGCACCAGCTTTCACCAAATTCGTGTTATTTTTGCACATAAAGTAATACGTGAAAAGGTTAATTTTTTGACAAGGTTTATTATCACAGACACCAGCATTTGCCGCCGTCTCTTTGAATATTCACTTGGTACGTCGAATTTAGTTTAGCGCCAGCATATACCAAAAATAGCAATTTTATGACAGGAGTCTCTTCACGCAGGGCGGGGAGGGGGTGAGGGAGGTGCATGCTTGAAGTGAATGTTTTCGCTATGGCTCATGGAGAAAAAGTGTCTGGGGTAGGGGGGCGGAACCGGTGTGCCACCCCTGGCAATGTCACTGCTTGCCGTTGTCTAATATAGGTTAAGTAAATGACTAATGCGCCAGTCAATGCAATAAAAATATTGTGGCAGTGAAGGTTAAGACTAGTGGACATGATAAATAGTGATTATAGTCGAGATTTCACGTCCCCGAAACAATATTATGGTTAAGAAAGACGCCATGCCGGAGGTATGAGGAGATCACAGCCGCCTATTGTTCTTTAAAAGCACGCTACCATCTGCAGCGTATCGCCTTATCTCGCGACCTTCAGTTGGTAGTCGAGCCTTGAAAACACTATGCAATCAGGGTGGAAAACTGTTTACATAAAAAACTTCTGACTAAACTTGTCACAAGTTAAACAGATATGTCACGCAAAGCGCGAGTGGCAGAAAAAGGCTTCGAAGTCTGATATAAGGCGAAACTTGTGAAGTGGTTATTTATGAATACGGCCAGGTGCATACCTTATCACTACTTGCAGGGTACGTGCGCAAACTTGTGTAGGTTACACACCATACCCAATACCACTAGACACGTTGCACCGGCAATGTGATAAGAAAAACACATCCATATACACAAAGTGAACAATGTTATAGAAGTTTGCTCGAAGGCGCACCAGGCGTTTCTTTACGAGACTATTTAAATAGAAAACCTTGTTAATAATCCGCTGCATGATTTTCACAGTACGTGGAAGGTAGCGTTGTCGGGCTTGTTGCTAGGCTGGCGCAGCTCTTCGTTAGCCACGTCGATATGTACGCAAACCACCTGCCCCTATATCCCATACTGGCCGCTATGTTGAGTCAAATGCCTAACGCTCTAAGATGGCACACGTGGAAATATGAGGCGTTCTTCTTTGAGGCTGAGAGCAGGACGGTGATGGTGCTTGGGGGCGTATTGGTACCTGTGCATTCTGCTCATCGTAGCAACTTGTCACGTGCTGCCGTGCCTACGAAACGACGAGAACAGAGTAGAGAAAGTCACGAGGAGGCAAGCGCGCGGGCCATCAAGAACAAACGCCTTGTGGTGCGCATTCATATGCGCGCTAGGTAACTGCTGGTGCCTGGAAGGCGCGAGCACAAGAAGTTGCCATTCAAGCACCTAAAGCATGATTAATCGACTGCTACGCAATCGACCGAATTGCAGAAGGTTCCCATAAAGAAGAGTTTGCTTGTACTTATACAAATACACACACAACTAATTGACATCTCATCTGGAACTGTAGTCCGAGAACACTTGTTTCTAATGCCTGCTCAGCAAAGTACGGCTTCGGGAGTTGCGGAAAGGTGTTTTGTAGTAGCTCGTATTAAGATGGACATGAACTTCTAGAGCTCGTGGCACGGTTTTCTTCTCTGCTGAGTGACCAATCTTGTAGACTTCCAATGAACATTTATGTTTTCGGCTTGTTGAAAGCAAATGTGAATGTGTCATCAGAGATTTGAGTCCGCTAGATGAGGGTCTCCTCTTGAACGTCATTCACGATGAAGTTCATAGGCCATGGTAAGGTGGTCGCTGAGCCAGTGCCGACTATATTACAAGTGACACGAAATCGTCTCTGGCTCGCCATGACATTGCGAGTTTTCAAGGACGTCAATAAGGTTTTTTGCCATAACAAGTGGTTTCTTTATCACCAGCCCTATTTCGGTCACCGTTCGCGCTCTCCGTTTCCTGGAAAGTAGTCGTGGAGGCATCCACGTAATTTGTTTACCTTCCTGAAAGAAGGCAGCACACGACGGGAAAACTAAAGGCAGCAACCACTCGGGCTAAGGCCAGTCATGGATCACAGTAGAACGAAAAGCTGATAGCACAGCCGCATCGGAACGACCTGATGCTGGGGTCCTTTAAAGATGATGAAATTATGAGTGACGACCTCAGTGTATTTGTTGACGGGCAGCTTGTTACAAAAGTTGTCAATACAGGTCTCGGGTTGTGCATGATAAGTGAAGTCGTCGGTGCTGGTCCTAGCATATTCCGTGGGAAGGAGCACCTTTATGATCTGCAGGTGTGAATAACTGCTGACTACCACAAGCTGCACAAAAAGAATCAGTGTGGATGATTCTTCTGTCGTCGTGACTTTCATGGTTCTCCAAAGTGGATCCAAGAGTTAATTATATAGATGGTGTTTGTCAGGGAGTATGGAGTTTTAATCACCATGCCTAATCACCATGCCTAATGGTTTTAATCACCAGACCTAGTGGTTTTGTTTTGCAGGAGTTCAAGTTTGTCTAATAGTTCTTCGCCACTAAACTTGAATTTTTGTTTTCATGGCGGTGCCTTCGTCTCCCCGTGTACCCTTGTTTTTGTGGCATGTGACGTACCATTTGATGGTTATGGAGTCGCAAAGAGAGAATTTCTGTAGGGTTGAGAGCTGAGCTAGTCGGTAAGATATCATTTTAACATGTGCTGTAGTAGCGTAAATTTGACAGCGACACAGGGTACAAGAAAACACGACACTCGCTACAGTCGAAACTAATTTTATTTCATAAGCAGCACTTCATATATGACCGTAATTCCTAGTGATACAGAAAAGAACTACGAACATAGAATTATTGCCAAAAAAAAAAAACATTCGCTGAGCGGTGTACCCTGTCTACGCTTCTGATGTTCGTAGCGTAGAAGTGTGATATGTGCTCTAATGTAAGTGCATAAAGTTTTAGCTGAATTTGTAATCATTTATTGTGGTCCTGATGATCTGAAAAAAGGTAGCCTAGAAAGATTGTGGCGGTTCACCTAAAGAATTCAACGGTGGAACCTACGCCCCCTTAAACCGACACCACAGCAAAAAATTCAAGTCGTGTTACCAAAAAAGCTTAAGTGGGATTGATGCACGTGCCCGTATTCCGTCCCAATGGGACGCAATACAGGCACGTGCATACGACGATAAGATTTTGGGACGATAAGATGTTGTGTTCCATTACCATTGCGACTTACCTCAGTCTCTTCAAAAGCAGAAAAAAGAACGCCAGGCCTGCGCGCAAAGCGCAGCACAGTCACAGCGAACGCTAGAAGAGCGACATGATGATGATAATGATGATAATGATGAACCTTTTTATTCTGGCGCACACCCACAAAGAGGAGCGGCCGAGAACCGGGCGGAAGGATCTTTAAGTATGAGCGACATTTAAGAGCCTTTTCTAAACACTGAATGGGCAACTGCTTCAAGCAAACTTGCTGGATGCCCACTACGCCATTTGTAATAAAATTTTAGGGAAAACGTTCGGCGTTTTCTATGCTGTTTTTCGTCGTTCTTCTATGCGATTGCTTTCATACGCGATTGCTTTCCCGGCATCAAGCCTGCCTAAGGCAAGTTTGCCCACAAGTCCCAAACACCGGCGTGGCTGAGCGGTAGAACTCTGGGCTGGAACTCAGCGGACCCAGGTTCAATATGTGCGGTTTAACGTCTCAAAGCCACCATTTGATTATGAGAGACGTCGTGGTGGAGGGCTCCGGAAATTTCGACCACCTGGGGTTCTTTGCCGTGCACCCAAATCGGAGCACACGGGCCTACAACATTTTCGCCTCCATCGGAAATGCAGCCGCCGCAGCCGGGATACGAACCCGCGACCTCCGGGTCAGCAGCCGAGTACCTTAGCCACTAGACCACCGCGGTGGGGCAGCGTACCCAGGTTGAGCCCCACTGTGTCATTGGTTCTCATTTGTTCTCCTTGGTTCTCATTGTTCTCATTTCGCGCGATGTGGTTAGGGACAACGGCGGCGGCAGCAGTGGACAACTACGGCGCTCCGCTAGACCCGAGTTGTAATCTCATAACGGCTTTTGCAATAAAAGAATTTGACGGCACATACAAGAGCTGTGGCAATTTGTAGTGACAGTTTAGACATACACAAACACACGCACACACTGGCACATATATGGACCCAAAAAACAAACGTGCGCATACTCTCATGCGAGCTAGCACACGAATACAAGCAAAAGCGCAAGCACATGTTCACGCACATACGGACGCACAAATTCAAACAAACGGAAATGACTGCACATGTAGGCATAAACATACCAAGACATACGTACGAGCGCCCACGATCACACAGGCGTTAATGCTGACAAACCGAACGTACGCACCAACACAAACATACACATTGGTTCACTTAAGCACACACGACGGTGCAAATACTGACATACACAATCACAAGCAAACGCAGACGCAGACCTGTACACACAAGCGCATACATGCACATACATGAAGGAGTACGCACACACCGGCAATACACACATGATTTCACAGCTATAAGTTGGAAATTGCACATGTTAGCTTACAAGGTTAATAAATTGAAAATTAACGCACGTACGAAAACACCACGAAGCTTTGTCAGGGCACTGAGAAAGCAGCATAACATAGCGACTCACTCAGAAAAAGCCAAATCGACATTTATATGTGCTATTTGTGGAACTTGACAGACATTGCGTTTATGCAATTAGCATTATAGTCACAATACAACTTCATCCAGATATCCTAGTATATATAAAGAAATTGCTAACGATTACCTCGCAAAGAATGACGTGTTTGAAAGAATTGAAGTTTTTTTCCAATGTTCTAAATGCCGTGCTTCCCGCACATGGGATTTTTCCGTCTCGTGCACTGTAAAAAAATTTTATTCCTTTATATTACATTCTGCTCAAATGAAACGCGCAGAAACCAGGCATCACCACAAAGAAAGAAGCTCGGAATTCTGAAGCACGTTGGGAGCGGGGAGCCGGCAAGGTTCATGGCGTGCGTGGTGAATAAAAAGCGCGCGAACGCCGTTTGCGCGTGCTTCACGTGACGTGTTCACATGACTTCACGCACTGAAACCAAAAAGTACAAGAAGTCTAGCATATCGCTCCGTGGTTTTGCTATATTTAAATTAAATACACTCAATATGTAAGTTTTCATGATTATATTTAGAGAAACACGGTATTACATACCGTAAGTGAAGGTAGAGTGTACATAAACCACTTTATATGATAAATTTTCAGTTCATTCATTTAAAATGCAAAAATCGGCTATGACTCCAATTACTCTGCAATTGTTTCGCAAAAGTTTCACAGGAGTAATTAACCGAAGGTATAAAGCGTATGGGACACGAGGGCCTCTACTGGAGAGGCCAGCGCTGCGATCGTTTTGAGGTCCCTGATAGGATGCGCGTGCTTGCCTTGCTGCGTAGTTGTGGTGCTATAAAGTATGTGAGTGAAATTGTGGTGCACGAAGTTGGAATCTCGGCTTTTAAAGCTTAATTTCGTGACCTAGAATTATTATCGCCATAAAAGCAGTGATAGGTTGCGTGCCAGCATCTGAACAGCTTGGTATAGGTACTGTTCAATGCCACAGTGCCAAATGTATCAGAAAGATCCCGCGGCAAGTTTTCATCATTTTCTGAAGTGCTGTGAAATGCACCACACTTCGATCAAAATGGCAAAAGTCACCAACGCTAACTTGCGGTCTGCTGCAAGGACTTTCATGACTATGATTTTTGTATGCGACTGCAGCTAAGATGTTTGGTAAGAGGTGCTCGCGAGTGAGTCCCCGCATCTTATCGCCGGCGTTTGTAGATGAATTTATGCATGCTGGAGAATGAATTACTCGTCGTTATTCAAGGTACTCAAACACGTGGCCTGCACTTGACTGTAACAGTCTCAAGATTTCTTCAAATTTCCTTAATAAGTATAAGTTCACGAACTTCCTAACCATGACTAGCCTTAGGCATTTTTTGTTGGAGACAGACCCTGCAGTCACCAGGCGTTCACCATCACGGTGGAACAAAAACTGTATACATTTTTAATCGGCGTGTACAGATTTTAGAGTTCTTTGAAATTGGTAGCAATTTGTTTCACAAACTCTGACCTCATATGCTCTTCAGAGATGTGAAAATGAGAGATGAGAATAAACGACTTTCAAATAACGATGTTAGAGAACAAATTGTTCAAGCTACCTTCGCTCTAGCCTTCCTCAGGGTTCAGGCTCTTGCAGGACTCAATATTATGACTTCAGCACGCTAGCGGTGGTGAGGTTGTGACCCCTGCTGTTAATAGCTGAAATAAGTAAAAAAAAAGCGCCTGCGTATCCACTATTTCTACTCATGCAAACTAACGTCAAAACAATGCCGACTTGTGCAAAGAAAAGGTAAACGTGAACATATCAATAGTAAAAAACAAAAAAAACGCAGTATGCTCATGATGCTAAATAAATTTGGAGCTCTACTCAAGAGAGGAGTGAATGGAAAATTGTCTATATAGAACAGTTTGCTTTACGTTCGCATCGAAGGCAAACAAAGGAGAAAAGTAAACGTATCAATAGCAAAAAAGAAAAAAAAGAAAGCAAAGTACAAAAGAAACAAAGTAGTCATGATCGTCAATGAGACTGGAGCACAAATAAATGAGCGGTTTATCGTAAGTTGTCTCGTTACAGGTCGCACCAGCATTTCCAAGCTCGTAAAGCGATTCACTGCACTCACCATTGCCACGTGTGTGTTGACAACTGTGCATATTCATCGCATATGTCGCGAGCTTTCTTACCGTTAAGTGGCACGTTTTGATCATTGCTGGAGGCTCACTTGTTTGCTTTATAAATTCTCCTATTAGTTTTATCTTACGAGGAAAGTATTTGACGATATGTTAGCAGCTTAGCTTTCGCGACACCACTTGCATTCATCCTCCTAGCATCAGCTGTCTGTTGGTCACGATTCGCATTAAACACACGAGTGTCACAGGAGGCATCAATTCGGGGTTTGCTTGTCCGTATTATCAGGTCACATCACTTCTTTATTCATGTGCTTCAAAACGACGGGAAGATTTTTGGTAAAGCCTCAAAGAAGATAGGGATACCATGATGTGCCATACATAAGAAAGCAGGGTGGGTAGCCTGTGACTTCGTGAGGTGTTCTATATTACTCGTCGACAACGTCCGAGAGGAGACGCGGCCCCGGTTTTCGGGGTTCATCGTTGATCTCGCATCGGAGGCAAGTAACGATCATCTGATTAGTGCGCTCGTTTAGGCCATTACAATGTGGGCGTTGTGAGCTTGTTAAAAGCTGATGAATATTGTTGTGCTTGAGGAACTGCTTATATTTGCCGGCAGTGAATCCTGTGCCGCGGTCGGCAAGAAACTTCCGAGGCTTTCCAGCAGCGAAGATTCTCTTCAGGCAGGAGATGTACGCGTTGCAAGTCTCATTTTCGTGTGTGAAAGCACAGACATAACGGGTGGCGTGATCTACGACTAAGTGAATGAATCTTTTGGACGAGCCGTAGTTGCCGAAACCTCCGATAGCGTCCATGGCCAGAAGATCAAATGGTTGTTTCGCTGGTGGCAAAGACTCCAAGGAACCAAATCGTTTGGTCTTCGGTTTCTTGCAGTGCTGGCAAGTATCGCAGTGGTGTATGTACTCGCTCACGGCGGTGATGATGTCGGGCCAATAGTATTGTGGAGAGAGAAGCCGCAACGTCTTCTTTACCCCGACATGACCGAAAGCGTCATTAGCGTTTTCGAGAAGAGAAGACCAGAGGGAAAAAGGCACATAGACTTTTCGTATTCCTCTGCGTGTCACTATACTTAGTCCGTTCTCAATGGTGTGCTTTCCGGATGGTTTGTCGTTGTGATGCTCTCGCAGTTGCTCAGCAGATAGGAGTTGAACTACCGGGCTTCGATGTAGTGCATCAGCTTCAATGTTGTCAATGCCCTTTTGGTGTTTGATGTTCACGTCGTACATGGAGAGTTTCAAGGACCACCGGAAAAGTTGGCCTCAGGGATTCTTGATGCTTTTAAGCCATTGAAACGCTGCGTGATCTGTGATCACAGTGAAAGGTTTCCCGTGTAGATAGCATGCCATTTACCAATGGCGTCAATATTTGCCAAACATTCCAGTTCTGTGATGGCGTAATTAATTTCGTGTTTTAGTAACTTCCGTGAATGGTATGCAATTGGGTGTTCTCTACCTTCATCATCAGCCTGCTTCAAGACGGCGCCGAAACCTCTGTTGGATGCATCGCAGTATAGCATACAAGGCTTAGTGGCGTCGTAGATGTTAAGGATTGGCTCTTCTGTCACGCATTTCTTGAGTTGAGTGAAAGCCAGTTCACACTCCGAATCCCAGTCCCAAGGGCGTCTTTGCTGCGCAGGCGCGTTAGTGGGTGAGCGATTTGACTAAAGTGGTAGATGTATCGACGGTAAACATTGACAGTGCCGAGAAAACGCTGCAACTCTTCAGGGCGTGATGGTGTCGGAAACCGCAGGATTGCGTCCACGTTGCTTTGCTTTGGAGTGACGGTGTCATGCGAAACCTTTTGTCCCAGGTACTCAATGGAGGTTCAAGCGAATTGACGTTTCTCTAATTTCAGCGTGACGCCTTCGCTTTTGAAAGCTTTCAAAATGCCCTCCAGATGCCTCAGATGGTCTGGAAAGGTGTCATAGTAGACAACAATGTCATCGAAGTAATTCATGACGTTATGCAAACCGTGTTTTGCCAATATGAATTTGACAGCCCGTTCGAAGGTGGCTGGAGCATTCCGAAGACCAAAACGCATGACGAGCCACTCGTAGTGACCGGTACGTGTGACAAACGCTGTTTTCGGAATGTCATCAGGGTGAATCTTCACGTGCCAGTAACCAGACATTATGTCTAACGTCGTTAAGTACGTAGATTTCCCCAGAGAATCGAGAACGTCATCGATGCGAGTGATGGGCTGATAATCAGGCATCGTCAATTCGTTCAGCTTGCGGTAGTCGATGCAGAAGCGCGTGCGTCCTTCCCCTTTTTTCTCTGCCAGAAGTGCTAGCGCAGCGTAACGGGAGGTAGATAGTCGTATGATACCTTGCTTGAGATGCTCGTTGATCTGTCTGTCCATTTCAACGCTGTCAGTTTCTGAGCATTGATAGGGAGCTCTACAAATGGGAACATTATTGGTGGGATGAATGCGGTGCATTTCTCCATTGATGCACCCAATGTCTGTCTGCGACTTGGACAAAATGTCATCGTACTTGTGGATAAGCTGCTTCAATGTCAACTGTAGAGTTTTATTTAGATGTAGTACATCGCAAACTTCAACACCTTGCAAAGATGCGCCCATGTTAGCCGAGGAGTGGTTTTGTGTACGAGAATGGAGGATGTCTTTTCCTTGGCGTAGAGTCATGGTGTCAAGGTCCAGCGACAAGTTAAAGAGGCAAGCATTATCCAAGCCAAGTAGTAGGTTGCTCTTCATGCCATGCAGAATATGAGCCTGAATTTCTCTTGTCACTTTTCCTATCTGTAACTTTAGATTAACGCGACCCAAATTTTTGGTAGATGATGTGACTTGTTGAACTGAGATGCATGAATTCCTCATTATTTGCAGGTGAAGTGGCTTCAGCCCTGCTTCGCTGATACAGGTAATCGTAGCTTCGGTATCAAGAGTAGCACTGAGAGGGTACCCGTTAATGAGGGCATCAAACTGAATTACCTGAACTCTGGGTCACCCTCCTCGTTTCCCAGGTTTGTGGAGAGGGCGGAAATGCTTGCGCGTCATGGGCATTCATTATGCCAGTGCATCTGTCGGCGTAAGCCATCCATCGCGCAGTGTTTGCACTAACGCACGGGTGTTCGTACCGGGGTATTACGTGGACGCTGACTAGTTCTGTCACTTGTTACGTTAATCTGTCTATTTCGAGCTGGTGGAAAGTGATGTGACTTGACTCTCTGCATGGTTGACTCTACACGAAGTGCAGCTGTAAGCCATGCCTCTGGTGTAGACAAGGTAAGCCCAGCAAGCGCCATCTCCATATGCGCAGGAAGGCCGTCGATGAGCCCTGATATAAGGTGCGTCTCCTTTAGGTCGGCGAGGCGTCCGAGAGACATTTTTTTATCATAGTATTTCTTCAAGATCTGGCCCGTTCGCAACCGGCAATGAATGAATCGGCGAAAAGGATCCACGACGCTGCTCGTAAAGCGTTCCTTCATGAGTTCACATAAGCTATCCCAAGACGCGTCTGTGTCGAAAATCTTGGTGAGAAACCATCGGAAAGCCTCACCTTCAAGGTAATCGGAGAAGTAGCACAGCTTGTCTCGCTCCGTCCATGCTGCAGCCGCAGTACTCACCTGAAAGAGCTGGAGCCACTTGGGAAAGGCGACGTCTTCAAATGCTCCCGAGTACTTCGGGGTGTTGATGACATTCTTGTATGTCGCCATGATGAAGGGCACGGTAGATCCTGTCGACTAGTGTGACGCAGGAGACGTGATGGCTGTACGATGACTCATTTATTTGTCTTCGTCTTCCTCCTTTTCTATTCCACCGCAACGTTCTCATGTGGTTCGTCATATATATATATATGAATATATATATATATATATATATATATATATATATATATATATATATATATATCACAGAATGTATTTACATACGCTACCCAATGCTGACGCTGACCCCTGAGTGATCATATATGCACTGAGAGCGAGTGAGATGCCCTCAGGATCAGGAAATCTCTGGATAAAGCGTTCTGATGATTAGCACTATATGTTTGCTTGCGTTGCAACGTGCATAAACGAGAAAAAAGGCACTCAAAAAACTACCTATATATATATATATATATATATATATATATATATATATATATATATATATATATATATATATATATATATATATATATATATATATATATATATATATACATATATATCACAGAGTGTGTTTGCATACGCTACCCAACGCTGACGCTGACCCCTGAGTGATCATATATGCACTGAGAGCGAGTGAGATGCCCTCAGGGTCAGGAAATCTCTGGGTAAAGCGTTCTGATGATTAGCACTATATGTTTGCTTGCGTTGCAACGTGCATAAACGAGAAAAAAGGCACTCAAGAAACTACCTGGGTTGTGAGGTAACGTTAGTGGCATTAATTGTTAGGTTTTTGCAAAAAGCAGTGCTTTAGTACATGTAAGCTATAGGGAAGGAACTCGTATTAACCACGTTTCTTATTCGATTTTTGTGAGACGTAGGCTGACTACGAGACGCATCCCGATGGGTAGCGAGATCAGCTTGGAAGGAATTGCGTCTTTTAGAATCAGCGCGCACAATCTCGGGACCGTGCAATTAAGTGCCGCTGTTGTTCTAAACAGGAAGTTTAAGGACCCACAGGTAGATTATGGGGAAGGCGTCGAAATAGCACCGCTGAGTTACACTTTGTTCAACATCTCTCCACTCCCTCTCTTCCCATTGACTTCACTGTTCTGGCTCGTTGCTCATAATCATAGTACTGTGCAAGAACACAAGACAAAAGCAGAAACACGTATCAAAACAAGCACGAAAAGCAGGTCCTTTAAAAAACATTGTCTCGACGCGACATTTCCTCTCTGCAGCCTGCTAGCCGAGTTTGAGGCTCTATGCTTATAGCTTTTTTCGTGTTCTCTTTTGAGGCCACGTTTGCGAAAATAAGAAGCTGTTAGGCGATCGTCACTTGACGCACCAATTTGATATTGTGCCATTTGTTACTGCACCGTTGCGTCAGAACCTTTAGATATATTGTTATGTAGCCAATCGTTCCTGCATTAGGAGTGCGCCAGCTATCTCTAACCACGCTTTAAAAATATTCCGACGCACTCAGTCACGATTCGAACAAGTCCATGTTGTTGAATGTTGTCTGGTGGGAAAGAGACTAGTTTATACATTCTAAATAATTCCTGAATTGGCCACGGTCATCAACCAGCTCCTGAATCTCCGAAGTTGGAAAAGAATTACAAATTAGAAAGTCGTAGGTCTGCTGGAAAAGTGTCCGATTACACAGTTTGGAGCTTGATATCTTTTAATTATTAGTGCTTTACTGTGGGCTACATGTTCCCACAAAATATACAAAATTATTAGGCACGTGGCATGTCCACTAGCATGCCTATTGCGTGCAGTGGCTGCAGTGATTCCTAATTGGCCTCCTGTGCAGGATATACTGCCCTCGACTTGCTTCTTGACAGCTATAGGCACACACAGCGGCCACCGCTTTTGTTACTTCTAGGTAAACGCGTTGATACTCAGCGTGGTGGTCCTGTCGAGACTGCCGAATTGTGCTAGTACTATGGTGGTTTCTGTGCAGATTGTTATAAAGCCCTAATTAATCCTACGCACAGCCACGCAAACGGGCATGCCACGTGGTGCTTTTTTTTCACCGGCGCATTTGGAAGAAAAGCATCAATATTTAACACATAAAAAGAAACTATGCAAACGAATGCTTTAAAAGCCGGAGTACAGTGCCAATTTTTTCGAAAGGGAACACGGAATCACGTGGCCTGCGTGCCCCAGCGGCTACTGCGTGTTCAAGCGCGAGCAAGAGCCACTAAAGTTTCTTTTTGCGTCATCTTATGGCGAGCAAAACAACCATTCGTTGCTGATATGGAAACAGCGGCAAAATTGCGACCCCCTCTTCCTTGCAGGCAATTACGCGAGAGCCGGTAATCGCCTTGAAGGGGGAAGGGGTTGCAAACTTACCAGCGGTTGCACATCAGCACTTAAATCTTGTTTTGTTCCCCGCTAGAGGACGCGAGAAGAGAATGTGGTTGCTATTGCTCCCGCTTTAACGCGCTGCCAGCAGCTGCCGGAGCGCGCTGGCCACGCGTCGCCATGTTCCCTTTGATAAAAATTGACACTGTACAGCATTTTTTTTTGGAATTTTTCGTCCAGATTTGTTGCTCCAGAAGTGGGTAATTATTTCTTCTAAATTGAGAAATTTATCAGGAAAAAGCGCGGTACGACTGACTCAGGTAAAAGTCAGCAACATGCATTTCAGCGCGCCGTTGAGTGCATTTATCTGCTTATTTGAAAATTTAGCCTAGAGGTATAGCTGAGGCAAGCTCGGGGTATACCGATACACTTCCACACTGCATCATGGCTGAAACTGTTATTTCAACAACCGGCGCAGGAGCGGCGATGAAAGCGCTCCTAGCACGTACGCACCCATGTTTTTGCGCAGTTACACTTCTTTTTGTCCGTCGTGAAGAGGCAAGGATTGCGTTTTCCGCTGTGCTGGGCCCAATTCGCGACACAGGGTTTCAAACCAGCTTTGTCAAAGCTATATGTAACGATAGCGCCAACGCGATTTCATCATAGGCACTCGAGGAGTTTCACTTTAACAGCTCTGTTATACACTGTAAATCCCATCTAACTGCTAAACACATCGCTTTAATCGCCATACATTTCTGGGGCTGATTTTGACAAAAACGTGCAAGCCAGAGTGGCACAAAAAATAGCTGGCATTTAAACGCACTGTGCTCGATACACCAAATCAATCTGGTTGTCACGCGTGTGTTAATAGCAAGTACTACCACTAATTCAATTTTTGTGATTACGGTGTTTAAATAGGTCTAATAAAGCACCCGAACTGCATACCACACTTGCCATTTGCACTTATTTAAAAGTAGTTGCTGTGCTTATTCTAATCGCCAATTTTTTATTATTGTCACAATTTGCTACAATCGTTCTATCTTAACCATGGTGGTCTCACTTTTCATGATTGCAAAATTGATTACGTTTTGTTAAGATCCGAGCTCGTTAAGGTTTTGCTAAAATAGATTTCCTGAAAAGCAAAACTATCTTTCACGGCTTCGTCAAGTGCAGTTTCGCAATCTGAAAACACTACTCATGTTGCGTCCCAACATTTGGCAAGCGAGAGAACATGTGAGAACATTATGCGGGTGGCCCCGCCGCGGTGGTCTAGTGGCTAAGATACTCGGCTGCTGACCCGCAGGTCGCGGGTTCGATTCCCTGCTGTGGCGGCTGCATTTCCGATGGAGGCGGAAATGTTGTAGGCCCGTGTGCTCAGATTTGGGCGCACGTTAAAGAACCCCAGGTGTTCGAAATTTCCGGAGCCCTCCACTACGGCGTCTCTCATAATCAAATGGTGGTTTTGGGACGTTAAACCCCACAAATCAATCAATAAATCAACATTATGCGGGTGGAGATGCAACCTTCAGAGTTCCGCACCAACCATGAGGACTTAAACATCTTTGAGAGCGTTTACTGAGTCTTACGACGGTTCGGATCAATAAAATTTAAGTGCCTTCTCTTCTGTAGGTACCGTAGACCTAGTATACGAAGTTTAGGAGAATTTCATCAATCTCATTTTGCGTAATACGAAACATACAATTGGAAATTTTAGACGCCACGCACCCAGCTTTCACTGTGGAATTTAAAACTGACTGTACAAGTTTTTTATCCACTAGTAATGAACATATAGTTGTGAAAAATATGACACTACAGTTCTCAGCATGCAGTTTGCCAATCTTATGGCGCCTTCCGTAATCCGCATCGGGGTGAACCAGTGCGCACCGGTGCGCCTGTGTGTACTCTATATATCGCACCAGTGAAAGAAGGTGAACTCTGTGGGGGCACTTTTCGTCTTGCTCTGAGGTGCTCCGAAACACTCGCGGAGCAACGCCTTGCAATCCAAGCAATCATTGCGCGCTGCGCGCATCGCAGATAGTGAACAGAAGACATAGAGTGACTGGTATGGTTCTAGCAAAAAGAAAAAAAAAAACTAGCTTGACTGGAATTTCGGATGCCTTTTTATTAAGTTTATCTGCTGACAATGGCAGTTAAAATGCTAAGTTTGCCTGCCTGTACTAGCAGTGAAATTCCGAATGCGCGTGGTTCGTTGGAAGAGTCCACTTCTTCTCTGACATTGAGTTGAGTAGAGTATAAATATATCTTAAACGGCGCTGAATATATTTTTTGTGCTGTACTTCTATTCCTTTTGTGCTGTACTTCTATTATGTGGTGTTTCACCACAGCTAGTCCGCATGGCCGAACAGGACATTGCTTCAAAATTCGCCAAGAAAACAGATCGATCAGGCGTAGGAAGCGGCTGCGCAGGTGGTATTTGTCCTGTCATAGAGGCAGATGGCTGTTATTGCCGAAAAAACAAATGTCTCGCGTAGCGGAGCACTTCGGGATGTGCACATGCGTTGTATCTACAGCGCCATGCTGCTGTCACCAGGACGAAGCAGCAGTCAAGCGCTGAAAGCGTTCACGCAGTTCACACTGCCAAGTTCGCATCAGAGGAAAATGATGATTATAATGATGAGCCTTTAGCTTTGGTGGCAATCGCCCACAAAGGGGGATCAGCCAAGAAACGGGCGGCAGGGTCATCAAGTCAGTTAGTTATGAGTCAGGCATTCAGGTAGTCTCGTAGCCGTAAATAATAATAACATTAGACTAACAAGGTAATCTTTTGGTTGCCATTATGTACGCACACACGGCAGAGTAAACCTCCCTTTAGCTATCACCTAATGCAATCCTTGCGAAAGATAAAATACTTCCGCGTTTATTTTTAAACCAAGCTTCTCAATTGGTTCGACCAGGTATCTTTTCCTTTGATAAGAATATCGTTGACAGGATAAAAAGAAATGATCTATTGATTCTGATTCCTTGCAAAAGAGACATAATGGAGATGCTGTTAGCCCAGCTTTAAGTAGGTAATGATTCAGGTGCGTAATTCTACATCGTACTCTGGAGATTGTAATTTCTTACTGCCGAGATACACACCGCTGTTTGTTCCAGCAAAATCTTAGATGTACAAAGTCTCTGACTTTATCCAATGAAAATTTTTTCATTTCCTTGGGCAAACAAGCATTTCGATATCTCAGTGCTGTTACATAGGCGAAATCAAGTAAAATAGGGAAGAGTGGCCCGCTTAAAGATGCTTTGGCTAACGAGTCTGCCATCTCATTGAGATAAATCCCGCTGTGGCCAGATATTCATAGCAAGTGGAATTTTTTCAGGTTTGCTGGTAATAAACTGCAAATCATACTCAATAATGTAAATTTTTTTGCTGTAGATAGTGCAGTGCATACTGAGAGATAATCGGTAAGGGTGACTGCTTCTGATTCACTTGCAGAAAGTTTACGAAGCGCTAGACTTATTGCAAATAGCTCAGCGATGAATATAGGCGTGTAATCTGGTAATCGAACTTAAAAAGACCAGCCGAGAGAAGTACAAAAGATGCCTACTCCAGCCTTGGCTTTCAATACGGATGCATCCGTCACAATAATGTTGTTTATGGACAGATGAGTCAAGTAATCTTGTAACCGATTATTTAAATATCGAAGGGGCAGTTGTTTCGCATTAGAGGAGAATATATCATGAAATCTATTTCATGTTCTGAATTAGGCATCTTCGTTATGGCAATCTGATAAATATTTCATTGAGAGGCTCAAGCAGGCCTTGTACGAACCTAACTTGAGGGGAGTGTGGTCTAGACCATGGTGTTCCGAAGAATGTGGTTGGTTCTTGAATAAAAACGTAAGACGCTTGTCTCAGAGGCGAATTGTATATTTTTAAGAAAGTTTGAACTGTAAGTATTCTAAACCGAGTTAACAAAGGTGGAAGACACGCTCCCACATACAAACATTAATTGCCTCAAATTTGGGGAGTCCAAGACACAAACGCAAAGCTTGTCTTTATAATAATTTTAACCGTCTAATCTTGTATGCCACCCTGCCAGAAAGTAATAGGCACCCGAATTCCATAATAGGACGGAAATACATCTTGTAAATAATTATCAATGAACTCCTTCGCAATCCTGTTTTTCTGTTTCCCAATTTTTGTAACCACCTCAAGGCACATGACGCTTTACAGCCAACCTCGTCTATATGGCTTTTTCAAATTAGCGTCCTATTATATACGATGCCAAGGTATTTCAACAAATCGACCTGGGGAATGAACTCGGTTACGATACACCAGGGAAATGTTGACTTGATCCTTAAAAGAGAAGGGCAGATGCGCACTTTTTTTTGACGTTCAATGACATATGGATATTGTCAAGCCATCCTTCTAGCATGTTCATGCAATTTTGTAATGCCTGATACAATGAGTGAAGATCACTGTTTGTTGCAAAGAAAGCAATATCATCTGCATACACGTAAATTTGGATATCCCGATGAGTTGGAATGGAACCTAGTAATATAATCAATAAAACAGGATATAATACTGAGCCCTGGTGCACACTTCGTGTCTGCTTATATCTTTTAGAAGAGCATTTGTCTAAGCAGCAATAAAATTTTCTGTCTTTCACAAACTCTGTAATCGATGATGTTATACACCCGCAGGGCGCGGGTTCAAATCCCGGCTGCGGCGGCTGCATTTCCGATGGAGGCGGAAATGTTGTAGGCCCGTGTGCTCAGATTTGGGTGCACGTTAAAGAACCCCAGGTGGTCTAAATTTCCGGAGCCCTCCACTACGGCGTCTCTCATAATCATATAGTGGTTTTGGGACGTTAAACCCCACATATCAATCATGGATGTTATATATTTTAGAAAGCGATAGTCCTGCATCTGCAGGAGAAGGCGCTTTGGCACGCAAAGCAATGCGTAACTTCCTCGCAGTATCAGCAAGCTCTTCAGAAACGCGTCGACGAAGCAAACGCCCCTCTACTGCGCAGTGCAGGCGCCACTGTGTTTTGAGCGCATCTCTATCTTCAGGACCAGACGCCGGGAGCGACACACGTATTGCACGTGGCAAATCTGATCTTGAGCGCGCGTCCTGCAGGACAAGAACATCAAGACGCCATGGCCTTTTCGAAAAAGGAAATGGAACTTCGAGCTTCAAGACAATAGGCCGATGACCGAAGGTGGAAAGGACGGAACACATATATCGAAGACAAACGCCTCTAACGTACGTGGGATATAAGCCCGGTCGAGCCTGCTGGAGGATCATCCGCGTCGCCATGTCCCAACAAAGTTATTTCTGTGCGCTACATTGTGCGCGTCCAGTAATAAAAAGTGGTGGACGAGGTGTCGCAGCTCTCGTGAATTCCAAGCAAGCCGGCCTGAGCCGGGACATTGTACATCGATTCGCGTATTTAGAACGCAGTTGAAGTCACCAATCAGAATGACATCACGACCGTCAAGAAAAAAACACATAAAAGTCTCTAAAAAGTCATTAGACTGTCCAGCTTGTGATGGCCCATACACACACTGTATCCTTAGCCTGAAGGAAAAGTAGCTACAGTCTAAAGCCAAAACCCTGCACACATCATCGTAAAAAGCATGATGATCCCGCAATAGAGCCTGATTAAAAATAAACATACCTACTCCCGTAAATTGAGATGTAGTGAAAGAGAAATAACAATCTAGGTTGAACTTTCGTTTACAAGCAAGCACGTCGGATAGCGAGAGAAAATTTGTTTTCTGGAGGCACAAAACATCACAATTTGCAGTGCGGGCAACACTAATCACTTCAGCCTGCTTTGCCAGACTGCGAAAACCTTGAACGTTCAATGAAAAATATGAAGTGTAGTAGCCACAATGAAAAGTAAAGACTAACCTGGATGCATAGTTCTAGACGGTGTCCTGGAAAGTGTCCAGGAGACACATCCTCAATGAAATCAAAACGCACTGTTCAACCCTCAAGAAGAGGGTCGTGTTTTTTTTTGGACCATTGGGATTTACCATGGCCATCACTGCGTTCATCGGAGCAAAAGCTGGAAGTTTGTCCTCGCTTGGTTTCACGTGGGGCTCTCATGTCGACGTCAAAATTGGCAAGCCTAGACGATCCGATGCTACTATTCAGTCCCAGGTTGTAGCCGTTTTCCGAAGACGTGTCCTGTGGAGGTAGGAACTGAGCTGCCGGCAAGCTTGCATCCAGATTCTTGAGGCTGGCAGCACTCTCCACGTCTCGGCAGGACGGTGTAGGCACCCTTTGTGTTGGGCGTTTTTTACGTGTACAACGCAATGCCAAAGTGGTTGGAGTGGCAGCAACAGAAGAGGCTGTGGTATTTTCGGCACTGTTTTCTGAAATACCAGAAGTCGTAGGTTATGTCCAACAACAGCAGCCTGAGAACTTGGGTGATTTTTGCACTGAACATCAAGTGGCTAAAGAGACGCCGACGCCGTTTGTAGCGTAGTGCGTTGCGTCTTTCGAGGCGCACGATTGCTGCACCAGCGGGAATGTCGACGCGCCGAGCGTCGTATCGACAATCGCATTTTCTTTGTGCGGTTCGCTTCAAGAAACTTGTAAGGGCGAAGCCAGCACAGCGTCGGTGACCTCCTCCACATCCCCCGAGTCTGTAGGAAGGAAGGAAGGAAGGAAGGAAGGAAGAAAGGAAGGAAGGAAGGAAGGAACGAAGGATAGAAGGAAGGAAAGAGGGAAGGAAGGAGGGAGGGAGGGAAGGAAGGAAAGAAGAAAGGAAGGAAGGAAGGATGGATGGATGGAAGGAAGGAAGGAAGGAAAAATTTTATATGCAAGGGTTTGGCACAGGGGTCTTGAGCTTGATCGGCGGGTCCCAAAGTCCAGGGCCCCACTGCCTGCCGCCGCCTGCCTGACGTGACGGAGAAGTGCAAGGTGCACCTCTGGGTCAGAGCTGGCGAGCTGTGCCTTCCATTGCTCGAAAGTATTACAAAGCTTGTGCTGACCTAAAAAGGTATCTGAATTTGGTGGTCGTTTTAGGCATCCCCACGAAATGTGGTAGAGCGATGGCGAGCCGTCTCACCACGGACACACATGCCCACACAGCGTTGGAAAAATTTTGTGTAATCTTTGAAGATTGGGAAAGACTCCCGTTTGAATTCGGCGGAGGTCCATCGCGTCCTCTCCTTCTAATGATTCGTGGGGGGGGGGGGGTGGCGCTGTATTTACTTCGCATGCCTCGCTAGTTAGCAATATTTTCGCAATGAGCCATTCTGGATGGGTCATTATCCTCCTCGATAGCTTCCTCCTAGAGTTTTTCAAAGGATCAAATGTGCTGTCGAAGCTCTGCTCGGTTCGTGAGCCCACGAGCACAAGCGTCGGCACTTTCGTTCCCCACCAGGGCGGCGTGTTCTGAACACCAGATCAGCCTGTATTTGTTCGTCAATCTCCCGTCTAAGAATTTGCTTATTTTTATTGGAAGGCGGACCGCCAGGGGGCCATGGAGTGCAGACATGCATGTCATGTCGGCTCCGCAGATTTTGAGTGATTCTCAGCGTGAAATCGAAGAATTCACGGACGCCTTCTTACAGTGAAGAAAGTGGAAGTTCCACGAAACCCCGGGATACTGCTCTCAAGTAGGTAGACGGTTAATTTTCTGAATCGAGCACTTTTCTGTAACGCCGAAAAACGCACGACACTGTTGCCTCCTGCTGCCTTGCATAATGCGCTTGGCCTAGCCCATGGACACTGGCGTCTTGAGCCCCCTCAAGGCGGCGCCTTCTCGTGTTAATGCCACAGGATGGCTACAATGAGCGTGGATGGCGAGGATATCACGCAAAAAGAGTATGAGAACGAAGCAGGTTGGCGCCTTGTGAAGAGAAGACGACGAGCCAACATAGAATCCAGAACGCATGAATCCAAGGACCAAGAAACGCACTTCTTGAGCGAGAACGCGGTCAGAAATAGGTGGAAGAAGGGACAGAGAGCAAGACAAATTGTGGCTGCGAGCAGGATGCCCCGTCTGCCGAAGAAAGATTGCAAGATAATTGCGCGCACACGTGATGGCTTCAAGGTCACTGACTACAGAATCAATTGTCTAGAATGCTGCGTCGCCAACGCCGCTAAAATACCCAGGAAGGAATCGGAAGAGGACACGGTATGTGCCAACTGTAAACAGAACATTCTAGTGGTCAGTACACCATCAGAGGAACGCGCCGAAAAATACAGAACCATCGCTCAACTGAAGATTGTGGACAAGGAACTTGAAGCCAATGCGTACAAGTCAGCTCCGGAAGATACATCTAAAGGGGGGATCCAAGGAGTAACGCAGGACGTGTCTCCAAGAAAGATCGTAGAAATGCTGGTAATCCTGAGAAATCCGACGGTCCTCAAGGCCAAGAGGATGGGAAACACCACGAACATCATCGTCCTCTTTGATGGGCATCGCGTTCAAAGTTGTGTGAGCTACGGAAGAGCATTGGTCTTCCGTAGCTCACGCAACTACAAAAAATAGAGGTGTTCTACCAGTGTGGACACCGTGGTCACAGAGCTGACGTCTGCCCGAGCACGAATAGCAGAATATCGGACGTGGAACATCGGACGTGGGACGCCTCCGGACTAGAAGCATTCACCAAGCATCAAGCACAAGATAAAAACCGCTCTACGTTTACTACAACCACATCTATGTCGAGATCCAGATCAAGGTCCAGATCGAGGTCCAGATCAAGGTCTAGACCTAAGATCGGCAATACCGGTTCTCCCCGACCACAGGAGGGAGCAAGATCCGAAAGCCCAAATGAAATGAGTGGCGTCCGTGGCACCGTGGGACCCTTCCAGGTGAGCTTGGCTGATGTAGCTTCCGGGACCCGCGCGTAGGCAGAGGCTGCTCTTCAATGTAGGAATAAGGCGCTAGAGAACGAATTGGCGCAATTCAGGCAGAACAATGTTGCATTTATGATTGAGAATAGAAAACTCATGGAAGAAAATGACTTTCTGAAAACGGAAGGGTTACACGCAGCGAGGACACCTCACAAGTTTTAACGGAGGGAAAATGCGCAGCAATGGATAAGAGGTAGCAGCCCTAACCCCCATTAAACGTAAACAAAACAACGCTCCGAATCAAAGCGTGGTAAAAAAAACCCAAAGCAGTGGCGACGCTACAAGAAAGAAAGGAGGAATTCGCAAACACCATGGAAGCCAAAATGGAACAAATTGAAAGAAACTTGCAAACTAAGCTCGAACGACAAGAAGTTAGATTTAAGGTAAACATAGAGGCCAAAATTTGGGGCTAGGCAAGACGATATTGCAGAAAGTGCAGCAAATGGTGGCCGATTTTGACGCCAAGCTAACAATATGGGGATCGCAGTCAATTGATGGGGGCCTGGTTAAGACGTCTTTCAAACCATACGCTAGGACCTCGGTGCCCACCAAGGGATCGGAGAGCCTGTAACGCCGCCATGAACAGAAAAAATAGCTACACGATTTGGCAATGCAATTGTCGCGGATATAATCGAAAACGATACATTTTGCAACAACATCTTAAAGACACCAGCACCCCGTCTGGAATAGATAATGGTGCAAGAAACGCACGGGCTGGCCAAATTGACGGGATATAAGTCATTTGGCAGTGCTGATGGAGAGACAAAAACTTTATATGCAAGGATTTGGCACAGAGGTCTTGAGCTTGATCGGTGGGTCGCAAAGTCCAGGGCCCCACTGGCTGCCGCCACCTGAATGACGTGACACAGAAGTGCAAGGTGCACCTCTGGGTCAGAGCTGGCGAGCTGTGCCTCCCATTGCTCGAAAGTATTACAAAGCTTGTGCTGACCTAAAAAGGTATCTAAATTTGGGGGTCGTTTTAGGCATTCCCACGAAATTTGGTAGAGCGATGGCGAGCCGCCACACCAAGGACACACATGCCCACACAGCGTTGGAAAAATTTTGTGTAATTTTTGAACAATGGGAAAGACTCCCGTTTGAATTCGGCGGAGGTCAATCGCGTCCTCCCCTTCTAATGATTTGTGGGGGGAGGCGCTCTATTTTTTTCGCATGCCTCGCTGGTTAGCAATACTTTCGCAATGGGCCATTCTGGATGGCTCATTATCCCCCTCGATAGCTTCCTCCTGGAGTTTTTCAAAGGATCGAATGTGCTCTCGAAGCTCTGCGCGGCTCGTGTGCCCACGAGCACAAGCGTCGGCACTTTCGTTCCCCACAAGAGCGGCGTGTCCTGGACACCAGATAAACCTGTATTTGTTCGTCAATCTCCCGTCTAAGAATTTGCTTATTTTTATCGGAAGGCGGACCGCCAGGGGGCCATGGAGTGCAGACATGCATGTCATGTTGGCTCCGCAGATTGTGAGTGATTCTCAGCGTGAAATCGAAGAATTGACGGACGCCTTCTTACAGTGAAGAAAGTGAAAGTTCCACGGAACCCCGGGATACTGCTCTCAAGTAGGTGGACGGGTAATTTTCTGAATCGAGCATTTTTCTGTAACGCCGAAAAACGCACGACGCTGTTGCCTCCTGCTGCCTTGCATAACGCGATTGGCCTAGCCCATGGACACTGGCGTCTTGAGCCCCCTCAAGGCGGCGCCTTCTCGTGTTAATGCCACAGGATGGCTACGATGAGCGTGGATGGCGAGGATATCACGCAAAAAGAGTATGAGAACGAAGCAGGTTGGCGCCTTGTGAAGAGAAGACGACGAGCCAACAAAGAAGCCACAACGCATGAAGCCAAGGACCAAGAAACGAACTTCTCAAGCGAGAACGCGGTCAGTAATAGGTGGAGGAAGGGACAGAGAGCAAGACAAATTGGGGCTGCGAGCAGGATGCCCCGTCTGCCTAAGCAAGATTACAAGATAATGTGCGCACACGTGATGGCTTCAAGGTCACTGACTACAGAATCAATTGTCTAGAATGCTGCGTCGCCAATGCCGCTAAAATACCCAGGAAGGAATCGGAAGAGGACACGGTATGTGCCAACTGTAAACAGAACATTCTAGTAGTCAGTACACCATCAGAGGAACGCGCCGAAAAATACAGAACCATCGCTCAACTGAAGATTGTGGACAAGGAACTTGAAGCCAATGCGTACGAGTCAGCTCCTGAAGAGACATCTAAAGGGGTGATCCAAGGAGTAACGCAGGATGTGTCTCCAAGAAAGATTGTAGAAATGCTGGTAACCCTGAGAAATCCGACGGTCCTCAAGGCCAAGAGGATGGCAAACACCATGAACATCCACGTCTTCTTCGATGGGCATCGCGTTCCAAGTTATGTGAGCTACGGAAGAGCACTAGTCAAGTGCTCACTATACTGCAAAAAAATAGACGTGTGCTACCATTGTGGACGCCTTTCTCACAGAGCTGACGTCTGCCCGAGCCCGAATAGCAGAATATCGGACGTGAGACATCGGACGTGGGACGCATCCGGACCAGTAGCATTCACCAAGCTTCAAGCACAAGATAAAAACCGCTCTACGTTTACTACAACCACATCTATGTCGAGATCCAGATCAAGGTCCAGATCGAGGTCCAGATCAAGGTCTAGACCCAAGACTGGCAATACCGGTTCTCCCCGACCGCAGGTGGGAGAAGGATCTCAAAGCCCAAAAGGACCGAGCGGCGTCCGTGGCACCTCGGGACCCTTGCAGGTGAGCTTGGCTGATGTAGCATCCGGGATCCACGCGGAGGCAGAGGCTGCTCTTCAATGTAGGATTAAGGCGCTAGAGAACGAATTGGCGTAAATCAGGCAGAAAAATGTTGCATTTATGATTGAGAATAGAAAACTCATGGAAGAAAATGACTTTCTGAAAAACGGAGGGGTTATACGCAACGAGGAAACCTCACAAGTTTTAACGGAGGAAATTGGCGCAGCAATGGACGAAGAGGTGGCAGCCCTCACCTCCGTTAAACGTAAACCAAAGAACGCTCCGTGTCAAAACGTGGTAAAAAAGCCCAAAGCAGTGGCGACGTCACAAGAAAGACAGGAGGAATTCGCAAAAACCATGGAAGCCAAAATGGAACAAATTGAAAGAAAATTGGAAACTAAGCTCGAACGACAAAAAGTTAGATTTAAGGCAAACATAGAGGCCAAAATCGAGGAGCTAGGCAAGACGATATTGCAGAAAGTGCAGCAAATGGTGGCCGATTTTGACGCCAAGCTAGCAATAAGGGGATCGCAGTCGAATGATGGGGGCCCGGTTAAGACGTCTTTCAAACCGTACGCTGGGACCTCGGTGCCCACCGAGGGATCGGAGAGCCTCTAACGCCGCCATCGACAGACAAAATAGCTACACTATTTGGCAATGGAATTGTCGCGGATATAATCGAAAACGATAGATTTTGCAACAACATCTTAAAGACACCAGTACCCCGTATGGAATAGCTAATGGTGCAAGAAACGAACAGGCTGGCCAAATTGTAGGGATATAAGTCATTTGGCAGTGCTGATGGGGAGACAAAGGCATTGGCAACGTTGGTTAAGCGAAATCGCGCGGTGGTGCAACATGACACGGAAATTAAGGCAATAAATCACATTATCCTCGAACTCATACCAATGCGGAAAACAGAAGACAGTCTTTTTGTATTGAATAGTTACAGCAGTCCTAAATACAGAAAGCACAAATTCCGCACGCTGTTTCAAAAAACTCTCGCTATATCAGGCAACCGGGCGCTAGTGATTGGAGGAGATTTCAACGCCCCGCACGGTGCATGGGGATACAGGATCAAAACCCAGAAAGGCAGGAACTTGTGGTTTGACGCACAGGAGGAGGGCCTGGCGCTCGTTACCGATCCATCCATTTTGACAAGAACAGGTACTAGCGTCTGCGTGGACACCACCCCAAATTTGACGTTCACCAAAAACATACTGGACACGCAGTGGACCAATACGCTACATGGGCTGAAAAGCGATTATTTTATACTTGAAATAACGGTGAGCGCAGGGCCGCGGAAGTCAAAAGGCAAACAACCTAAACTTGTCGATTGGAACAAGTTCCGGAGCATCAGAGAGCAGCCTGACGAAATGATACAGAGTATTGATGAATGGACCGAAAAGTTGGACCGACGTGGAGGCCGCTACGCAAACGGTGCCACCAGAGGCGCAGTTAGAGTATGCAGACAATAAGCTTATTCACATGTGGGAAGCTAAGGAATGTTTACAAGGGAGGTGGAAAACCCAAATGCACAACCGGACACTTTGCAGAAGGATAGCTAAATTGAACAGGGATATAGAGCAATACGCCCAGCAGCTGTGCAGACAACAGTGGGAGGATAAGTGCAATGACATGGACAACCAGATGGGAATGGCGAAAACGTGGAACATCCTTAAACATTTGTTAAACCCGGACGAAAACAAGTTGGCAAAAAGGCACAATAATTATCGTTTAATAGAAACATATCAAGGTAAAGAGCAGGATTTTTCGAATGAAATCAAGCAAACATACATCTCTCACGCACTTCCCGTTACACGGCCTGATTACACAGGGCTGGAAAATGATAATTTAGATAACAAGATTGGGGAGGCAGAAAAGAGGGCCGTCTTGCAAAAACTCAAAACTAGACAGCACCTTGACCAGATGGCATAGCTAACAAAACGCTATGCAATTTGGAGGACGAGTCCATAACTAAGTTAACTGAATTCATTAACAAATCATGGAAGGCAGGACAGATTCCGCAACAATGGCAGACGGCAAAAATCGTGTTATACCCAAGCCAGGCAAGCGACTGCAGATTGCGCACGTGAGACCCATATCTCTCACATCTTGCGTGGGGAAACTAATGGAGCATGTAATTCTGGAGAGGATAACTACCTATCTCGAGGACCGGGATGCGCTTCCACTCACAATGACAGGCTTCAGAAGGAACCTCTCAACGCAAGACGCAATGGTACAGTGAAAACATCAGATTGTAGATAATCTGGGAACAGCGACAAAGGCCATTCTAGGGTTAGACCTCAAGAAGGCCTTTGATAATGTAACCCATGCAACGGTGCTAAAAAGAACAAACGATCTAGATCTGGGACAACTGACGTACAATTACGTGCGCAATTTCCTGACGGGAAGAAAGGCAAAGATCATGATAGGGGGCCTAGTTTTGGAGAAAATTGAGATGGGCAGTGCAGGTACGCCGCGGGGCTCGGTATTATCACCTATGTTATTTATTCTGACTGTAATTGGACTGCCTACCAAACTTCAAGCAATCGAAGGACTGAATCATACAATATATGCAGACGACATCACTCTATGGGTGAGAAGTGGTAGTGATGGTCAAATAGAGGAAACGCTTCAAACAGCAGTCGAAACGGTCGAGCGGTATCTAGAAGGTACTGAGCTAGCCTGCTCTGCGGAAAAATCGGAGCTGTTGCTGTACAGACCTACTCGTAGAGGTCGCCAACCAGGCAACTGCCTGCAAGATCTCGCTCATAGAAAAGAAATACAGTTAAGAACAGCCGATGGAAAAACCTTACCCATAGTCGACAGGATCAGGGTACTGGGTCTGCTCATCGGAGCCAAGGGGAACAATGGAGAAATACTCAGGCGACTGCATGCAACTGTAGCCCAAATAATGAGACTCATAAAAGGGATAGCAACTAAGCACAGTGGCATGAGGGGGGAAAACACGATAACGTTTATACAGGCATTCGTGATAAGCAGATTAGTACACGTAGCGTCGTACGTAAAATGGCAAGTCGCGGAGAAGATCAAGGTTGACTGCCTCATTCGAAAAATATTCAAACTAGCTATAGGGCTACCGATTAGCAAAAGCACCGACAAACTGTCACAGCTAGGCCTGCACAATACCATAGATGAGCTCATTGAGGCGCAGCGTGCGGCGCAATATGAACGTCTCTCTAAAACAAGAGTAGCAAGACATATTTTAGAGCGACTAGGCATAACGTATCACACACAACATGGCTTCAAGGTGTAAATCCCAAAAGAGACCTGGGAAACAATGATGATACTCCTTGCCAAAAAACATGCACCCCGACCACAATAAGACCAGACGAGAGACAAGAGCAAAACAAAAACAAAAAAATGTTCGGTAATGACAAGGACGCAGTTTTTCTAGACGCTGCTCGATACAAGTGCAGACTGGGGTTTACCGCAGCGGTAATTGATAGCAACAAACGCTGTATGACATGCCCGACGATACGCACCACAAGTACCGAGAAAGCGGAAGAGGTAGCCATAGCGCTCGCAGTAGCTCAGACAAACGCAACCGTGATAGTCAGTGAGAAACTTTGCCAACGGCCGCATCTCCCCAGAGGCACTACGTATTCTACAAGGAGGGTGTCGAACAAGCCCCAGAAATACATGAATTATATGGACACCTGCTCCAACGGGGCTGTACATGACGCAGCTCGAGGACTCACCGACCGAGCTGCCCTCTCAAGTGTCGCCCCAGCCTCCTCCGGTGATTACGGTGCGGCATACGAGTGGGAGTGGGAAGACAGAATGACCAGATACAATGAAATTACAAAACAATATAGATTACAGAGTGGCATATTCCCGCCCCCTCACCCAAAATTAACAAAAAGACTGACAAATGATGGCAGTTACAAACTAGGACGTATCTGGATCTTGCACTATTGCACATTATATATCCTGATATATACAAAACGGACAGGTGCAAGTGTTGTGAATCCAGAGCCACTCTGGAGCAAATGTTATGGGAATGCAGAGGGATTAGTACTCACAACAAGTATGCGGCCTCTGCTGACAGCCTTCGCACGCGCTGGGAAGCCGCAATGCTCAGCTCCGTCCTCGAAGACCAAACGTGGGCCGTCCAGCGGGCAGACGAAGCTGCCAGGACTCAAGGACTCGTGGCCGTAACCTAGGCGGGGCCAATCGCCCACCCCATCTACTCGCCGGACTCTGAATAAAGTTCTTTCCTTCTATTGGAAGGCAGCCTCTTAAAAAGAAACGACGCGCTTCCTACGAGTCAGAAATGATAGTAGTCTGTGGTTCATCTCTCTGTTCCTGCGCTTTGATTGCAAGGGCAATGGCAAAGAATTCCGCCTTGGTGATCGACGACGTGTACAGCGGTGCACATGTCACGATGCAGTTTTTGTTGCTATGTACTGATGCAACTGACCATTTAAAATTGCACCTCGAAGCGTCCACATACAAAACTTTTGATTGGTTTTTTTAATGTTTTTCAGAGCCATCGCACTCTCTACTCTCTGCGCTTTCTGTTTGTTTTTACGCCCATGTTTTTGGGCAGCGGTGAAATCAAGATCTTGCTGTGGAGCGGATCCGGGATTTCTACAAGAACCTCGTCTAGGTTCTGGGGGTATGGCGGAAAGCCTACACTAGCAAGTATCTCTCTCCCCGCCTTCGTTTGACTTAGATGATTTCTCTGCGCAGTAGGTGCCGCTGTCATTAGCTCAGGGTATGTATTATATATACCAAGGTCCAGCTTTTGGGTTGGTGCACTTAACGGTAGCCCTATGGCCACTTTGTAGGCGCCTCTAAATATAGACATGATGGTTTCTTCTGATTTGTTTAACACGTGGAAAGGTATACTATACGTAACCTTACATAGTACAAGTGCCTGTACTATTCTAATTGTGTCTCCTTCCTTCATTCCGTGTTTGTGGTATGTTATTCTATGGATCATTCGTGCAACTTGTTTCGTGGCTGATTTTATTATGTTTATTGTATGGTTCGCTCGTCCCTTACTTTGAACCCAGTAACCCAGATTACGTGCGACGGCCACCTCACGTACTTTGACACCTTCAATGTGTATGTCGATGCTTCTGTTACTTTTGTATCTTTTTCCATGTAGCCTAATAATTTCAGATTTTTTCTGGGGCACAGCTGATCCCGCTTGCCTTCGCAAAGTTTTCAACTGCTGTTGTAGTCTCTTGAAGTGTCTGCTCTTTATTAGCCAGAGATCCACGCGTTCCCCATAGGGTAATAAGTCTTAACATGGCGATATTAAAGAGCAGGGGAGAGAGGATGGCTCCTTGAGGGGTACCTTTGTTTCGCATCTTAAAAGCGTCTGACGTGACTTGTGCTACGCTTATTAAAGCCCACCTTTCTGCAAAACACAGCCTGGCAACACCGAAAAAAAACAAAAAAACAAGGACAGCAGTTTTAATCCCCTAAGTTATTCTCGCCTTAGTACTGCAGTGTTTTGCAAAAAAGTCAACGAAAATTAGGAAAAGCCTACTAGCTGTCGCAGGTCCCAACGCAACTCTTTTATTAACACACACACACGCACCATATATTTATAAGTATGACAGTTTACATCTCATAACTTTGTTTGTGGTCATTCAGAAGTGTTTACGATATTGAAACAAATCAGACCTTACGCCAGATTTCTTTAGTGGAAGGCTGAATTTTTATGTTTTTTGGTGACATGAATTTCGGAATATAAGAATATTTTAGTGTCCCCGCCGGATTCACATCACTGATATTTTAGTGTGCGTAAGCATGCCTTGTAGGTTTCACATCTTCGCTGTTTCTTGCTTGTATGCTGTATATACTCACACAATAAATGGCTTTCTTTTCTGAAATACGGAACCAAGTTGGGGCTTGCGGTAAGTATGTGCGAGAAAAGATGAAATTTTTGCAGCTAATGTCGGGACCGCATTTATTATACGATTGCTTCATTACACGAGTAATTATGGTACTAGAATTTTCGACAAAGTTGTTTGACCCATAATATTTTGTCTTGTTAGAGCTTAGAAGCTTCTAGTTGCTTTGTCTAGTTTATCAGAGATGGTTTGGTATGTGAGGTTTATGTCCCAAATCTACGACATGATTATGAGAGACGCCGTAATGAATGGCTGCGGAAATTTCGACCACCTGGGGTTCTTTAACGTGTTCCCAAACCTGAGCACGTGGGCCTACAGCATTTAAACTTCTATCAAAAATGCAGCCGCCGCAGCCGGGATTTGATCCGGCGACCTGCGGGTCAGCAGGCGAGTACTTTAGCCACTAGACTACCAGGGTTGGGCTAGTTTATCAGATAAGTAATGTCTATATTTTATATGAATACACCAAGCAGCTTTCATTTTCTGGAATAGATTGCCTGTTCTAATCCACTACTCTTGATTTATCAACAGTGTTTACGTTAGTTTTTCTGCCAGCTTGGCCTTCAATGGCCAGTTTTGTAGCCTCTATTATTGGGAAGCTAGCTGTTGAAAAAAAAGTGCATGCCGTTCTTCAGTTTCAGTGACCATGCTCATCTTTATTTCACAAAACACTTTAGTGGACATCACGTTTTTTTCGTAAGCTTCATTTTCATCATAGCTCTCTGCGGATATTTTTTTTCTTTTCTTCGGCAACCTTTTCTCATTTGGTGATGTGTCAAGCTCACCTTCCAGACATTCTCGCCGTTAGATCACAGTGATGGTCCAATGGTTGCAGCGCGAGATGAAAGCTCAACCCCGATCATATGGTGGTCACATTTTTATAAAGGCAAATGCTAGTAGATCCTCTTTTTTTACGGACTTACTACATATTTTTCTTGTGTCTCTCTAGTGACCCTGGCATTGTCATTGATGGCATAAGATAATGAAGCGTGGGAATGTGTGCCTAAAACGAGAGTTTTTTGTATTATGGCTTGTTTTCGCAGAGAGTACCAGGAGCTGCCATGACGGCACGTGTCTTTTTGGTTATGAACAATGGCATAGTAGGATCGCCTGAACTGAGAATGGTGAAAGATAACGTGGGTGTAGAAATTACAGTGAAAGTTTTCTTGGCAGTTACAGCTTTCCAACGGAGTCACAGTGACCAAAGAGGTGTTTGAGATGCTCATGGCCGTCCCGAAATTGTCTCACTTTGTGAAGTGGGTGGCCACAGCAATATGGTAATTGGAAGTGCTTGCAACTAGACGCGCTTCCAGTGCTTTATCAAATAGGTTTTTGTCAGACGGAACTGACAGACCTACACAGAAGCCCCTGACGCAATAGAAAGTTGACGCCTTGAAAGGCAAGCAATATTTCTTCCGTTCACCATATTTCTCTTTTTGCAAGTTCCAGTTTGATTCTCAAGCTGTCTGGCCAACCTTAATGAGCAACCCAATTGATATGTGCCCTTGTTAAAGGAACATGTCGGCTCGAATATGCAATGCTCACTCTTTCAAACCTTTGACGGTCGAAGTCATGCATGTAATTGCATGTATGGTTCAAAAAAGCGCATTTTTTTATTATTTTTTTTCCTGACATGTGTCCACTCTTTGAAACTAACTGGATGTTTTAGCGCGCTTTTTCATTTTTTTCTCAAATGATGTGCCTCCTTTCGTTTTTGTCTTTCAAGCGTTCCTCACTTCCCCACCGGCAAATTTGATGGCTGCCTGGTTTCCAATAATTTGAAGGGCAACGGCTTTTTACTCTCACGCACATTGTTTCGGCGGGCGCTTCGCGAAGTGATCGGACGCGACGCTCATCGGCTCCGTCGATTTTCGGCTGGAACCGTGCTCTCTTCAATGTGGCTGCTCTAAAACTTGTGTGACTGCATCTGCCAAGTCAGCAAGATTCTGGGGACACCGATCTCACCCAGGTACGCCCAATTTTCGGCCACTTCGAGCAACTTTGCAACACAACGTAGCGAACGAGCTAAGCCTCACGGCGGCGGCTCCGCCGCTGCTGGATGCGGAGACGCCGCTCGGTCAACTCCTCAACATGGCGCTGCCTGAACAACGTGGCTACGACCCTACGACTCTGTCGTGGTCGTATATCCCGACAAATCCATCAGACGACGGCCCATCCACCATTTCGGCGGAGCAAGCCGACATTTTTCAACTCGTCGAGGGTCGGCGTCGCCGCCGAAGAAACGCGGAAGGAGCGTCTGCACTGAAAACTCCTCTCAACAATTCAGCCACTGGAGACGCTCGCGCTCCATCTCCTAAAGCTCCACAAAAGACTTCACCAGTCTCCAAGTGGACGCCGAAACCAACGGTCAGGATGAATCCTGGCGACTACGTGATCGTGCTCAAGCCACGCATCACAGTAGCCCTCAAGGCAGCGTTTCAACAAGGTGAGCTCGGCGCTGCCATTTCCCAACTCATCGGAAGGCAGCACATGAATGACATCACCATTTCCCCCAATTGGGAGCAAAACATCATCATCTGTGGCACGCAGAATAACGAGGTGGTTCAGAAACTGCTGTCGGACTTTCAAATCAACACCAGCAAAGGACCGCTGCCGCTTCGCGGTCACCTCAAGCTCACCGGTGTTGTGTGTCGCGGCGTGACTTCTGTGCACAACCTCGAAACCAGTGCGTCTCTGAAACATAGTGTGCAGTGGCGTGGCGGTGAACTAGTCTATGCGCGCAAGCTGGGGAACTCCAACGTAGCTGTGTTGACTTTCGCGGGAAGGAAGGTTCCGCGTTTCGTCCACTATAACGCAGAACTGACTCCCGTCAGGGAGTACAAGAAGACAGTGCCAGCGTGCTACCGCTGTGGTGCACTGGGGCACCGGGCGGATATCTGTCCCAACCCGGTCACCGAAAGATGCAGCCTTTGTGGCCAAAACGTGGGCGCTGGTCCTGAGGGGATGGCCCCCCACGAATGCAACCCAACGTGCATAGTTTGCGGGGGTCCGCACCTCACCAGCTCCCGCGAATGCACTGATAAATTCATCAGGTTTCAGCAACCAGGGTCCAGGACATCGGGGACCCGAACAAAACCAAAGCACCGGTCAACTGGCAAAGTGCCAATTCCTGGCAAAGCAGCAACGGCAACGCTACCACCTGGCGCGGCGGAATCTCCAGCTCTCGGCGCTCCATCTGGCAACGCTGCACGCAACCAACCCAAGGTGGGCAGTTGGGTGGAGGTCGCCTCCTCTCCCTCCTCTCTCTCCTCTCCACCTTCTTCTGCCACAAGCACTACCGAAACACAAAAACTCAGGCATGAGCTCGCCCTTTTGCGATCTCAGAATGAAAAACTAGCCAGCGAACTTGACTCGCTCAAAACCAATCTCACTACTAAGCCCTCGTTGAGCGACGAAGAGGAAAATATAACAGACAGGGAGATTCCTACTACTGTAGAGAGTCGCGTCGCGGCCCTGGAGACCCAGGTGAATGCAATAGAAACACAATTGGCCGACCTCCCTAAAATTATCCACGACACCATCGCGCGTCATATGAAGACTGTCATCGCACAGGTGACACAAACAGTAACTCACATTATCCAAAAGTGGATACAAGACAATCCACGCGTCCTCAAGCGCGTAGGGCCAATTAGGGACGTTAATCGCCCCTCAAAATTTAACAGAGTGACTCCAGATGAGTCGGACTTTTCTGAAGACTCCAGTACGTCAGCACAGGGTGCTGGTGAACTGAGTAATCTTAACAACACAACCCCACCCTCTATCTCCGAACATGGCCTCCAACCCTAGGTCGCGAGCCAGAGCAACTCAGCCGTTGTTACTAACACAGTGGAACTGCAGAGGTCTCAAGAACCACAAGAAGCGGGCTCATTTCCGCCTCTATCTTGAGACCTTTGAGTTCCTTGTTGCCGTGGTCGCCCTTCAGGAACCCGGCTCGGACGTCAAACTCACAAATTACACTACATTTCAACACAACCTGGAGACATGTATACTTGTTCACAAGCAATATACCGCCCAGGAAGTCACACTCCCCACAACACCGCCTTTCCCATACACAATGGTGTCGGTGCTGCCTATAAGGCGATCTGACCCACCTGTTCATATTTTAAACATTTACTGTCCCCCAAAGCTTAAGAACGTCACGTTCAGCGAAACTTTCACACAAGCTATGCAGGTGGCAGGCCGGGACCCCCTCCTGATCGTCGGCGACTTCAATGCCCCAAGCAGGTTATGGGGTTACCCACGAGAGGACACGCGTGGAAGGAAGCTTGCGGAACTTCTTTCTACACTTGGACTCACCCTCCACACTGATCCTGCCAGCCCAACACGTGTAGGCAACTCTGTTCAACGAGATACTTGCCCGGACCTCACAATTACACGCAACATACGCCATGCCGACTGGCTGAACACACAGGACACTCTCGGTAGTGATCATTGTGTATTAAACACAACTGTGTACATGCGTCCCTTAAAACGCCCACTTACACAAGCTCGTATCCCAGACTGGACAACTTTCCGCACCACTCTACCTATTGTAGACCCTCTCCAGTCGGGATACGACACCTGGTCTAAATCACTGACGTCTACACTGAAACAACACGAACAGCTGATACAGCTCACGGAAACTCAAACGGACGTGGACAACCACCTCCTCCATCTTTGGCAGGCCCGCCGCAGCCTCACCAAACGATGGAAAAAACAGAAACATAACAGACGCCTCAAGAAACGCATCCTAGAACTCACGGAGCAAGCTGCGGAATATGCTGCTCAGCTAGCCGACACTAACTGGGTGGACAGGTGCAACACGGCTGCACGCCAGATGTCTGGTCGCAACACGTGGCGCCTGTTTCGCGCTCTCATCGATCCAACACAAACACGCACGGAAACTCAACGTCACTTACATAAGGTCATGCACAACTTTACAGGAACGACAACACAGCAGGCAAACACGCTCAGGGACCGATACCTGTGCACCACCAAGGACCCCCGGACGGCCGCATACTCCTACGCAGGCAAAAAGAACACGCAGTTGGACACTTCGTTCCAGCTCCACGACCTCCAGGCGGCCTTACGCAAGATGAAGCGTGGCACTGCACCAGGGCGTGACCAGGTTACGGTCAAACTGTTGGCCAATCTTCCCGACGCAGCCTACGCCACGCTCCTCAAATACATCAATAGCATTTGGGACGGAGAAACTCCTCTCCCTCTTGAATGGAAATCAGCTCTCGTGACCTTCATCCCGAAGGCAGGTAAACCTATTGACGTGGAGAACCTTCGCCCCATCTCCCTCACGTCTTGTGTCGGCAAGCTGATGAAAACGATGGTGCGCGACAGACTCTCCGAGTTTCTAGAAACACAGCACACTTTTGCGGACACCATGTTTGGATTCCGCCCTCAGAAGTCAGCCCAGGATATACTTCTACAGCTCCACCATGACATATTAGATCCTGTTGAATGCCCCCACAATGACAAGGTAGTCCTGGCCTTGGATCTTAAAGGAGCATTCGACAACGTGAAGCATGAGGTAATCCTTGACCACCTCAGTCAGACCAACTGTGGTTATAAAACATTCAATTATGTTAGACAGTTTCTTACAGACCGTCGAGCCTACATACGCATACAAGATGAGGAACATGGGCCTTACGTCATCGGCTCGAGGGGAACTCCTCAAGGCGCGGTCCTCTCTCCCCTCCTATTTAATATAGCCATGCTTCATCTTCCCCCCAAATTGGCTTCTTTACCAGGGATACATCACGCTCTTTACGCGGATGATATCACGATCTGGGCCACGCAAGGTAACCTGGGTCACATGGAGTCATGCCTGCAAGCAGCAGCGACTGTAGTCGACGACTACGCAACCTACTGCGGACTCCAGTGTGCCCCGGCTAAGTCAGAATTTGTGCACGTACGTCCCTCCCCTCAGGACACAACTCAGCTCCATATCAGTCTTCCCTCGGGACCGATCCGTGAGGCCAAGGAGATCCGCGTCCTTGGCCTCTTCATACACCACCAACGCAAGGTCGACACCACAATAGCCAAACTTCGCACGGTGGGAGACCAGGTGGGCCGTATGGTCCGCCGGGTCTCCAACAAGCGGGGCGGATTACGAAGCAGGGATGCAATGCGGCTTGCCCATGCTTTCGTAACGAGTAGAATACTCTACTCGACTCTTTACTTGCACCTACGCAAACACGAGGATGATCAACTCGAGGTCATCCACCGTAAAGTTATCAAGCGGGCTCTCGACCTCCCTATCACCACGTCCAACCAGAGACTTCTGGCCCTAGGCGTGGTGAATACCTACCGGGAACTTCGAGAAGCCCACCTCGTTAACCAATACACGCGCCTTGCACAGACCCATTCCGGTCGCCGCCTCTTGGACCGAATACACATCAAACACGATTACTATATTGAGGAAAGGGTGAGAGTGCCAGAACCTTGGAGACGCGCCCTCCGGGTCCGACCCCTTCCCCGCAACATGTCCAAAGAAAACCACAGTGGTCGCCGCCAGGCGCGCGCGGAAGCGTTGCAGCGACACTTTGGTCAAGAGGAACACGTGTCCTACGTGGACGTTGCCGGCCCGCACCATGGGGGGTGGTATACTGCCGCAGTCATACACAACGCAAACACCGTAAACGGGCTCACTTTCAAAGCCTACAGCGCAACACACGCGGAGGAGGTTGCCATCGCTCTGGCTCTCACCTATCCCTCTTCTAAACATATCATCACCGACTCACGAGGGGCCTGTCGGAACTATCAGCTAGGGTGGGCTTCACCGCTTGCTCAGCGCATACTGGAACCTAGCTGCCGATACGTTGATCCAACTCCGCGAAATCTGGTTTGGGCACCCGGTCACCAAGGACTCAGGGGTAACGAACAGGCCGATCAGGCCGCCCGCGCACTCTCTTCCCGGGCTATCTCCCTGTCTTTGGAAGCCTACTCGCAATCAGACAATTCGGCCCTTTCATTCAAAGATATTACCAATTACTACAAGGAGGAGCACCGGCGCTATCCAGACCCTTGTAAGGGACTGCATCGCGCTGACGAGCGCCTCCTTTTAAAACTGTTTACAAATACTGTACTGTGCCCGGCGGTGCTAAAACATTTCAATTCATCCTTTGATGGCACGTGCCAGTTCTGTGGTGAGGTGGCTGACACCTTTCACATCGTCTGGGCGTGCCAGTCTAATCCATCTATCCCCCCCAACCCCAATCCCACGAGAGAGGACTGGGAGGCGGCCCTGCTCAGCTGTCAAGACCTGAAGGCCCAAGAGGCTCTGGTTCAACGTGCGCGGGCGGCGTTGCTTGCCAATGGAGCCCCGGAATAGGGGTTCCACCTAGTGCTGTGAGGGTAGGAGGCCAATAAGGCCCCAAACCAATCACCTCTCTGTAACCATTTAATGGTTATTAAATGTTTTCACCACCACCCACATTGTTTCAGATTTTGCTCGCTATTACTCTCACCTAAAGCATGTTTGTGTATACCAAAAGTTATACAATCGTCACCTTAGTGTCTCCGCATAATTTTTACTTCTGCTTTCTTAAATAAATTCAATAATTAAACATTAAAAAGGTACTCTTGAAGGGTTCATCCAATTTTCTAATAACTCTAATTTTTCGTGGTCCTGTATGTTTTGGAAATACCTTTTCACGCAAAAGAGGGCGGCCACTAGCAGCCCCGATTTTGCATACATATAGCAGGCAGCTTAAAACTGAACTGATGCTGCAGCAATGACAAAAGCGATATTCATCAGCGGAGACGTTGAGTGACGTCGTAAATTTCACAGCATCTTTCAGGCACTAAGTTGAAGCTCGGGCTCTGTCTCTGGAGGAAACAAACAGAAGTGCAAGAACATTCGAATGTAGCTCTCTCAAAAAAACTTGCGAGCTGCGTCACAAGCGGCTTAACCGCAAATCTCGAATATTTTCAATAACCCTTTTTTTCTTATGCTTATTTTACGTGTTACTGTGGCAGTTTCCAGTGCTCTTTCTGAACAGCTTGCGTGAATGCTGAAATGGGTTACACAAAACTGTAGCATGTATACAAGTATGACCATCGGGCTAATGACAAAAAGCTCCAAGCTGGATTACACTAATACACTAGACCAGGAACACTTAGATCACGCTGGACCGCGCACACTAAAAACACGCTGAACCAAGTACACTGAAAAATTATTAGCAGAACCAACGTAGAGTGGCAATCGATGATATACGAAGCACGAATGAGAAATGTTGATATGTCACTTTAAATTCAGTTCATCGCTAAAAGGTGGAGGCAAATGATACGGTACATGACTTCCGTGTCATATTTATCATGTTTACATGTGTCGCTTACGTTTAATGTATTCACGTCACGTGATACTAAATATAGTATATGTGAAGCTAGTGACGCGGCCATGAGCACGCTATGAGCGTGGTATGTTGTAAGGTTCCTAATTGACATGCGTGTCAGGATTATCATGTTTGCACCAGTCTTATATTTTCTCGTCTATTGACGTCATGTACCACCAAATTTGGTATATGTGGAGCTAGCAAAACGGCCGTGAGCGCATCATGAAGAGCCCGATATACTACAACGTAGCGTTAACGCGCACGCACGCTGGGCTGAGTGACGCTACATCAGGCGCGATCAGCGTCCGTCAGCGCGTCCTGACGGCAACAAGCGCGAAATGCGACTTGCTGCATTTCACGTTTATTGGTTACCAAGACAACACAGCTTCTCTCTCTTTTCGTGGCAGAAGGACACCGGACGCGCTGAAACGCGCATGCGTCAAAGCAACGCAGCGTGGCGTGCGCCTGCGAGTATATGCCAGGACCGGTGCCTGGCGTAGCAACGCCAACGTGACGCGACGAAAGTAACGCCGGCCAGCACGCGCACCGCGTCATGTCGAAATGTATTGGCGCCTAGACATGGTATGTAGTCATCTTCGCACATGGCATGAATCTCAGGTTTATTATGTTTCCACAAGTCACATATCTTCGGCATCTATTGGCGTCACGTAATACCAAATTTGGCATATCCGAAGCTGGCGAAACGGCCGCAAGCGCATCAACAGTGTGGCACGTAGTCATGTTGTTACATGACACGCATGTCGTGGTTATCATGTTTGGGTGTGTCATTTACCTATGTCGTCCGTTCAAGTCACTTTATACCGAGTTTGGTACATGTGAAGCTAATTAAACGGCCACGATAGCGTCATGAGTGTAGTATGAAGTCATGTTTTTGCATGACACGCATCACATGTTTATCAGGTTTGCACCAGTATTATGCCTTTGTCACCCTTCACGCCCCGTAATACCAAATTTGGTATAAGTGAAGCTAGCGAAACGACCGCCAGAGCACCTTGAGCGCGACATGTAGTCAAGTTGTTACATAACACGAATCTCATGATTATTATGTTTGCACCAGTATCTTATCTTGGTCATCTATTCACGTCACGTAATACCAAAATCGGTACAAGTGAAGCTAGTGAAATGGCCGCGAGCGCATCATCAGCGTGGCATGTAGTCATGTTGTTACATGACACGCATGTCATGATCTTATTGTTAGGGTCTGGCGCTTGTGTTCTCGATGCTATCATGCCATACCGTACTATTTTGCAACATGTCATGTGAACGAAACCATCGCAAGAGCTGCAGAATCATGAAAGGTATATCATGATATTCATGACATACGCTTCATAATTTTCATGTTTTGACTAGCTAAATATGTTCTTCATACAGTCATGTTATGTCATACCATGTTTGGTATCGATACCATTATCGAAATGGCCAGGAGAGATAAAAGTCGTAGGTGGCTAGATAGATAGATAGATAGATAGATAGATAAATAGATAGATAGATAGATACGCTCAAGGTCGTGGAAGTTTGCTAAAAATGCTTCGCATTTAACACACTAAACTAGGAGCATAAAAATCACCATACCAAACACATCAAAAACATCAAACCGGTGTCTGAATTCACGCTGTAGTGTATACGCGCAAAACAATACACACAGGTTGGTGCATTTTTCACCTGGGATAGCATTGTGAATGCCGGCCCTATAGCCAAACTTATCTCTATTGCCAAACCCAGCGCCACTGAGTACCAGCGTCCCGCGCCTAGTCTGATTATGGGCCCAGTATCACGCTGGTACTTCGACGCTGGAGCGGCATATTACTGGGAGGCGCTAAGTACACTCTACGCAAAATGACTTTAGGAGGTTAAAAGGGGATGCCAATTCACCATAAAGAAATATATAAGTAAAAGGAGTGATATAGCACACATTCACATAAAAAATTAAAAAAAATAAAATGTGTCCGACAGGATTTTAACTCGCTTCCTATTCATTTATTCGAACTCGCCTTAATATTGTCACGGAGTCGTGACGTGGCCGAAGACAGGAGACTTCGTGTTAGGATTTAACTGTTTATTTGGGCGAACCTGTGCCCGGTAAACTGAAAGTCCAATTACAGCAGCAGTCTCGCACAGATAGCAGTCTCGGACTGATAGCGGCGAACGGAGCGTCGGCCTTCGATCAACAACTGACAAGCGGCGAAGCGCGTCGGCATTTATACTCTTGCCGTCGAATGTTCTAGCGTTATCGCTGGCGGTGGCGTAGCTTCCAGAACAATCTGTACTGTTCGCACAGTGGGCGTGATCTTATCGAAATGATCTACTACAGTCCGGAACCTTCTAGAAAACTGCAGGCGCGGTTTGCGCTGAGAATCGTGCGGTGTTTTCGGACGATAACAAAAACTTGGGAAATGGAACGTGGCATTGCCCCCCTCTGAAAAAAGGCATCGTCCCGATGCTTTAACTAAAGATGAAAGTACAATAATAATGCAAGAAAGTACAATGAATAAATTACGATACAACAATAATACAAAAAAAACACTAGTTCAGTTTGTTAACGCGCATGAAACGGCTTGAGGCGCGCGACATGTACGACTTCAGGTCGCGATCGGCGTCGTTGAGAGTTCGTAATGCCGTCGGGGACAACCTCGTAATCAAGTGGGCCGAGCCGTCGAACCACCCTGTACGGTCCGAAGTACCGTCGCAGAAGCTTTTCACTTAGTCCACGTCGGCGTATCGGCGTCCACACCCAAACACGTTCACCGGGCTGGTATTCCACGAAGCGTCGTCGTAGGTTGTAACGATGGCTGTCGGTCGTCTGTTGATTCTTGATACGGAGACGCGCAAGTTGTCGGGATTCTTCGGCGCATTGAAGGTACTCGCTCACATCGAGGTTTTCTTCGTCGGTGACGTTGGGTAACATGGCATTGAGCGTCGTTGCCGGGCTCCTTCCGTAGACCAATTTGTATGGCGATATTTATTTTGCCGCAAAGGCGAAGGAATGAATGTAATACAGCAACAAATTGCAAACTGAAGCAAATAACGGCAAGTCGTTCGAAAGTTGGAGCTCGCACCTCAAGCAAAAAGCAGACACGAATCAGGATACACGGTATTAGTGCGTCACAGCTCGTCACTTGAAGCACGCTGTTCACCTACACTCTAAAGCAAAATTACCCCATAAATTAGTAACGGAGACTATAGGCGCGTGCGATGAATGGATTGACCGTTGAGGAGCAACCACAGAGAGAAGGAAGCGTGCCGCGCGAAAGCATTTAGTCTTCCTTCACGCTCCAAAGGGATCAACCGCATGGGGAATGCAGGCAGCGCAAAAAGCGTTGCCAAGGTGACAAGCCCTCCTCCTTCTCCTGCTCTGCTGGCTCAGTGTTTTCACGTATTTTGCTAGTGATGGTTCGCGTTTCGTCGCGCTCGGATTGCTTGACCTCGGTCGCCTGAATTCAACGATCTAAGAATCACGACGTGGTGCTGTTTTATACGATTGGATGAGCGTGGGCTGCTGCTTTTGCGTATCGCTGCACCCATAAATTCTGGAGCAAGTCTCGACACGTCTCCACGCCGCGCTGTATATATCTGGCTTCAAGGTAGTCACGACCAACACACGGCAGCAAAAGTCGGGAAGGCCAATATGGCGTCCGAGAAGGTAGCAGGCCTATAGGATATATACTTCAGTCCGACTCAGGGCAAAAATGAGCGCTGGATTCTTTATCATGTAGGTTATAATTCTTTATTCTACTCGCCACGTGTACGATACGGATCGCAAGTGCCGGTAACGGGCTCGGTCGTGTTGTATATCGCACGCACGAAATGCATCGCGAAGCTCAGCTTCGGCGTCTGCAGTTCGCCTGTGCTTTGCGACCACCTGGAAATTCGCCGCCATTCCCGTCGGTCCACCGTGTGCTCGTTCATCGACTGCTCACCTGTTTCCGCCACCGCGATGAGCTCCGGGCTGACAATATTGGGCAGAGACCTCGTCGCTGTGTTGGGAGTCGTCGAAAACACGTTGCGGGTTCTCGTAAAGAGCTTGGTTGTAGTATGTCGCGCGCTCTAAGCGCACGAGCACAGGCTGGCTGGGCTTTCGCTAGTGTCGTAACTCACTGAAATTTGGTCATCATTACAGTTCGCTTTCCTGCCAGTCGGTCGCAAACAGCTCGGCGCCGTCCATTGGCCATGGCGGCGGACTCGCGTTTGCGCGCTCCACTCGCTCGAGTTTGTGAAAAAGGGCCGCATTACAATCTATTTCTTCGGTGCTAGCTCCAAACCAGGTCGGCGCTGTTTGTAGCAGCGGCCAAGCGTAGCTTCGCTCTTCTGTTCGAAGTTCGCTGGCGGCAGATACTCCGCGTGCGGCACCGTGTTTGGTATCGCGTTCGCTTGCTCGAGCTGAACGACGTTGCTCGCTTAGGACTCGCCGACTTGTTAGAGGCACGGTAGTCCGCGGAGTGGTGGCTGCGGCCGCTGCTCTTAAGCTTTTGCGCTACGGGGATCGAAATGAGTCTTTGACGATGTGTGACATCACGGTGAAATTATTAGCATGTCATATCTCACGTATGTTTTCGTTTCACCTTACACGTAATTCTGATAATATGCATTTGTGTTCATCCGCTACCACGTGTGACTCACTATTTCACATACTTATTGTGCAGCCATGGGCACACACCGTGCTGAAGACTGTGTGCGCTGGCGTCTGCAATTCCTGTAATCCATCTCTTTCGTCAAAACAGCTTCAGGACTGTGCGAGATGTAAAGGTAAAGTTATTTGAGTGTCATATTTTAACGCTTGTTTTTTTATATTACCGTGCATGTACTAGTCACATGCGTGCATCGTCGTCTTCTGTCACGTGCATCTAATGATTTTTACTATAGTATTGTACGTGCAGCCGTGGGAACACAACATGCAGAAGGCTGCGTGCACTGGCGTCTGCAATATCTGTCATCTATCGCTTCCGTCTGAGGAGCTCACAAGGAGTGGACAAGATTTGACAACGAGACTGGACTTGTACCATGAATTCACTTGAATTCACTTAAAAGAATGGATAATATTCATGTGTATGTAGAAAAATAAAAGATTTCGATGTCTCACTATTGTCTTTCGTTGTTGCCGTGACAGGGAAAGCAGTTACACATAGGTGGCTAACTACTTCTTCGCGTGTTCTTTGCTGCAGAATTTGTTCCTAACTGCGCAGAAAAACAGGCGAAAAAAAGTATTAGGCCTGGCAGAAAATAAACAAAAAACAATGTTTGAACTTGGGACAAAAAGTTCATACAATTGGAGTATTTAGGTGGATCAACCGTTCATCCGGCAAGGTGCAACTGTGAAGAGTAACGGTTGCCCGGTAAGTTGTAAATGTGGGGAACAACAGTTGCTCTATAAAGTGAAAATGTGAGGACTAAATGTTAGTCCTTTGAGGGGACTAACTGCTAGACCCGGTGCCGTTATTCCTTGAAGGGATTAATGATTGTGGCAGCCCCATTAGTGTCAAAAAGGACGAACCACACACCCCTTTAACACCCTTTTGCCTTAGAGTGTAGGAATAAAGATGCAAGAACTCAACATAGGAGTATGCATAGGACACGCCGTACAACTGCCATAATTCTTAACCTTCGTGTGTGAGCAGCGTGCTCATCTCCTAGGCGTGGTCGCAGCAGCAAGTGAAGTGACTTTTGTGCTTCCCGACTGATGAATTTGATAAGCACGTGCAGGAAATACCTCTCCGTGGAGGCAAGACCATTAGCCGTCACGATAGCAGATGACGATGCACGCGACTCGCCAACAAGCTGAGGTGCTTCACCGCTAAAACAATAGGTGCGCCTGAATTCTGGATTTTGTCGGCATTGCTCGCCTCATACTGTTGTGCGCCGGCCAAACGGTAGATTTGGGGAAGCGATTCCGTACTCAATAAATGAAAAAGTTGAAATTGATTAGGGTGAAGAAAAGGTGGAAATTGATTTCAAATACTCGTGTGGATATTGACCTCTAACCGATAAGTTTTTCATTGAGTTTACTATCCGTAATGCTGGTGAGAAAGTAGCCTGACTCCTGGGAAACCAGCGAATTCGCCTGTCTTGCTTCTGCTGTATTGCAGTGAGCCCACTAGGAGTCATATAGTTCGTTGTAATAGTACGTATTGCCATAGTTGACTGTCAAACCTTATGTGCAGGAAGTTGGGCTTCCCGTGGCAGGGGCTGCGGTCATCGCGGCGGCGGTAGTAAGGCTTGATGGTTGGGTCAAACGGATCAAACTGCGGCATCGTGCAGCCGGCGGTTCGAATACGATACCCCACTGGAGTTGGCCTCCACAGTTTACTTCCGCCTGCTGAGTCCAGGTGTCCTGGGCGTAAAGTAGACCACAAAGCCAGCAGGTATTGAAGAGTGCTACCACACAGCAACGCCACGAAAGTCGCCAGAAGGAGCTGGAGCCGAGGCGGTCGTTGCAACAGCATCATTGGAGAGACCATTGTCCCAGTTACTAGGTTTCGCTGCCCCTGTAAACAAAGTTGCAACTGTTTATAGTTGATTATTAGGTGCGCATATGAATCCGGCTGTAGCATTTTACCCGTATCTGACGCGCAGATGCAACCGAAAATGGCTTCCTCTTCGGAATTAAGCAGTGTACTGTTTATGAAACGCTTGTGGAACGCTGTTACTGGAGACGACAATGACGGGCAACACTGGCTCAAACGCGCCCTGGGGGATTTCGTAGTCTCGAATGAATATTTAAAAATAAAGTGGACGCATCAAGCGTACTGCTGCTGGAAAAGTCGAAACTAGCGAACAATTAGAGTAAATATATATGCTACAGCATGATAACAGCCTACTTTTCGAAAACGGTACAAAAAGAACTCCCGCAGATTACCTTACCTGATTTCTTTATGAAACTTGTTGCCACAGTGCCTCCTTATCCCCTTGCAATTGGACGAGTGCGAACAAAAAGGAGCAATACATTGGGTACGAAAACCACCAGGCCTGAGCGAACCGGGTAACATATCATAAATAAAGCTAGACCCGCCTTCCTAAAGCTTCTTTTACATACTTTTGAGGCAACTATCAATGACCTGAAACACGCTTGCATGGTACCCACAGCACCATATATTATTTGAAGTGTCCCTGATGCTATTTTTTGTTATTCCCCAGTGAAGCGTGGCACTGCGCTACGCATATGTGAGGAATTTCGTATCATTGTTGATACTGTGGCTGAAGGATGAATAATTATCTCAGTGGCTTTCATAATGGGATGAAGCAATCAACGACCCAGTCGTTTAATATTTCCCACTGTGTGACGCTTGGATCTTACTTTAATGTTCGAAAAATTGCTAGATCCCACGTACAATGCAAATCGACCATATCCAAAGGACGAATGTGCAAGCTTGAATTATCACATTATTATTACCACAACGTGACGGGGTTGACGTAAATTGTTTGTATATGACTTATTTTATTGAATATCATGATCACAACTGGCATTTCGCATCGTCGTTCATTCACATCACGTAATAGCAAATTTGGTATATGTGAAGCTAGCGAAACGGCCACGAGCGCGCTAGGAACGTAGATTGTAGTGATGTTTTACATAAAATGCATTTCATGATTGTTATATTTGGACGTGTCAGTCATGTTTTTCGTGTATTGACGTCACATGATACGAAATTTGGTATATGTGAAGCTAGCGAAACAGCCACGAGTGCATCATGAATGTGGTAGTTAGTCATGTGCTTACTTGAAACACAAGATGATTATCTTGTTTGCGCCAGTCATATGCCTTCGTCATCCACTCATGTCACATAATGACAAATTTGGTATATGTGAAGCTAGCAAAAAGCCCGCGAGTGCATCATGAGTATGGCATTTAGCCATGTGCGCATATGACACGCATACCTTATCATCATGTTTACACTGGTCAGATACCTTGTTCATCTATTCCCATTCAGTAGTACCAAATTTGGTATATGTGAAGCTAGCGACACGTTGGCAAGCGCCTCATGAGCGTGGAATTTAGTCACGTTCTTTGATGACACGCATTTCTTGAATAACATTGCTTTACTGTTGAAAAAACGGCTTATGACAAATGTTAAGACAATGCCTTACCCGAAATGAAATCTAGCACATGGTGAGATAGCAGGGGAGCTCAAGCACTCACGCGGCTGTGTGGTAGAATGCTTGGCTGACACAGAAAAGAGGCAGGTTCGAACTCTGTTTAAACCTGACTATATTAAATGCGCAGCATTTTTGAGCGAACTTCAGCGACTTCGAGCGTATCTATCTATCTATCCATCTATGACTTTTAGCTCTCCTGGCCGTTTCAATATTTCTATCGATACCAAACTTGGTGTGACTTAACATGACTGTATGAGGAACATCATTGACTAGTCATAATATTAAAATCATGATAAGTCATGAATGTCATGAATTACATTTCATGGTCCTGCATCTCTTGCTGTGTTTTCGTTCACATGGCATGTTCAAAAACCTGGTATGGTAAGATATGATTGCAAGGCAAACACAAGCAACAGACTCAAACATGAAAATCATGTCATGCGTGTCTTCTAACAACATCATTACATGCCAAGCTCATGATGCGCTCGCGGCTGTTTCGCTAGCGTCACATACACCAAATTTGGTATGACGGTACGTAAATGAATGACGAAGGTTTGTGACTGGTGCAAACGTGATAACCATAAGATGCGTGTCATATAACAACATGACTATATGGCACGCTCATGATACTCTGGCGGTGGCCTTGCTAGTTTCCCTCATGCTTCATTTGGTATTACGAGACAAGAATGGATGACGAAGGTATGATACTGGTGGAAACATAATAATGAGATGCGTGTCGTGTAACAACATGACTACTTGCTACGCTGATGATGCATTCGCGGCCGTTTCGCAACCTACACATGTGCCCAACCCAGTATTACGCGACGCGAACGAATGGCATAAGTAAATACACATGCAAACATGATAATCATGACATGCGTATCATATAACAACATGACTACATGCCACACTCATGGTTTGCTCGTGACCGTTTCACTAGCTTCACACATGCCAACTTTGGTATTACGTGACGCCAATAGATGACGAAGGCATGTGACTGGCGCAAACATGATAATCAGAAGATGTGTGTCATGTGAGAACATGACTATATGCTAGAGTCTGGGCGCCAATACATTTCGACGTGACTCGGTGCGCGTGCTTGCCGGCGTGCATTTCGACACGTCACGCCGGGGTTGTGACAACAGGCGCCGGTCCTGCCATATACTCGCTGGTACGCGCCGCACTGCGTTGCTTTAACGCATGCGCGTTTCAGCGCGTCCAGCGTCCCTCCGTGACGAAAGAGGGAAATAGTGTTGTCTGTATAACGCATCGGCGCGAAATGCAGCATGTCGCATTTCGAACCAGTCCGTCGGGACACGCCGACGGACGCCGGGCACGCCTGGCGGTAGACTATAAACTGTAAAAAAAAATTACTCGGAGATCGGAGTAAAACGCTTGTCCTATAGTGTCGCCCCTATTGGGAGCAATTTTTGCTCCGGCTCTCCGGAGGAATCACGTGGCGCACCCGGAGTACTTTTAAAAATACTTCACTCCTGCTGACCGGAGCGATTCCGTGGCACCGCCGGTGTACTTTTTACTGGAATTTTCTTCTAGCTGGCCCGACCGATTACGTGGCACTTCCGGAGCTTTTTTCGCGCTTTTTTACTCCGGATATCTGGAGCATTTGTGTGGTACCTCCGGAGTATTTTACGAATGTACTTACTTCGTCTGGAAGGAATTTTAGTGAGGTGGATCAATACTTTTTATAGAGTTTGCTCCGCTACTTCTTCATTGTATGCTGATCGTTTCAAGCATTGGTTATATAAATGAAGTCGCTATTCTCATGCAAACACTGCAGAGATACTGTGTATTCTTTTCTACGGCGCTCTAGCAAACGAACTTCAAGAAAACTCTTAGGTTAATATTATTTTATTTATCAAAATAAGGTGCTAATTCTGTGTGATTACCCAGCATTTAGAAAAAAAGCAACATAAAGAAACGTGCAAAAAGCCACCAAAAACAAAACACAATAAGCCAGATCAGATGAAATCAACAGTACTCAAGTTTGAAGCACAGTGCTCTAAAATGGACCCCAGAATGCTGCAAAACGATGCACGACAAACGAAAAAAACATGGCCACCGAAAACAACTTCTCACCATTCCCGAAGGACCATTCATCAAAGTCATTGATTACGGAAGCGTTGAGCTGATTGCTTCCTGCATAATTTAGTAAAAAATAATTAGGTACGAGAATTGCAAATCACGCGAGAGGCACAAAAGCTGAGAAGACTCAAGCCACGTACTATACTATCTGTGAGTGTATGAAAATTAGCAACTTTTGAAACTGGACACACACACACACACACACACACACGGGCAGACAGACAGGATGAGTGTTCATTATCAAGAAGCACATCCGACGTAATCCGGTGTGAGACAGCCGCAATATGATAAAACACACCTTTCTGACGTGAAACGGGCGAAAGTTTTCATTATATCATTCTAAACCGATATCTCAACCTTAACTGAAAAATTTAAAAGCGATTTCGGACCAAAATTATCGTATTTTTACACTCTTGTAAATGGCAACAAATAATAGTTCTATTTATTACAGCCGAATTTTAGTGCGTACTCATCGTCATACTTCTAGCAAAGTGGGCCCTTACAGTTTGCATGGTTGTGGACAGTTTAAGAAGCGGCCCTGCAACACTTTTTGAGCATGGTCACAAAAAGCTGCCGATCAATAGCAGAGGCTCCCGACAACATGCGAACCAAATATTAAAGCACAGCACGTGGTCTGGAATTCACATTAAATTATGAAACTCAGAAAAAAAGCGTTCTCTTCTCTCGACAAATCCTGGAAAAAAATTCCAGTAAGCCCATCTATCAGCCATTGGCTGATTTCAACATGGCGCGATCAGTTGTTACAGACATTGCCGCGAAAGGCCTTCACTTGTCCACGCATTCGCGCGCGATTGCTCTGAAAAAGCCGCGTGTCCGAAAAACAAAAGAAGAAAATGCTCTAGGCCACGAGGCGCGAGTGACTTTTTTGCTTGCCACTCCCATCTCTTCCTGCTGAGCTTCCAGCGCTTTCGTTGGGACGAGAGAAGAGAGAATGTGATTGCAGCGTGTGACAAATCTTTGTAACTATATGCTCGTACTTGATTCTTAATATTTTTGCGGCGTTAACTTTGTGAGCTAATACGCTATTTCAGTGAACTAATTCTATACTTACTCAAAAAAGTGTTTCACAGCCCCTTTAAGAAAAACCTAGCTTCATCTTCTTTGTAAAATAATTTTCGGGATAAGTTAGCATTGTTTTATTTTTAACTTGCACTGACCGCTCTGTTTTATTACTAATTCAGCTGGTTCAGCAAAATAAGCATGGTTTTTCTGGATACCGGATTGATGCCTTGGCCAAGGTTGCTGGTCATGATATTGTTTGGCTTCCTCGTAACCAGTGTGAATTCAACCCGATTGAAATGGTGTGGAGCCAAGTCAAGGGGTATATTGCAGTCAACAACAGGTCGTTCACTCTTGCTGCAGTCGAAGCACTTCTGGACAAAGCCATTGCTCTTGTGACTCCAGAAAACTTGGCGCACGACTTCAGTCATGTAGTGCGCTTTGAAGAAGAGGCCTGAGAGCAGAATGGTGCAATCAAAAGCGCGCAAGACAGCATCATAATTACTCTGGGATTTTACTCCAGCAGCTGCAGTGACAGTTGTGTCAGTGAATTGAGCAGTGTATAGGTACTCTGTTGAACCTGGTGTGTGCTAGCTCATGTGATGCTGATTGTTTGTAAGATGCTGTATACTCCTTTTTGATGCCCAGCAACTTGGAAGAGTGCTCTGTCATAAAAAAAACAGGGCGTGGAAACAAGGACACACGAAGTACGTCAAGACATCACAATCGCCGACTAACAAGTGACAATGTGCACTATCTCTTTACCTGATTCTGGTTGCGTGCAGCACCAAGCGATCATTTAGTATGTTTGTTGTCAGCCTGTGAATTATTTTTTACATTGTCAGTGGTGGGTGGCACTTGTGTTTGACACATAAAGCGGCAGCTGAGGAGAGCAAGCAGTGCTGAATGGTGCACCCTATATCTTGTTTCACACGAAAGAAATGGTAGCAAAATTTTTATCACAACCCAAGAGACGATAAACAGCCTTTCCAAATAGCTGTTACGAGTGGATGAACTGACAAAACTGGAATAACTGGAGCTCAAGAGCTGCGAAATGGATGTGGCTTCCAGAAATGAATCGTCTCATGATTTGTAACTCTTTCAATCATCTGGCGAAAAATACCGCCATCATTTACACTATGTACGTGGATAATATTTAGCACCCTCTTGCTCATGTTTTGTTTGTCTCCTATACTGCACATGTTAATTGCTTGAGTAAATCACGTTGAGCACAAATACTTTTTCTAGTGCGTTTTTACAGTGCCATATGACTAGGACATAAGGGAATACGCGCAGTGATGCGCACGTTTTCATGAAGTTTTTACTGTACATTGTATAGCCAGTTGCTTCAAATAAGTGCTGACGACGTCATAGCTGCTTCGTTGAAAATACACGGCTTTCTGGCTTTGATGTTGGCTTGAAAGAAGTAGACACAGTTATAAAGGTTTTTTCCTGTGACGGGTGTTTGTGTGCATTACTACTTGAGCAACGTTTATATTTTAACCAGCTGGTTATGCAGGAAATATAGAGCAGACACCTTGTTTTAGCTGCTGCAATTTATCACTGTTCTGCTTTTAACTCTTTTTTTGCCTCAATGTTTACTCGGGAAGACAAATCCACATTACCTAACGTGCCCGATTATGATTACCAGTACATGAAACCTATCGAAATTACAGCTAAAGGTATAGAATGTCTGATAACTAAGCTGAAGCTGTCTAGCTCCGCTGGGGCTGATAATATTAACTCAAAAATACTAAAAAACACAATTTCCATTACCAATAACAATCTGTGCTATATTTTTCAACAATCTTTAGAGTCTGGGCAGATACCTGACGACTGGAAAGTTGCAAAAGTTACCCCATTGTTCAAGTCTGGAGACCAACATCTACCCCAAAATTACCGTCCAATCTCACTTACATCTATTTGCTGCAAGCTATTAGAACACATTATCGCTTCGCACATTTACAACCATCTTGAGTCTAAGCAGTTCTTTTTCCGCAATCAACATGGGTTTAGGAAAGGTTGGTCATGCGAGACACAACTGCAGAATTCACGACTGACCTTCACTCGAACATGAATATTAACCTCCAAATATACTGCATTTTTCTTGACTTTTCGAAAGCGTTTGACCGTGTGCCCCACTGCCGCTTAATCTCAAAGCTATCTGCTCTTCAATTAGACTCACTAACCTTATCATGGCTTCGAAATTTTCTTTCTCTCCGGAAACAGTTCACTGTCATTAATAACGATTCGTCGTCAATATGCGATGTAACTTCCGGGGTGCCACAGGGCAGCGTGCTCGCCCCGCTGCTATTTCTTATATTTATAAACGACTTGCCTGATGGCGTTACATCATTCATACGAATATTTGCCGATGACTGCATAATCTACCACCCTATAAAAAAGGTTAACGATCATTACGCACTACAGAAAAACCTTGATGTAATTATGAAATGGTGTGAGAGGTGGCGAATGGTTCTAAGCGCATCAAAATGCAAAACCATCTCATTTGGCCGTAAGCATGACCCCTCCATTTTTTTCATACCGTATAAATAATGACCCGCTCTGGCATGTTTTCACATACAAACATTTGGGCCTACACTTCACACAAAATCTTTCATGGTCCTCTCATATCACTAACATCTGCGCAAACGCCTCGAGATCACTGGGATACCTACGCCGTAACTTACATTCCTCCCCCGCTAACGTCCGAAAACTAGCTTACGAAACTTTTGTTCGACCTCAACTTGAATTAGCCTCACCAATCTGGTCCCCTCACCAAACTTACTTAACCAACATGATCGAGGCAGTTCAAAATAGGGCAGTCCGATTCATTTCTCGTAATTATAATTTCTGCTGCAGCGTAACACAACCTAAAATGGATTATTCACTTCAATTATTATCCACTCGCCGCAACATTTCTCTTTTATGCCTCTTTCATAAATACGTCAATAGCACTAAAAAGACCAGACTTCTAATTGAACGACCCTCCTATTTATTAACTAGACTACACAACCGGCTTAGTTTCTCGCGCATGTACGGCAAAACGAACTCTTTTAACGCATCCGCTTTGCCTCGTGCCATCACGTTGTGGAATGACCTTCCCGATAACTTGGTATCTGACACTAACCCTGTTTCCTTCCGCAACAAATTGGTCTTACATTTTGGTTGATAATTTTATGTTCACAGTTTTGTTCTTGTATGTATATGACATTCATAATGCTGTGCAAAAAGTTTTTTTTCTAATGCGCTTATTGCCCGCTTATTTTTTGTGCTTTATTTTTGTTTTACTTAGGACGAACTGTTCACACTTCCTGTAAGCGCTTTGATGATTTTCCCAGTGTATTATACCACAATCTGTGCCATTTTACTTACACGTATTGTACACTTCCTAACTGCTGCGTGCCATGAACTGCATTTTTCTAGTTTTTTGGTAACGATATATGATGTCAATTTATACTTACTTATTTCTTGTTTATTTGTTACTCATGTGTTGAGCTTACGTTTTGGCACATTTTGCCCTTTTACTTGTTGTATATGTCTTTGTTAGCCCCCCTTACTCAATGCCCTAACCAAGGGCCTGTAAGGTACCTGTAAATATAAATAAATAAATAAATAAATAAATAAATAAAGAAATAAATTTATCCCTCCTGACAAATGCTTACCATGTCCAGATTTAAAACTGTCCGCAACAGGCCGTATAGTAGCCCTATGTGTTGAAAGGGTTTTCTCGCTGGTTCAGTAATAAAGTGTGTGAGTACCGGCCGCAGCGACGAAAATCCAAATTTTATTGTAGAGGAAAGAGGGATGGTGTATACGCCAGGGTGAGTATGGCTGAGATTGTTAGAATAGAACAAAGTCAGCTAATGAAATGTGCTTTACGATGTCAGGAACCAATTATTGCTGGCGAAATCGTAGGCGACTATTTAGTTTTGAACGTTAAAACCAGCGCTAATTGTGTATATGGTCAGAAAGCATGACATTTTACAGACGTGCAGGGTTTACACGCCTTCATGTTCTAATTCAGTAACCAAACAAGTGCCACATACGATTGCTATCTTGATGTGTACTTAACCAGTGCCATGCAGTATCGTGAGAAAGGACCGCATGCCTATACAGTTTTAATGAAAGAGACGGAAACGATCAGCGGTTGGGATTGCGCGCAGGATTCGTGGATTCTGCAGCGGCGGGAGGTCGCCGCTATACGTTTTCTGAGCCGCGGAGCGCATGGTCAGTGGACCACCGATGCCTTCTGACGCCAGCGTACCTCATCACTATTCAAACTGAATTTCACTTGATATTGATTGATTTGTGGCGTTAACGTCCCAAAACCACCATATGAATATGAGAGACGCTATAGTTGAGGGCTCCAGAAATTTCGACCACCTGGGGTTCTTTAACGTGCACCCAAATCTGAGCACAAGGGCCTACAATTTCGCCTCCATTAGAAATGCAGCCACCGCAGCCGGTATTTCATCCCGCGACCTTCGGATCAGCAGCCGAGTACCTTAGCCACAAGACCACCGTGGTGGGGCTGAATTTCACTTCACGCCGCAGCATGTGCGAGCTGTTCCTCGGTATACCATGCCCGCGCTATGTAAGCGTTATGCTGGCGTTAATCCTGCGCGAAAAAGCACCACAAGTGCTTGTGGTGTTCACTTTTTTTGCGCTACATTTACGCCATAATGAATCAGTACGAACTCGCTCACCTCTCTGTTTTGCTTTACCGAAGTTATGGTAAGAAACAACAAACACGTAGTTCAAACAACGCATTTTTGGGATTCCACTGATCTTTCACGGACGTCTTGCAAAATCAGCCGAATATTGATCTCATGTTTGGTTCATCAAACCCAGATTATTCCATCTTAGCACTACCTGACAAGAATAACACAGATAATTCAAGGAGAGCTCATTCACAATTTTTTCGCCACACCAGCAACCGCCAGGTTTCTCAACACTTACGAAATGTGCTATTCGCTGCCAGGAACCATCACACGATTACAATTCGCACAACTCCCTTCTGTCGTTGGTAACCTTTGTTGCTGTTTGTCGCTTGTGATATCCAGAAGGTGCTTGGAACGATTTCCTTTTTTAAATGCAAAGCATTTATTAGCGAACTTCGGTGACTTTGAGCGTACTTATCTATCTATAGCCGCCTACGACTTTTAGCTCTCCTGGCCGTTTAGATAATAGTATTCATACCAAGTTTGGTAAGGCAAAACATGACTGTATGAAGAACACATTTGACTAATCATAACATGAAAATCATGGCGTGCATGTCGTGAATGTCATGATTTACATTTGAGGGTCCTGCAGCACTTGCGGTGGCTTCGTTCACATAACATGTTGCAAATCTCGTACGAAATGACATGATTGCATGCCGAACACAAGCGAGGGACCCTAACATCATACTCTTTACATACGCCTTATTTAACAAGATTACTACATGCCACGCCTATGATGCGCTGGCGGCCGTTTCGCAAGCTTCATTTATATCAAATTTGGTATTACGTGACCTAAATGGATGACGAAGGTATGATATCGGTGAAAACACGATAAACATTAGATGCGTGTCATGTAACAGCATGACTATATGCCACACTCATGATGCGCTCGCGGCTGTTTCACTAGCTTAACAAATGCCAAATTTAGTATTACGTGACGGCACCGCATGACGAAGGTATGTGATTGGTGCAAATATGATAATCATGAGATGCGTGTTATGTGAGAACATGACTAAATACCACAGTCAAGGCGCCAATACAATTCGACGTGACGCGGTGCGTGCGCTCACCAGCGTTCATTTCGTCGCGTCACGCCGGCGTCGCCACGCCAGGCGGCGGTCCTGCCATATACTCGTTGGCGCCCGCCGCGCTGCGTCGCTTTCACGCATGCGCATTTCAGCGCGTCCAGCATCTCTCCGTCACGAAAAGAGGGAGACGCAGTGTTGTCTGGGTAAGGCATCAGCGCGAAATGCAGCAGGTTGCATTTTGCGCCGGTTGCTGTCGGGCCGCGCCGACGGACGCTGGTCGCACACGTCGCGCCTGGTGTCAGACTGTAGAGTGCTCACGTTTCGCTAACGTGGCATCCCTGTGGCCAGCGTGCGCGCGCGTCAACGCTACATTGGAGTATATTGGGCCCTTCAAGATGCGCTCGCAACTGCTTTGCCTACTCCACATATACCAAATGTGGTGTTGCGTGACATCAATGGATAACGAAAGTATATGACTGGTGCAAACATGATAATGCTGACAAGCGTGTCATTTAAGAAAACGACAACATATGACATTCATAGCATGCTCACGGCCCTTCCGCTATCTCCACATATACTAAATTTGACATCACGTAACGTAAATAGATGACGAAGGTAAACAACACACCCAAACTAGATAATCATAAGGCGTAGGTCATGTACCGCATCATTTATATCTCCACCTCGTAATATTGTGCTGATTTTAGAGAGACATATATCAACCTTCCTCATTCGTGCTTCGCATATCAATGATTCCCACTCTACATGGGATCGGCCAAATTTTCTCCAACGCGGCCGAAGGCTTTGCACAATCCTCACTGCTCCGTCTTGGTTTGCTCCATGTTGGTTTTGTGGGGAATGGCGTCCTGGCAGTAAGGCTGCCTACGTCACTCCTCGAAGGCCAATGAAAGCCAGAGAGCGCTTACCCGGAGCAATTAGGGACCATCCAACGAGGCAAAAGCGATGCGCGGGAGCATTTCCGGAGGAACCATGGGAGCATAATCTGGGGATCGGCCCTGTGTTTCTCCAGTTTCCTTTGTGCGGCGATCACCGGAGGGAAACAGTGAAAAACGAATGTATTTCCTCCGGTACAATCCGGTTCGAGTGACGCCACCGGAGAAGACCAGGCGCATGCTTCCAGGTTCCTCCCAGTTGGGTAAATTTTGTTTACAGCGTACAGTGCTCGCGTTATAGTAACGTAGCATCGCAGTGCCCGGCGTGCGCGCGCGTCCACGCTACATTCAAGACTACTGGGCCCTCTATGATAGGCTCGCGGCCGTTTTGCTCGCGGCCGTTTTGGCCAGAGTACTGCCGCTAGTGCGGTGACGTGCGGCGGCTGGTGGACGGCGAACGCGAAGGGCTTCGTGGTGTCCACCGAGTTCCTGTCAGGTAGTCGGCGATGTCACGTGGTCGTTCTCCTGGCTGTGGACGCGGTGCATTGACGGCGAAGCCACACAGTCCCATCTGTCGTTACTGGCAACGGCGGTATGTGTGTCCGGCCTCGCCGCAGTGGTAGCAGAGCGGGCGATGGTCAGCGGTGCGCCAGACGTCAGTCTTCCTCGGTGCACTGCGCTGGGCCGCTGGCCAACGGTATGACGTCGGTGGGGGTGGTGGCGGGCGGCGGTGGCGTCTGTCGACGGAAGTGCGATGGGGCGGCGTTTTGGCGTGGACGGGGAGGAGCGTTGTGGCGCAGTGCAGCGGCGTAGCTCATAGCTTCCGGCTCGGGCAGCGGTGCGTGGGGAATTTGAAGCGATTGCCGAACTTCTTCTCGCACAATGTCGGCAATTGAATCCACTTGAGGCTGGGCCGAAGGCAACAGCTTGCGCAGCTCTTCCCGCACGATCGCTCGGATCGTTTCACGCAGGTCTCCGGAGTTACTGGCTTGAGCAGCAGCGCAGTCTGCAGTCAGGCAACGATTATACTGTCTGGTGCGCATGTCCAGGGTCTTTTCGATAGTGGTCGCTTCTGCTACAAATTCTTGGACGGTTATCGGTGGGTTTCTCATCAGTCCCGCGAAGAGCTCCTGTTTGACCCCTCGCATGAGGAAACGAACTTTTTTCTCCTCAGGCATGTCTGGATCAGCGTGACGGAATAGTCGGGTCATTTCTTCTGTGAAAATGGCGACATTTTCATTTGGCAGCTGAACCCGAGTCTCTAATAAAGCAGCGGCCCTCTCTTTGCGAGCGACGTTCGCGAACGTTTGAAGGAATGCGCCGACGAAAACATCCCATGTTCGGAGCGTGGACTCCCGATTTTCAAGCCAAGTCCTTGCGGTGTCTTCCAAATAGAAGAACACACGACGCAGCTTTTCGTCATGGTCCCAGTGGTTGAGGGCGGCCACACGGTCGTATGTCTCCAGCCAGGACTCCGGGTCTTCGAACGATGACCCATGGAAAATTGGTGGTTCCCTGGGTTGATGCATGACCATCGTGGGCTGGGACGCTGTGGTTGTCATTGTCGCTGCAGTCGCGGTCATGGCCTTCGTCTTCCGCGCCTTGTCTGGTAGAAGCCCGTACTCCGGTGGTAGCCCTTGCTGTCGGCGGCTTGTTCGCTGCTCCTGGTTGGTGTCGGTGTCTTCTCCGCGACGTGGGCTGGGTTCACGGCTTGACGGGGGCGTCCGGTACATGAACGAAGCAGCACCTCCACCAGATGTCACGGGGTCGTGACGTGGCCGAAGACAGGAGACTTCGTGTTAGGATTTAACTGTTTATTTGGGCGAACCTGTGCCCGGTAAACTGAAAGTCCAATTACAGCAGCAGTCTCGCACAGATAGCAGTCTCGGACTGATAGCGGCGAACGAAGCGTCGGCCTTCGATCAACAACTGACAAGCGGCGAAGCGCGTCGGCATTTATACTCTTGCCGTCGAATGTTCTAGCGTTATCGCTGGCGGTGGCGTAGCTTCCAGAACAATCTGTACTGTTCGAACAGTGGGCGTGATCTTATCGAAATGATCTACTACAGTCCGGAACCTTCTGGAAAACTGCAGGCGCGGTTTGCGCTGAGAATCGTGCGGTGTTTTCGGACGATAACAAAAACTTGGGAAATGGAACGTGGCAATATTTTACCCACCACGCCAAGCCAGAACAAGTTTGTTCGGTCGCAAAATGACTATTTATCCAAAGAAAACGCCGTTAGACTTCATGCTTACAAGTAGCACAGTCAAGCTTGACGCAATATTTCTTTTTAAATAACAATTTCGTCTTAATTCGACAGTGACGTACGGCTTCCGGGCACCAAATGACGTGCGGATATTTGCAAGAGCGCAAAGTTTTTTTAAATCTACATCTTAACTCTGAAAAATCTAAAATTGACTGGAGGAGAAGCCACAGATTGTAAGATGTTGTTCACAATATTTGTCTTTTCTTTGATAGTCGTTTCTCGAACTTGCCTGGCGTTTTTTATCCAGCGGCCGTCGTTAGGCACATTATAAATTCACTGTAGTGTATGTTGCTCTTACTCATCCCGATGCCTAGTAGAAGCGTGCTACGATGGTTAATCGCCACGCGCGGGTCGATGAAGGCGCTTGGAAGCACGCGCCTTCATCGCACGCCTGCAGAATCTTGTTCCCTGAACCCATCACGTGATTGCTGAGAGAGTGTACGGGGAAAAGATCGCGGCCTCTTACACAGCCTATCACGCTAGTCGGAATGCACTAGCGCCTGCGAGCGCGTTCTGACCAGGATATAACGCATTGGTTCATGGCGCGTCTGTAGAATCTCTTTTCTTAACGGCATCAGATGATTCCTTTATGAGTGTAGGTAGGAAATGCCATATCACCCAGCCACTTACACAGGCTGGAACGCGCTTGCACGTGAGCGGGTTCTGCCAGTGTTTGGACGAGCTGGTACGCGTGCGCAGTGCAGGTGGTGACGCCGCACGCTGGATTGAACTTCGGTACAAGCTGCTTCAGATGTAAAAATTTTCGCAACTGAATATATGTGAAACAGCTTCACATATAAGAAGTTTCGTAACTGAAGAGGAGGGAGACGAAATCTCGCTCATCTCAGTGTTTTTCAGGACTTTTCGCTGCAGTTGTAGGGTGTATTGCCCCGTACGTTGCGGTAATGAACTTGCAACCTGACGAGGTGACATCCGACTTCGGTTAAACCGTGGCCACTACCTCGAAGAAGCGAGGAAACACAACCAGCGAGAGCGATGACACTGAGCTGTACTGCAAATCTTGTGACGAATCCTCAGACAACCGCTTTCAGCCTGTGCTGTACCGCAAGGCCAAGCGACGGATCGTCAATCCATCGTCGGTGTCAAGTACAGCCACCGTGAAAACGGTGCCCCAGCGATGGCCCCATTCCATCGTGTTCGTGCCAAAGAACGCTACAAAAAGTCTGCGTGTTCTGAACAGGCAAACGCTTTCGCTTTATTTTGAGAACACTGTGCCGTACGAGATAAAAGACGTATGGCTTAATACAAGAAGGAATATCCTGGCTGTCAATGTGCTGCACCCGAGTGTGCTGAGCACGCTGCAACAAGTACCACAACTGAGAAACATTGCAGTTAGGTCCATCATACCAGCCGATGGTGCGACCACATCAGGAGTCATTTACGATATTGACACGGAAATCCCATACGCAGACCTTCCAATACTTATAAAACCAGTGAGTCAAGACAACGTCATTGTCAGCGTTGGACGGCTTGGTAACACACGCTGTGTGATAGAGTAATGTTCAAAGGTGACTGTCTTCTCGCATACGTGAACGTTAGCCACTCTCATCAACAAGTTCAACCGTTTATTCCTAAACCTGTGCAATGCTTCAATTGTCAGAAGATCGGCCATGTAAAGGGTGTTTGCAGGAGCTCCGCAGCGTGCCCCCGGTGCGCCAAACCACATGCGGAAGACAACTGTAGCGCAACCACACTGAACTGTCCTAAGGGTCATGGAGCTTACGAGGCTTCTTCGAAAGCATGCCCGCACATAAAGAAAGGATTTTCTAATCTAAAGCAAATGGTACGATGCAGCTCAACCCACAAAGAAGCTGCTGAGAAAATATGGCGAAGACGACGTCACCGTCGAAGGTCTTCACGTCGGGCAGCGCCAACTTCAGGCGATAAGCCTAAGCATCAGGAAAGATCATCAGCTGCATATTTCAGCAGGGCAAACACAGACGTTGAAGAAGAGCAAAGGGGCATACCAGTATCTACAGAAAAGTGGACGCAACTTACGCGTACTCAACGTGCAGAGGAGCCGCAGCAGAAGCCGGGATCTTCAGAGCAAGCTGCTGCCATGGAGGACTTGCGGAACACAGATCGGCTAGTGATAGATCTTTTGCAACCCTTAATTAACGCCATTCACTTGTTTTAAGCAACATGCACACAACGTCAGCAAAAGTGCATTGCAATTACTGGACGCTTTGAGTCCAGTACTCGCAGCGCTTGAATAAATAATGGCTCACCAGCCACTGTCTTCCAGAGAAGAGGTCCGAAAGGCAGCGATTATTCAATGGAATGCCCGGAGACTGAGATCACGCATCGCTGATTTCTGTCGGTTAGTGTACACCAATAAGTCCCTATCATTGTCATCTGCCAGCCCAATTGGCAGAATGAAATCAGATTTTCTGGTTATGAGTCATTCATGTCGTCTACAGCTGCGGACAATGGCAAAGTTCTGTTGTTTATTCGCCGTGACCTCACCTACATTCATCATCTGGTGTCACCCCACGACGACAATCAATATATAGGCATAACACTGACGAAAAGACTTACCGTCACGTTTGTGGGTGTCTACCTCTCTCCGTCAAGCCCTTTCGACCATACAAGACTACAAGGCATCCTGTCAGCAACTTCTCACCCATGTATTATAATTGGCGACTTAAACATTCATCATACAATCTGGGGAAGTTCGAAGACCAATGTTAAAGAGAGGAAGTTTGTGTCCTTTGCCTCCGACAACGAACTTTTCTTGCTAAATGACGGAAGTCCAACGTTCCTACGTGGTTCAAGGTATAGAAGCTGCCTTGACCTGGCCTTTGTCTCACGAGGCCTCGTCAGGCATGCTGAGTGGTTTACAGACAGAAACGCATGGAAGTGACCACATTCCAACTTACGTAAAAATCGAAGGATTGTCCCATGCTAAGATACGTGATAGCATTCAAAGAGTGCACTAGTTAAAATTTCAGTCTCGCATGGAAGAGCAATGTGAAGCAAACAGGTCCCTCGACATAGAGGATATAATTAAAAGCACAATACACGACACTACGTGTACCCTCTCGTGCTCTCCCAATGTAACGAAATTTGACTTTGAGTTAGAACGATTTCGAGCAATCCGACGGCGTGCTGAACAAAGATACCGACGCACAGAGGCAATGAAAGACTTACGGATCGCTCGACGTATGCAAAAGAAGACTAAGCGCCGAATAAACAAACTCGAGTAACAACGTTGGACTGCTTTTTGTGAGTTGCTTGACCCACGAAAACCTTTATCCTTATTGTGGAATATGGTACGAGGTCTCCGCACAAAACCCTTTAATTATTCACCGTTCAGGGTTCTCGCACTTTCTGAACAGAGACGCGGCATTGACGTGGCAGAAGACTTCTGTGCCAGAGTATCTGGGTCACTCGCAGTGCCCAAAAGCCTATTGTCCTCGACCAACTATTCACAAACACTGTATTCCCGCATCGATGTGCCTTTTTTCTATCGTTGAGCTAAGAGCAGCACTAGCTTTGTGTGGACGCACGTCGGCACCAGGGCCCGATGGAATTTCTTATAAGGCCCTGTGTAATCTGGGTTACCGCGCGAGAATTCTGCTCCTGGAGTTGTACAACAAATCCTGGCAAGATCGAACGCTCTCGACAAGCTGGTAGACAAGTCGCCTAGTTCCACTTCTGAAGCCAGGCAAGCCACCGTTGGAGCTCTCATCTTATCGCCCGAACGCATTTATTTATTAGAATACCCTCAGGGCCCGTAGGGCATTACAGAGGGGGTGGGTACAACATTTATAACACACAAGAAAAAAAAGACAAAATAAAGAAACAAGTGTCAGATGCGCAAATCAGGAAGGCAACATAAGTCAACTAAAAATGTATAAGAATTCAAGCACATACAAGACAAAGATAGATAATGGAAACTGCGTATAGTTACAAGCATTGCTGAGAAATTGCAGTCTTGAATAACAAAGGGTCTGTTATTGTTACAACAGAAGAGGGAAGGTGGTTCCAATCGGCGGCTGTTTTCGGTAAGAAGGCTGCTGAAAAGAATTTGGTGCGGCAAAACGGAATGGCAACCTTATGCTGATGATCAATGTGCGATGAGTGGTATGACGGTTGTGAAATGAGGTCTCGCTTCATTGATGGATTATGAAAAAATATCTTATGAAAAAAATGCAGTCGCGCCAGTTTCCTCCGGACAGTTAAATTGGGTAGGTCAAGGTTAGATTTCATTTCTGATATGCTAGCAGTACGGCAATAATTAGAACAAATGAACCGAACTGAGCGGTTCTGAACAGATTCTAACGCGTTAATTAAATTTTGCTGCACGGGATCCCATATAGCGGACGCGTACTCAAGCTTTGGGCGAATTAGTGATCGGTATATTAGAATTTTGAGGGACAGCGGAGCGCCTACACAACTGGCATTGGCCAGTTGTGTAGGCAAAGTTATGGAGAAGATGGTCTGGCGACGCCTGGAGTGGTATTTGGAGTGTAACAACATCTACCCAGATACCAAGGCAGGATTTCAGCGTGGTCAATCATCGATTGACAACGTAGTCGACCAGGTCACTTACGTCTAACACGAGAAAGGCCGTAAGCGTCTCTGTGTGTCTTTGTCCTTAGACGTCAAAAGGGCATATGACAACGTTACGCATGAGGCTGTTCTCACCGCTCTCGAAGATGTAGGAGTAGGTGGTCGGATGTATCGCTGAATACGTAGTTATTTGTCAATGCTCCTTCTTTGTGAACACTGAAGACGGTGAAACCGCTCCACATTACAGCCACCGTGACGTCCCCCAGGGTGGTGTACTCAGCCCTGTGCGGTTCAATCTTACGTTAATTGCTCTCACTGAGCATCTGCCAAGCACAGTCAGGCTATCAAGGTACGCAGATGATATCTGCGTTTGGGCATCGGCTGTAGCACGCCTGCAGTTACGAGGGAGAATTCAAAAAGCTGCCACTGAAACATTACGTTACCTCAAAATTGAGGCTTGGAAATTTCTTCCGCGAAAGGAGCTCTCGTAGCTTTTACACGAAGCCTATGAATAAGTACACTATAAGCAACAATGGTCAAACTATATCATACGTTCGATCGCACAAATCCTTGGGCGTCATAATTGACAGGAATCTATCATGGAGTGATCTCGTTTCGTACATGAAGAAATGGTTAATAGACATCTGTAATATACTGAAAATATTTGCATGGAAGACTTGGGGAATGTCTCCCAGTGTAATGCTACAGCTGTACAAGGTACGTTTTCTTGGTTTCCTGTGGTACAGCTTACCGGCATTTACCAATGCAAGCAAAACAAGCCTTCGAGCGCTACAGAGTGTTCAGTCCCAGGAAATCTGGATTTGCCTCGGCTTGCCTCGGAGTGCGTCGACAATGGCTACTATAGCAATCACCGGTGACCACCTCATCACGACACATATCGACGTTGAGGCACTCAGGACACATATAAGGCATATTGCTCAGACACCTTGCCACCACTTAGCTTCTTTACCAGTAGATAGACCACGTTCGTCATTTTGCCAAACGGTAACCACATATCGCGATTCCTTGCCAACATGCTTCACACCCGCCTCCAAGCCTTCGACTCCTCCTTGGTGCCTGACTCAGGCTATCATCAGGCTAACTCTACCTGGCATCTAGAAAAAAAGCAGATATGTTGTCACCTGCTCTTAGGCAGCTTGCTCTGCTCTTGTTATACGAGACGTATCAAGGTTGTATGCACGTATACACCGACGGCACTGTTTTACAGAAGCGTTCAACGGCATTATTTGTTATGCCAATAACAGACACGACCGGAAAATTCAAGACGTCCCACCTTACATCAACGGGAGCAGAGCTCACAGCTCTTTGTGCCGCATAGCCATTCATCAGCGATGAACAGCAACAAATAAATTGGCAGCATATCCACGGAGTGAATGATGGTGAGCAGGGCAAAGCATTCGTCCGTCCATTCGTTCGTGCTTTCATCCGTCCATGCGTCCATCCGCCCGTCCGCGCGTGCGTCTGTTCGTACATAAGTCCCTGCGTTCGTCCATGCATCCTCCCCTGCGTCCGTTTATGCGTCCATCCATGCATCTGTCTGCGTGTCCGTTCATCCATCTATTCAACATTACAAGTACCTCCATTTGCCATCTTTTCATCGTATATTTTCCATACCGAAGGGCCGCCATCCAGCGGACATTCCAAGAACTAAACTAGAGGTGGCACACGCACACTTTCATAAAGCTTGCGCTTCGGGTCTACTTCCCACCTTTAACCACCTGGTGTTCATGGTATATACTAGTTCACTGTATTCATGGCACTGCGGCCCAACGCTCGCTAAACCTTTCTGAAACCAAGGAGGTTACGTCTAGCGAGTATAACGTAGCAACCTTTTCCTGTCAGATAGTGCTGAATGTACATGCCAATGGCTGCTAATGCGAAATGAGAGACAGGAGAATTCGGCTTTTACTTTCTTACGGCTTGCGCTTCGTATCTACTTCGCACCTTTTACCACCTCTGAATCATTCAAGGTATATACTAGTTCAATGTATTCATGGCGCTGCGGCTCAAGGCTCACTAAACGTTTCTAAAACTAAGGAGGTTACACCCAGCGAGTGTAACATAGCAACCCTTGCTTGTCAGATAGTGCTTAATGTACATGCCAATGGCTGCTAATGGGGATCGCAGCATGCGCGTTAACTTAAAGCCGAATGCTCCTGTCTCTCATTCCCCATTAGCAGTCATTGGCATGTACAATGAGCACTATTTTTTATAGTGCAACAACGCACAGAAGAAATCTCTCACCGGCTCCACCTTGGAGGTCAAAATGTTATATTTGTTACATACCACAACGGCTACGAGGGATGAACGGGTGCCGCTATAAGAGGCTTCGCCCCTTAAAGTACGATTTTCAGTGACTCAAGTTGGCACTGCAATCCCTTTCATCACCTTTACGCCACGGCCCATACGAAGAGCTGGTACTCGAGATTACAGACAAGACTCACCAATTCTTTAAAAAAGGACATGAAATAACCTTTCAATGGCTTCCAAGTCATTGTGGAATGACTGGCAATGAAGGGGGCAATCGAGATGCCCATTCTGCCCGTACTGAAAGCGATCAAATATCCATTTCGCTTTCCAGAACTGATGCTGTACGGAAACTCCGCATGCTTACTCACAAGCGCACAACGTCACAATGGGACGAGTAACACTTCATCCGTGCACTGTTATGTACCTTAGATCCAACTCTCAGTCTTCAAATTCCTCCGTAATTACGCCAACGAGACGCTGCTATGCTGTGCTGATTATGTTTGGGCGTCGCATTGACCAATGCGTACGGGTTCCGCATAGGAATGGCTGGCACTGCTGCATTGTGGCAGTGACGAAACAACTTGGCACATTCTGTGTGAATGGCCTCAACACTGCAATGTACTAGATGAACTGGACAACCAGCCCCTTTCGGAAGAAAGAATCCTGTGCTACCGACAGGACTTCATGTTGCGAAAGAAGGCTGTGAAGGCACTCCTGCGCTTCTTGCGTTCAAGCGGCCTGTCCAAACGACTGTGATTGGAACTCCCTGATCGTGTGTGCATGTGATTTTTTTTTCTAATTTATTTTATATCTCTGTATCTCTAACTTTTTTCGACCCTTTTATTCACTCCCATATAGGGTAGCGAACCTGTTCTTCTAGGTTAACCTCCATGTCTCTTCCTTTTATTTCCTTCTCTTTCTTTCTTTGGAACTGAAAAGTTCTTGCAGAAGCTCAGAATTCGGCCAAATGTGAACTCCCCAGCACCTAAGTCCCACCTTGTGTCCCCTCTTTGGTCACATCGAGACCTACAAACAGAAAGATTTTTTGTGTGTGGAATGATGCCCTGTGACCTCCTTTGAAGCCCCTGTATGATGGTCTAAGTTAATCAGCAGCACAACTAAAAACTTCCGCTTGCAGATCAAGCACCCGCAAGATAGAGTTTTCACCAACGATCTCAAGCCTGCGCATTTGCACACTGACATATTAGAGTCACATCTTACAAAACTTCGAATTTTGATAGTCCCCGCGTGCATTTTGCGGCTCAGCAGTTGCGGCTGCTGCAAATGCTGCCGCTCAGCCTTTTGCGGCTTAGCTTCTAAACACCTGCAACATATGCGCGGCTTCGTCGCTCGATTGAGAACTCTGTAGCGCCCTAGCGCTGGCTACGAGTATTTGACCAGAAGAGGAGGAGGACCACGCATCAAGCACAAGATAGATATAAAACTGTTTTAACGCCGCGCTTTCTTCATTGATAGGATGCGTCGGACAGCAACGAGCTGCTTCAGTAGTAGCGTGTCTAAGTGACTCTGTTCAGCCGGCAGAGTTTTCAAACGGCAGCACACCATCAAATTCCACTTGGTGGAATGAAGACTGTACGCTTGCGTATAGGCGAAGTCAGGCTGCTTGGAAACGTGACTCCGAAAAATTGGGTTGACTGGTTGACCACAACCATACTCCGAAAAATTGTGTTGACTATCAATTTCACGCAGCGCTGTTCAAACGTACAGTTGATATAGCTAAAGATAAATACAATTCTGAGTTACATTTGCGTTTATCAAAACCTGATAAAAGATCTCCCAGTACAGGTTTCTACGGAACAAAAAGTAGACGCAGGTACCAGCATACTCGCATTAAGCAGTGCGGTCTTCTAAAGATTCAACAGATTTGTTAAAGGGCATCGCGAAAGGACTTGAAGCGAGTTTCGCTTCGTCATGTTTGAGACCTGTGACATTCAAAAGCGCCACCTCGGACTTCCGGGAAGTCACTATGGCGGAACTGGCAGATGTCATACTAACAGTAAATCAACCGGCTCTCGGTCCAGATCAGATTACAAACTCTAAGATTAAAATGATATATAATTCCCATCCCGATGAGCTTTTCAATATTGTTAACTGCTCCTTACAGCACACAATGATTCTAAGTTCATAGAAAAATGCTAAATTTGTGTTGTTGAGAAAAAATTCAAGCCTCGTATATGTCCTGGATAACATTGGGCCGATTTCGCTCACTTGAAACCTAGTTAAAATATTTCAAAAATTCTTCATAGAAGGCTCTGTGAATTCATTGCTCGGCAGGACATCCTTTCACCAAAGCATGTAGGATTTAGATAGGGGTGCTCTGTATGGTCGGCTCATGTTGATTTGGAAAGCCGAATTCGCCTTGCAAAAGTATCTGGTGAGCTTTCTGCATTAGTCACGTTAGATATTGCAAACGCATACAATAGTGTAAAAAACAGTTCATTAGTTTCAAGATTAGTGGACTGTGAGGTGCCCAAGTACATTATACCTTGGCTTCAGGAGTTTCTCTCTGAGAGACAATTCTTTTATTTCCACGAGGGAATTACTTCTGCCTCATATAAGCAAACAAGAGGTGTTCTGCAAGGATCAGTCCTGTCACCTCTTTTATTTATTATCTTATTATCATCTATTCCCGTTCCTAAAAATGTTCTTCTTTACGTCTATGCCGATGATATTGCTTTTTTTTCGTCGTAGCAAGATATCAATAGTTTTTATCAAATCTTAGTCATATTTGAGTGAGCTTATGTATGGCTTCACGGGCTGTTTTTTTTTCACTTAGTGTTTGCAAATGGGCTCTGCTTGTATTCCTTCTATCCGTTCCCGTATTTCTTTCACTGTTTTATCGAAATGATCCGATTACACAAGTAACAGCACTAAAATAACTCGGCATTGTTTACGTTGACAGTTTGCATTGGCAGCAACAAATAGAATCAAACGCCCGTAAAGCAGAAAGCGCTCTAGGATCACTACGCCAGTTTTGCAATAAGAATTCAGTGATGCGCAGGGATACGTTGCTTATGATACACAAACTTTACGTACGCCCAATTCACGAGTTTGGTTGCGTTCTGTTTTCCGGAAGTGCTGAGGACAAATTAAGACCTCTTACATTGCTAGAAAGATAACCTCTGCGGCTGTGTCTCGGGCTACCTAAGTGTGTCGCGAATAGCGTGCTTTATTTGGAAGCTCAAATCATCCCACATGATGCTAGATTTCGACCGCTTACTCTGCAAACATTTTTAGAACTTTACAATGCGCCCCTCTTGTGTTCACAGACAATTTTCATCAAATATCCAGTTTCTTTTGTTAAGCGCCCGTGGTTTCGTTATCAAACACCCCAAGTCATTTTTGTCAAGTCTCTGTTATCAAATCTTCACGTTTCTCTCCAGCATATTTAACTCCCTAAACCTAATTCTCGGTGCCAGTTAACTTAATATTCAATAATATTTTACCTAGAAATGCCAAAATACTTCCAAAGCATGTACTGGAGGGCCTCCTTCAAGACCATCTCAGTCATTTTCCCAATTATGTAGTAATTTTGACGGATGCAACGCAAAATCTGCAGAAGGCTGGAGTAGGTATTTTTTATTATCAGCTTAATTGGTCTTTCGCACTCAAATTGCCTGACTTCACACCAATTTATCTCGCAGAATTTTTGGCTATTACATTGGCTGTTTGAAAACTAAATTTTCAGCAATCAAAAGCTATTATTATTTCGGATGCTTTGTATGTACACATCTAACGTCCGCAAAGCAGTCTCTTTCCCAGGATATTTTTGTTTCTTGTACTTCCAAACATGATAGCCTATCATAGCCTATCAGAAGTTCGGTTTATTTCGGTCCCCGGGCATGCTGGAATTGTACTACATGAAATTGTTGATTCGGTCGCTTCAGCCAGCTGCAAGAATGGCATGTTCTTTGTGGTTCCTCGACCAGCAGCAAGTACGTCTTGAAATTCCGGGAATCAAAAAGAAAAGCAATCACTCCAGAGTAGTATTGAAGCAAGCAACACTGCTATTATTACATGAGCTGTACTTAGACCGAACGCAGATATACACTGATGGGTCCGTCTCGTCCAGCAGCTCATCAGCTGCCACTGTAATTCCGGCTGCAGCAACGACAATCAAGTTTGTTTACAGCGTACAGTGCTCGCGTTATAGTAACGTAGCATCGCAGTGCCCGGCGTGCGCGCGCGTCAACGCTACATTCAAGACTACTGGGCCCTCTATGATAGGCTCGCGGCCGTTTTGCTAGCTCAACATGTACCGAATTCGTTGTTAAGTGAAGTCAATGAATGACAAAAATATATTCACGAGTTGTCGCATATGACTACATCTACGGCATCAGAGCTTGCTGCTATAAGGGCTGCTTTGCAATATCTCGTTCAAGAACGTCCAGGAAAATGGGTCATATTCTGTGATTCGAAAGCAGCGCTTCAGAGTTTGCAGTCTGCCATGCGTAGGAGGAGTCATGACCAATTGGTACAAGAAATAAGACATTGCCATCATGAAGCTCTAGCACGAGGGCATGATATTATATATCAATGGCTGCCTGGACATATCGGTATTACCGGAAATCAATTAGCCGATGATGCAGCCCGCTCAGCCCATGAAGGAACCCGCGTAGTCCTGATTCCTCTATCAAGGAATGATGCAGCAAGACAACTTTACTTGCTGGCTCGAGATCTCACACGCCCGTTCTGGTCGTCTACCAGCTTCCAAAGGTCTCAATTTTATGAACTGGATCCTTCGCTCAAGGTAAAGCTACCATCACAACTTTCCCGCTCCGAAGCGACACTGTTATGCCTGCCGCCTTTGGTTGGGTGTTGCATTTACGAAGGTGTACTCCTTTCGCATTGGTATGACAGACACTCCTACATGCGACTACTGCGGAGCTGAAGAGACCATCGAACACGTCCTGTGCAGCTGCGCTTGCTACGACACACAGCGATGCCAGCTCTGGATGGTTTTGAATCAACTTGACCCCGGACCATGTTGTATGCAGAAGATACTAGGACTTTGGGCATCTGCCTCAGTTGCGCAGAAAGCAACTAAAGCACTGCTACTTTACCTAAAGTCAACAAACTTGAGCGACCGCCTGTACACTGTGTGTGCTCCCCGAGTGTGCTCGTGATTGTGTGTACCTTCTCATCTCTCTGCAACCTCTTTTCTCCCCTTTCTCCCTTCCCCAGTGCAGGGTAGCAAACCGGATGTGCGTCTGGCTAACCTCCCTGTATTTTCCTGCATCTTTATCTCTCTCTCTCTCGCTTCAGCATCTCTAAATTTCCCGGTGGTGCTAGTAGCTCCACAGTTTCCTTTTATAACTGCCGAAGGTTTCAAACCCCTGTTAATCTTAAAAATCAACAAAACATCGCTCCTACAATCTGAAGAATTTTGGTACTTGCAATTCACATCGAATACCGCAAAATGCCTTTCCCGTCAATGTGAGGTGACCCTCACAAGCTTTCGTTGTAGAGTTCCTCGGTTAAATATTCATCTCCACAAATGAGGATTTCCATTAACTAACCTATGTGCAGTTTGCAATGAACCGGAAACAATAGATCACTTTCTTCTCACACGCCGCCGCTTCGCCTCACTGTGCCGAATAATTCTTGAGAGACCGATTGGTGTGTTCGGATTGCCTGTCAATACATCCACCCTACTATCGTTTGGACCGCAGTGCTATTCTGTCAGCGCTACATAAATTTATTAAGGCAACCGGAAGGATAGGCTGCTAGTGGTACTGCCAGATATATTCAATTCTTTGTCCACTTTTCTTATTCTGGTTAATTTGTTTTATATATTCTGGTTTATGAATTTCTTCTGCACTTTTTCATGTATTCTCAAAGGAGCATTATTATTGTTCTTATCTAATTTCTCTGTTTTTTAGCAAGCGTTGTACAAAAAAATACATTACAAGGTACAGTGTGGCCAATACCCCTTGTGGGTATGAGCCAAGATCTCCTAGGCGACAAGACAAGACAAGATAGGTGCACCTGTTCTGCTTCGTGTCAGCGAAAATGACTTCACGCACAAAATGGAAATTGCAGAACCAAAGCAATGCCCATGTCTTCCTGTTTCAACAAACACACAAGGCTTGCCCGGCGTAAGGGATGCTAACGCTGAGGTGATCATAATATTTGCTAGCGCTGGCTAATGGTAATAGAGAAACGTGGCTAGATTTTCTGTAACTTTCTTCGAATTAGTTTTCTTCTATCGCATGATAGCAGTCATGAACACCGGTGACGGCGGTGGACAGGAATGCACTGCCACTATTGTTGTGATCTGATTATAAACTTTCGCTATGAACAAATTGGCAGATTCCATGCACAGGGGGAATCGATGATATGCGAAGCACGAAAGAGAAATGCTGATATGTCACATTAAAATCAGCACAACGTTACCAGATCGAGGTAAATGGTGCCGTACATATTTTCCGTGTCATGAATTATTATGTTTAGAAGTGTCGTTTACCTTCGCAATTTATTCACGTCACGTTATACCCAAATTAGTATGCGTGGAGCTAGCGAAACGACCACGAGCTTGCTAGGAGCGTGGTATGTTGTCATGTTCTTACATGACACATATTTCAGGATTATCATGTTTGCGCCAGTCATATATTTTTGTCATTCATTGACTTCACTTAACAACGAATTCGGTACATGTTGAGCTAGCAAAACGGCCGCGAGCCTATCATAGAGGGCCCAGTAGTCTTGAATGTAGCGTTGACGCGCGCGCACGCCGGGCACTGCGATGCTACGTTACTATAACGCGAGCACTGTACGCTGTAAACAAAATTTACCCAACTGGGAGGAACCTGGAAGCATGCGCCTGGTCTTCTCCGGTGGCGTCACTCGAACCGGATTGTACCGGAGGAAATACATTCGTTTTTCACTGTTTCCCTCCGGTGATCGCCGCACAAAGGAAACTGGAGAAACACAGGGCCGATCCCCAGATTATGCTCCCATGGTTCCTCCGGAAATGCTCCCGCGCATCGCTTTTGCCTCGTTGGATGGTCCCTAATTGCTCCGGGTAAGCGCTCTCTGGTTTTCATTGGCTGTTCGAGGAGTGACGTAGGCAGCCTTACTGCCAGGACGCCATTCCCCACAAAACCAACATGGCGCAAACCAAGACGGAGCAGTAAGGATTGTGCAAAGCCTTCGGCCGCCTTGGAGAAAATTTGGCCGATCCCATGTAGAGTGGGAATCATTCATATGCGAAGCACGAATGAGGAAGGTTGATATATGTCTCTCTAAAATCAGCACAATATTACGAGGTGGAGATATAAATGATGCGGTACATGACCTACGCCTTATGATTATCTAGTTTGGGTGTGTTGTTTACCTTCGTCATCTATTTACGTTACGTGATGTCAAATTTAGTATATGTGGAGATAGCGGAAGGGCCGTGAGCATGCTATGAATGTCATATGTTGTCGTTTTCTTAAATGACACGCTTGTCAGCATTATCATGTTTGCACCAGTCATATACTTTCGTTATCCATTGATGTCACGCAACACCACATTTGGTATATGTGGAGTAGGCAAAGCAGTTGCGAGCGCATCTTGAAGGGCCCAATATACTCCAATGTAGCGTTGACGCGCGCGCACGCTGGCCACAGGGATGCCACGTTAGCGAAACGTGAGCACTCTACAGTCTGACACCAGGCGCGACGTGTGCGACCAGCGTCCGTCGGCGCGGCCCGACAGCAACCGGCGCAAAATGCAACCTGCTGCATTTCGCGCTGATGCCTTACCCAGACAACACTGCGTCTCCCTCTTTTCGTGACGGAGAGATGCTGGACGCGCTGAAATGCGCATGCGTGAAAGCGACGCAGCGCGGCGGGCGCCAACGAGTATATGGCAGGACCGCCGCCTGGCGTGGCGACGCCGGCGTGACGCGACGAAATGAACGCTGGTGAGCGCACGCACCGCGTCACGTCGAATTGTATTGGCGCCTTGACTGTGGTATTTAGTCATGTTCTCACATAACACGCATCTCATGATTATCATATTTGCACCAATCACATACCTTCGTCATGCGGTGCCGTCACGTAATACTAAATTTGGCATTTGTTAAGCTAGTGAAACAGCCGCGAGCGCATCATGAGTGTGGCATATAGTCATGCTGTTACATGACACGCATCTAATGTTTATCGTGTTTTCACCGATATCATACCTTCGTCATCCATTTAGGTCACGTAATACCAAATTTGATATAAATGAAGCTTGCGAAACGGCCGCCAGCGCATCATAGGCGTGGCATGTAGTAATCTTGTTAAATAAGGCGTATGTAAAGAGTATGATGTTAGGGTCCCTCGCTTGTGTTCGGCATGCAATCATGTCATTTCGTACGAGATTTGCAACATGTTATGTGAACGAAGCCACCGCAAGTGCGGCAGGACCCTCAAATGTAAATCATGACATTCACGACATGCACGCCATGATTTTAATGTTATGATTAGTCAAATGTGTTCTTCATACAGTCATGTTTTGCCTTACCAAACTTGGTATGAATACTATTATCTAAACGGCCAGGAGAGCTAAAAGTCGTAGGCGGCTATAGATAGATAAGTACGCTCAAAGTCACCGAAGTTCGCTAATAAATGCTTTGCATTTAAAAAAGGAAATCGTTCCAAGCACCTTCTGGATATCACAAGCGACAAACAGCAACAAAGGTTACCAACGACAGAAGGGAGTTGTGCGAACTGTAATCGTGTGATGGTTCCTGGCAGCGAATAGCACATTTCGTGAGTGTTGAGAAACCTGGCGGTTGCTGGTGTGGCGAAAAAATTGTGAATGAGCTCTCCTTGAATTATCTGTGTTATTCTTGTCAGGTAGTGCTAAGATGGAATAATCTGGGTTTGATGAACCAAACATGAGATCAATATTCGGCTGATTTTGCAAGACGTCCGTAAAAGATCAGTGGAATCCCAAAAATGCGTTGTTTGAACTACGTGTTTGTTGTTTCTTACCATAACTTCAGTAAAGCAAAACAGAGAGGTGAGCGAGTTCGTACTGATTCATTATGGCGTAAATGTAGCGCAAGAAAAGTGAACACCACAAGCACTTGTGGTGCTTTTTCGCGCAGGATTAACGCCAGCATAACGCTTACATAGCGCGGGCATGGTATACCGAGGAACAGCTCGCACATGCTGCGGCGTGAAGTGAAATTCAGCCCCACCACGGTGGTCTTGTGGCTAAGGTACTCGGCTGCTGATCCGAAGGTCGCGGGATGAAATACCGGCTGCGGTGGCTGCATTTCTAATGGAGGCGAAATTGTAGGCCCTTGTGCTCAGATTTGGGTGCACGTTAAAGAACCCCAGGTGGTCGAAATTTCTGGAGCCCTCAACTATAGCGTCTCTCATATTCATATGGTGGTTTTGGGACGTTAACGCCACAAATCAATCAATATCAAGTGAAATTCAGTTTGAATAGTGATGAGGTACGCTGGCGTCAGAAGGCATCGGTGGTCCACTGACCATGCGCTCCGCGGCTCAGAAAACGTATAGCGGCGACCTCCCGCCGCTGCAGAATCCACGAATCCTGCGCGCAATCCCAACCGCTGATCGTTTCCGTCTCTTTCATTAAAACTGTATAGGCATGCGGTCCTTTCTCACGATACTGCATGGCACTGGTTAAGTATTAACCAAGATAGCAATCGTATGTGGCACTTGTTTGGTTACTTAATTAGAACATGAAGGCGTGTAAACCCTGCACGTCTGTAAAATGTCATGCTTTCTGACCATATACACAATTAGCGCTGGTTTTAACGTTCAAAACTAAATAGTCGCCTACGATTTCGCCAGCAATAATTGGTTCCTGACATCGTAAAGCACATTTCATTAGCTGACTTTGTTCAATTCTAACAATCTCAGCCATACTCACCCTGGCGTATACACCATCCCTCTTCCCTCTACAATAAAATTTGGATTTTCGTCGCTGTGGCCGGTACTCACACACTTTATTACTGAACCAGCGAGAAAACCCTTTCAACACATAGGGCTACTATACGGCCTGTTGCGGACAGTTTTAAATCTGGACATGGTAAGCATTTGTCAGGAGGGATAAATTTATTTTATTTATTTATTTATTTACAGGTACCATACAGGCCCTTGGTTAGGGCATTGAGTAAGGGGGGCTAACAAAGACATATACAACAAGTAAAAGGGCAAAAAGTGCCAAAACGTAAGCTCAAGACATGAGTAACAAATAAACAAGAAATAAGTAAGTATAAATTGACATCCCCCGCCGCGGTGGTCTAGTGGCTAAGGTACTCGGCTGCTGACACGCAGGGCGCGGGTTCGAATCCCGGCTGCGGCGGCTGCATTTCCGATGGAGGCGGAAATGTTTTAGGCCCGTGTGCTCAGATTTGGGTGCATGTTAAAGAACCCCAGGTGGTCTAAATTTCCGGAGCCCTCCACTACGGCGTCTCTCATAATCATATAGTGGTTTTGGGACGTTAAACCCCACATATCAATCAATCAATTATAAATTGACATCATATATCGTTACCAAAAAACTAGAAAGATGCAGTTCATGGCACGCAGCAGTTAGGAAGTGTACAATACGTGTAAGTAAAATGGCACAGATTGTGGTATAATACACTGGGAAAATCATGAAAGCGCTTACAGGAAGTGTGAACAGTTCGTCCTAAGCAAAACAAAAATAAAGCACAAAAAATAAGGGGGCAATAAGCGCATTAGAAAAAAAACTTTTTGCACAGCATTATGAATGTCATATACATACAAGAACAAAACTGTGAACAAAAAATTATCAACCAAAATGTAAGACCGATTTGTTGCGGAAGGAAACAGGGTTAGTGTCAGATACCAAGTTATCGGGAAGGTCATTCCACAACGTGATGGCACGAGGCAAAGCGGATGCGTTAAAAGAGTTCGTTTTGCCGTACATGCGCGAGAAACTAAGCCGGTTGTGTAGTCTAGTTAATAAATAGGAGGGTCGTTCAATTGGAAGTCTGGTCATTTTAGTGCTATTGACGTATTTATGAAAGAGGCATAAAAGAGAAATGTTGCGGCGAGTGGATAATAATTGAAGTGAATAATCCATTTTAAGTTGTGTTACGCTGCAGCAGAAATTATAATTACGAGAAATGAATCGGACTGCCCTATTTTGAACTGCCTCGATCATGTTGGTTAAGTAAGTTTGGTGAGGGGACCAGATTGGTGAGGCAAATTCAAGTTGAGGTCGAACAAAAGTTTCGTAAGCTAGTTTTCGGACGTTAGCGGGGGAGGAATGTAAGTTACGGCGTAGGTATCCCAGTGATCTCGAGGCGTTTGCGCAGATGTTAGTGATATGAGAGGACCATGAAAGATTTTGTGTGAAGTGTAGGCCCAAATGTTTGTATGTGAAAACATGCGAGAGCGGGTCATTATTTATACGGTATGAAAAAAATGGAGGGGTCATGCTTACGGCCAAATGAGATGGTTTTGCATTTTGATGCGCTTAGAACCATTCGCCACCTCTCACACCATTTCATAATTACATCAAGGTTTTTCTGTAGTGCGTAATGATCGTTAACCTTTTTTATAGGGTGGTAGATTATGCAGTCATCGGAAAATATTCGTATGAATGATGTAACGCCATCAGGCAAGTCGTTTATAAATATAAGAAATAGCAGCGGGGCGAGCACGCTGCCCTGTGGCACCCCGGAAGTTACATCGCATATTGACGACGAATCGTTATTAATGACAGTGAACTGTTTCCGGAGAGAAAGAAAATTTCGAAGCCATGATAAGGTTAGTGAGTCTAATTGAAGAGCAGATAGCTTTGAGATTAAGCGGCAGTGGGGCACACGGTCAAACGCTTTCGAAAAGTCAAGAAAAATGCAGTATATTTGGAGGTTAATATTCATGTTCGAGTGAAGGTCAGTCGTGAATTCTGCAGTTGTGTCTCGCATGACCAACCTTTCCTAAACCCATGTTGATTGCGGAAAAAGAACTGGTTAGACTCGAGATGGTTGTAAATGTGCGAAGCGATAATGTGTTCTAATAGCTTGCAGCAAATAGATGTAAGTGAGATTGGACGGTAATTTTGGGGTAGATGTTGGTCTCCAGACTTGAACAATGGGGTAACTTTTGCAACTTTCCAGTCGTCAGGTATCTGCCCAGACTCTAAAGATTGTTGAAAAATATAGCACAGATTGTTATTGGTAATGGAAATTGTGTTTTTTAGTATTTTTGAGTTAATATTATCAGCCCCAGCGGAGCTAGACAGCTTCAGCTTAGTTATCAGACATTCTATACCTTTAGCTGTAATTTCGATAGGTTTCATGTACTGGTAATCATAATCGGGCACGTTAGGTAATGTGGATTTGTCTTCCCGAGTAAACATTGAGGCGAAAAAGGAGTTAAAAGCAGAACAGTGATAAATTGCAGCAGCTAAAACAAGGTGTCTGCTCTATATTTCCTGCATAACCAGCTGGTTAAATTATAAACGTTGCTCAAGTAGTAATGCACACACACACCCGTCACAGGAAAAAACCTTTAATACTGTGTCTACTTCTTTCAAGCCAACATCAAAGCCAGAAAGCCGTGTATTTTGAACGAAGCAGCTATGACGTCGTCAGCACTTATTTGAAGCAACTGGCTATACAATGTACAGTAAAAACTTCATGAAAACGTGCGCATCACTGCGCGTATTCCCTTATGTCCTAGTCATATGGCACTGTAAAAACGCACTAGAAAAAGTATTTGTGCTCAACGTGATTTACTCAAGCAATTAACATGTGCAGTATAGGAGACAAACAAAACATGAGCAAGAGGGTGCTAAATATTATCCACGTAAATAGTGTAAATGATGGCGGTATTTTTCGCCAGATGATTGAAAGAGTTACAAATCATGAGACGATTCATTTCTGGAAGCCACATCCATTTCGCAGCTCTTGAGCTCCAGTTATTCCAGTTTTGTCAGTTCATCCACTCGTAACAGCTATTTGGAAAGGCTGTTTATCGTCTCTTGGGCTGTCATAAAAATTTTGCTACCATTTCTTTCGTGTGAAACAAGATATGGGGTGCACCATTCAGCACTGCTTGCTCTCTTCAGCTGCCGCTTTATGTGTCAAACACAAGTGCCACCCACCACTGACAATGTAAAAAATAATTCACAGGCTGACAAGAAACATACTAAATGATCGCTTGGTGCTGCACCCAACCAGAATCAGGTAAAGAGATAGTGCACATTGTCACTTGTTAGTCAGCGATTGTGATGTCTTGACGTACTTCTTGTGTCCTTGTTTCCACGCCCTGTTTTTTTTATAATGACAGAGCACTCTTCCAAGATGCTGGGCATCAAAAAGGAATATACAGCATCTTACAAACAATCAGCATCACATGAGCTAGCACACACCAGGTTCAACAGAGTACCTATACACTGCTCAATTCACTGACACAACTGTCACTGCAGCTGCTGGAGTAAAATCCCAGAGTAATTATGATGCTGTCTTGCGCGCTTTTGATTGCACCATTCTGCTCTCAGGACTCTTCTTCAAAGCGCACTACATGACTGCAGTCGTGCGCCAAGTTTTCTGGAGTCACAAGAGCAATGGCTTTGTCCAGAAGTGCTTCGACTGCAGCAAGAGTGAACGACCTGTTGTTGACTGCAATATACCCCTTGACTTGGCTCCACACCATTTCAATCGGGTTGAATTCACGCTGGTTACGAGGAAGCCAAACAATATCATGACCAGCAACCTTGGCCAAGGCATCAATCCGGTATCCAGGAAAACCATGCTTATTTTGCTGAACCAGCTGAATTAGTAATAAAACAGAGCGGTCAGTGCAAGTTAAAAATAAAACAATGCTAACTTATCCCGAAAACTATTTTACAAAGAAGATGAAGCTAGGTTTTTCTTAAAGGGGCTGTGAAACACTTTTTTGAGTAAGTATAGAATTAGTTCACTGAAATAGCGTATTAGCTCACAAAGTGAACGCCGCAAAAATATTAAGAATCAAGTACGAGCATATATATACAAAGATTTGTCACACGCTGCAATCACATTCTCTCTTCTCTCGTCCCAACGAAAGCGCTGGAAGCTCAGCAGGAAGAGATGGGAGTGGCAAGCAAAAAAGTCACTCGCGCCTCGTGGCCTAGAGCATTTTCTTCTTTTGTTTTTCGGACACGCGGCTTTTTCAGAGCAGTCGCGCGCGAATGCGTGGACAAGTGAAGGCCTTTCGCGGCAATGTCTGTAACAACTGATCGCGCCATGTTGAAATCAGCCAATGGCTGATAGATGGGCTTACTGGAATTTTTTTCCAGGATTTGTCGAGAGAAGAGAACGCTTTTTTTCTGAGTTTCATAATTTAATGTGAATTCCAGACCACGTGCTGTGCTTTAATATTTGGTTCGCATGTTGTCGGGAGCCTCTGCTATTGATCGGCAGCTTTTTCTGACCATGCTCAAAAAGTGTTGCAGGGCCGCTTCTTAAACTGTCCACAACCATGCAAACTGTAAGGGCCCACTTTGCTAGAAGTATGACGATGAGTACGCACTAAAATTCGGCTGTAATAAACAGAACTATTATTTGATGCCATTGACAAGAGTGTAAAAATACGATAATTTTGGTCCGAAATTGCTTTTAAATTTTTCAGTTAAGGTTGAGATATCGGTTTAGAAAGATATATTGAAAACTTTCGCCCGTTTCACGTCAGAAAGGTGTGTTTTATCATATTGCGGCTGTCTCACACCGGATTACGTCGGATGTGCTTCTTGATAATGAACGCTCATCCTGTCTGTCTGTCCGTGTGTGTGTGTGTGTGTGTGTCCAGTTTATCAAAAGTTCCTAATTTTCATACACTCACAGATAGTACAGTACGTGGCTTGAGTCTTCTCAGCTTTTGTGCCTCTCGCGTGATTTGCAATTCTCGTACCTAATTATTTTTTACTAAATTATGCAGGAAGCAATCAGCTCAACGCTTCCGTATTCAATGAATTTGATGAATGGTCCTTCGGGAATGGTGAGAAGTTGTTTTCGGTGGCCATGTTTTTTCCGTTTGTCGTGCATCGTTTTGCAGCATTCTAGGGTCCATTTTAGAGCACTGTGCTTCAAACTTGAGTACTGTTGATTTCATCTGATCTGGCTTATTGTGTTTTGTTTTTGGTGGCTTTTTGCACGTTTCTTTATGTTGCTTTTTTTCTAAATGCTGGGTAATCACACAGAATTAGCACCTTATTTTGATAAATAAAATAATATTAACCTAAGAGTTTTCTTGAAGTTCGTTTGCTAGAGCGCCGTAAAAAAGAATACACAGTATCTCTGCAGTGTTTGCATGAGAATAGCGACTTCATTTATATAACCAATGCTTGAAACGATCAGCATACAATAAAGAATTAGCGGAGCAAACTCTATAAAAAGTATTGATCCACCTCACTAAAATTCCTTCCAGACGAAGTAAATACATTCGTAAAATACTCCGGAGGTACCACACAAATGCTCCAGATATCTGGAGTAAAAAAAGCGCGAAAAAAGCTCCGGAAGTGCCACGTAATCGGTCGGGCCAGCTGGAAGAAAATGCCAGTAAAAAGTACTCCGGCGGTGCCACGGAATCGCTCCGGTCAGCAGGAGTGAAGTATTTTTAAAAGTACTCCGGGTGCACCTCGTGATTCCTCCGGAGAGCCGGAGCAAAAATTGCTCCAAATAGGGGAGACACTATAGGACAAGCGTTTTACTCCGATCTCCGAGTAATTTTTTTTACAGTTTATAGTCTACCGCCAGGCGTGCCCGGCGTCCGTCGGCGTGTCCCGACGGCAACTGGTTCGAAATGCGACATGCTGCATTTCGCGCCGATGCGTTATACAGATAATACTACATTTCCCTCTTTCGTGACGGAGGGACGCTGGACGCGCTGAAACGCGCATGCGTTAAAGCAACGCAGTGCGGCGCGTACCAGCGAGTATATGGCAGGACCGGCGCCTGTTGTCACAATGCCGGCGTGACGTGTCGAAATGCACGCCGGCAAGCACGCGCACCGAGTCACGTCGAAATGTATTGGCGCCCAGACTCTAGCATATAGTCATGTTCTCACATGACACACATCTTCTGATTATCATGTTTGCGCCAGTCACATGCCTTCGTCATCTATTGGCGTCACGTAATACCAAAGTTGGCATGTGTGAAGCTAGCGAAACGGTCACGAGCAAACCATGAGTGTGGCATGTAGTCATGTTGTTATATGATACGCATGTCATGATTATCATGTTTGCATGTGTATTTACTTATGCCATTCGTTCACGTCGCGTAATACGGGGTTGGGCACATGTGTAGGTAGCGAAACGGCCGCGAATGCATCATCAGTGTAGCAAGTAGTCATGTTGTTACACGACACGCATCTCATGATTATGTTTCCACCAGTATCATACCTTCGTCATCCATTCTTGTCTCGTAATACCAAATGAAGCATGAGGGAAACTAGCAAGGCAACCGCCAGAGTATCATGAGCGTGCCATATAGTCATGTTGTTATATGACACGCATCTTATGGTTATCACGTTTGCACCAGTCACAAACATTCGTCATTCATTTACGTACCGTCATACCAAATTTGGTGTATGTGACGCTAGCGAAACAGCCGCGAGCGCATCATGAGCTTGGCATGTAATGATGTTGTTAGAAGACACGCATGACATGATTTTCATGTTTGAGTCTGTTGCTTGTGTTTGCCTTGCAATCATATCTTACCATACCAGGTTTTTGAACATGCCATGTGAACGAAAACACAGCAAGAGATGCAGGACCATGAAATGTAATTCATGACATTCATGACTTATCATGATTTTAATATTATGACTAGTCAATGATGTTCCTCATACAGTCATGTTAAGTCACACCAAGTTTGGTATCGATAGAAATATTGAAACGGCCAGGAGAGCTAAAAGTCATAGATGGATAGATAGATAGATACGCTCGAAGTCGCTGAAGTTCGCTCAAAAATGCTGCGCATTTAATATAGTCAGGTTTAAACAGAGTTCGAACCTGCCTCTTTTCTGTGTCAGCCAAGCATTCTACCACACAGCCGCGTGAGTGCTTGAGCTCCCCTGCTATCTCACCATGTGCTAGATTTCATTTCGGGTAAGGCATTGTCTTAACATTTGTCATAAGCCGTTTTTTCAACAGTAAAGCAATGTTATTCAAGAAATGCGTGTCATCTAAGAACGTGACTAAATTCCACGCTCATGAGGCGCTTGCCAACGTGTCGCTAGCTTCACATATACTAAATTTGGTACTACTGAATGGGAATAGATGAACAAGGTATCTGACCGGTGTAAACATGATGATAAGGTATGCGTGTCATATGCGCACATGGCTAGATGCCATACTTATGATGCACTCGCGGGATTTTTGCTAGCTTCACATATACCAAATTTGTCATTATGTGACATGAGTGGATGACGAAGGCATATGACTGGCGCAAACAAGATAATCATCTTGTGTTTCAAGTAAGCACATGACTAACTACCACATTCATGATGCACACGTGGCTGTTTCGCTAGCTTTACATATACCAAATTTCGTATCATGTGACGTCAATACACGAAAAACATGACTGACACGTCCAAACATAACAATCATGAAATGCGTGTTATGTAAAACATCACTACAATCTACGTTCCTAGCGCGCTCGTGGCCGTTTCGCTAGCTTCACATATACCAAATTTGCTATTACGTGATGTGAATGAACGACGATCCGAAATTCCAGTTGTGATCATGATATTCAATAAAATAAGTCATATACAAACAATTTACGTCAACCCCGTCACGTTGTGTCAATAATAATGTGATCATTCAAGCTTGCACATTCGTCCTTTGGATATGGTCGATTTGCATTGTACGTGGGATCTAGCAATTTTTCGAACATTAAAGTAAGATCCAAGCGTCACACAGTGAGAAATATTGAACGACTGGGTCGTTGATTGCTTCATCCCATTATGAAAGCCACTGAGATAACTATTCATCCTTCAGCCACAGTATCAACAATGATACGAAATTCCTCACATATGCGTAGCGCAGTGCCACGCTTCGCTGGGGAATAACAAAAAATAGCATCAGGGACACTTCAAATAATATATGGTGCTGTGGGTACCATGCAAGCGTGTTTCAGGCCATTGATAGTTGCCTCAAAAGTATGTAAAAGAAGCTTTAGGAAGGTGGGTCTAGCTTTATTTATGATATGTTACCCGGTTCGCTCAGGCCTGGCGGTTTTCGTACCCAATGTATTGCTCCTTTTTGTTCGCACTCGTCCAATTGCAAGGGGATAAGGAGGCACTGTGGCAACAAGTTTCATAAAGAAACCAGGTAAGGTAATCTGCGGGAGTTCTTTTCGTACCGTTTTCGAAAAGTAGGCTGTTATCATGCTGTAGCATATATATTTACTCTAATTGTTCGCTAGTTTCGGCTTTTCCAGCAGCAGTACGCTTGATGCGTCCACTTTATTTTTAAATATTCATTCGTGACTACGAAATCCCCCAGGGCGCGTTTGAGCCAGTGTTGCCGGTCATTGTCGTCTCCAGTAACAGCGTTCCACAAGCGTTTCATAAACAGTACACTGCTTAATTCCGAAGAGGAAGCCATTTTCGGTTGCATCTGCGCGTCAGATACGGGTAAAATGCTACAGCCGGATTCATATGCGCACCTAATAATCAACTATAAACAGTTGCAACTTTGTTTACAGGGGCAGCGAAACCTAGTAACTGGGACAATGGTCTCTGCAATGATGCTGGTGCAACGACCGCCTCGGCTCCAGCTCCTTCTGGAGACTTTCGTGGCGTTGCTTTGTGGTAGCACTCTTCAATACCTGCTGGCTTTGTGGTCTACTTTACGCCCAGGACACATGGACTCAGCAGGCGGAAGTAAACTGTGGAGGCCAACTCCAGTGGGGTATCGTATTCGAACCGCCGGCTGCACGATGCCGCAGTTTGATCCGTTTGACCCAACCATCAAGCCTTACTACCGCCGCCGCGATGACCGCAGCCCCTGCCACGGGAAGCCCAACTTCCTGCACATAAGTTTTGACAGTCAACCATGGCAATACGTACTATTACAACGAACTATATGACTCCTAGTGGGCTCACTGCAATACAGCAGAAGCAAGACAGGCGAATTCGCTGGTTTCCCAGGAGTCAGGCTACTTTCTCACCAGCATTACGGATAGTAAACTCAATGAAAAACTTATCGGTTAGAGGTCAATATCCACACGAATATTTGAAATCAATTTCCACCTTTTCTTCACCCTAATCAATTTCAACTTTTTCATTTATTGAGTACGGAATCGCTTCCCCAAAGCTACCGTTTGGCCGGCGCACAACAGTATGAGGCGAGCAATGCCGACAAAATCCAGAATTCAGGCGCACCTATTGTTTTAGCGGTGAAGCACCTCAGCTTGTTGGCGAGTCGCGTGCATCGTCATCTGCTATCGTGACGGCTAATGGTCTTGCCTCCACGGAGAGGTATTTCCTGCACGTGCTTATCAAATTCATCAGTCGGGAAGCACAAAAGTCACTTAACTTGCTGCTGCGACCACGCCTAGGAGATGAGCACGCTGCTCACACACGAAGGTTAAGAATTATGGCAGTTGTACGGCGTGTCCTATGCATACTCCGATGTTGAGTTCTTGCATCTTTATTCCTACACTCTAAGGCAAAAGGGTGTTAAAGGGGTGTGTGGTTCGTCCTTTTTGACACTAATGGGGCTGGCACAATCATTAATCCCTTCAAGAAATAACGGCACCGGGTCTAGCAGTTAGTCCCCTCAAAGGACTAACATTTAGTCCTCACATTTTCACTTTATAGAGCAACTGTGTTTCCCCACATTTACAACTTACCGGGCAACCGTTACTCTTCACAGTTGCACCTTGCCGGATGAACGGTTGATCCACCTAAATACTCCAATTGTATGAACTTTTTGTCCAAAGTTCAAACATTGTTTTTTGTTTATTTTCTAGGCCTAATACTTTTTTTCGCCTGTTTTTCTGCGCAGTTAGGAACAAATTCTGCAGCAAAGAACACGCGAAGAAGTAGTTAGCCACCTATGTGTAACTGCTTTCGCTGTCACGGCAACAACGAAAGACAATAGTGAGACATCGAAATCTTTTATTTTTCTACATACACATGAATATTATCCATTCTTTTAAGTGAATTCAAGTGAATTCATGGTACAAGTCCAGTCTAGTTGTCAAATCTTGTCCACTCCTTGTGAGCTCCTCAGACGGAAGCGATAGATGACAGAGATTGCAGACGCCAGTGCAGGCAGCCTTCTGCATGTTGTGTTCCCACGGCTGCACGTACAATACTATAGTAAAAATCGTTAGATGCACGTGACAGAAGACGACGATGCACGCATATGACTAGTACATGCACGTTAATATAAAAAAACAAGCGTTAAAATATGACACACAAATAACTTTACCTTTACATCTCGCACAGTCCTGAAGCTGTTTTGACGAAAGAGATGGATTACAGGAATTGCAGACGCCAGCGCACACAGTCTTCAGCACGGTGTGTGCCCATGGCTGCACAATAAGTATGTGAAATAGTGAGTCACACGTGGTAGCGGATGAACACAAATGCATATTATCAGAATTACGTGTAAGGTGAAACGAAAACATACGTGAGATATGACATGCTAATAATTTCACCGTGATGTCACACATCGTCAAAGACTCATTTCGATCCCCGTAGCGCAAAAGCTTAAGAGCAGCGGCCGCAGCCACCACTCCGCGGACTACCGTGGCGCTAACAAGTCGGCGAGTCCTAAGCGAGCAACGTCGTTCAGCTCGAGCAAGCGAACGCGATACCAAACACGGTCCGTACGCGGAGTGTCTGCCGCCAGCGAACTTCGAACAGAAGAGCGAAGCTACGCTTGGCCGCTGCTACAAACAGCGCCGACCTGGTTTGGAGCTAGCGCCGAAGAAATAGATTGTAATGCGGCCCTTTTTCACAAACTCGAGCGAGTAGAGCGCGCAAACGCGAGTCCGCCGCCATGGCCAATGGACGGCGCCGAGCTGTTTGCGACCGACTGGCAGGAAAGCGAACTGTAATGATGACCAATTTTCAGTGAGTTACGACACTAGCGAAAGCCCCGCCAGCCTGTGCTCGTGCGCTTAGAGCGCGCAACATACTACAACCAAGCTCTTTACGAGAACCCGCAACGTGTTTTCGACGACTCCCAACACAGCGACGAGGTCTCTGCCCAATATTGTCAGCCCGGAGCTCATCACGGTGGCGGAGACAGGTGAGCACTCGATGAACGAGCACACGGTGGACCGACGGGAATGGCGGCGAATTTCCAGGCGGTCGCAAAGCACAGGCGAACTGCAGACGCCGAAGCTGAGCTTCGCGATGCATTTCGTGCGTGCGATATACAACACGACCGAGCCCGTTACCGGCACTTGCGATCCGTATCGTACACGTGGCGAGTAGAATAAAGAATTACAACCTACATGCTAAAGAATCCAGCGCTGATTTTTGCCCTGAGTCGGACTGAAGTATATATCCTACAGGCCTGCTACCTTCTCGGACGCCATATTGGCCTTCCCGACTGTTGCTGCCGTGTGTTGGTCGTGACTACCTTCAAGCCAGATATATACAGCGCGGCGTGGAGACATGTCGAGACTTGCTCCAGAATTTATGGGTGCAGCGATTCGCGAAAGCAGCAGCCCACGCTCATCCAATTGTATAAAAAAGCACCACGTCGTGATTCTTAGATCGTTGAATTCAGGCGACCGAGGTCAAGCAATCCGAGCGCGATGAAACGCGAACCATCACTAGCAAAATACGTGAAAACACTGAGCCAGCAGAGCAGGAGAAGGAGGAGGGCTTGTCACCTTGGCAACGCTTTTTGCGCTGCCTGCATTCCCCGTACGGTTGATCCTTTTGGAGCGTGAAGGAAGACTAAATGCTTTCGCGCGGCACGCTTCCTTCTCTCTGTGGTTGCTCCTCAACGGTCCATCCATTCATCGCACGCGCCTATTGTCTCCGTTACTAATTTATGGGGTAATTTTGCTTTAGAGTGTAGGTGAACAGCGTGCTTCAAGTGACGAGCTGTGACGCACTAATACCGTGTATCCTGATTTCGTGTCTGCTTTTTGCTTGAGGTGCGAGCTCCAACTTTCGAACGGCTTGCCGTTATTTGCTTCAGTTTGCAATTTGTTGCTGTATTACATTCATTCCTTCGCCTTTGCGGCAAAATAATGCGCAATTTTGCTAAACTACATCTGTGAAGACGCGTCTCACTTCTTTGGGACACCCATTCCTTGAAAGAGAGATTAGCTACGTTATTTTTTTTTGCACAATGCTGCTATGAAAGATGTTTTCTACGGCTTACAGCGTAGTACTGTAGGCGATTTGCGATGCGGGCCGGCATTGTAAAGTAGGGCTTCTATAACTTTGACGCATTCAATCCCTCATGTTTTCATTTTGTTAAGCGTAGCCTGAAATTCGAATGATCAGTGACAAATATGCAGCAATGACGCCTAATAATATTGTCCTCAATATCTGTTGCAATGCGCTACCGGCAGGGCGTTCTTCCACAGCCGCCTGGATCTGGCACGCGCAGCGGTGTTTCTCCGGCTGCTCCATTCGGCGCGCACCCCATTCAAAAAATGTAATTGGAGAAGTTCCGCCGCGTGCCGTGGCGCTCTTCTCTTGCTTCCCTGCAAGGATCCTTGTACCTACAAAGATTAGAGGCCAAATTCGAGGGAAGTGGTCTTGGCTTAAAGCTCCATTTCGTCAAACAAGGAAAACTCATTGAACAGGCACTACAAGCATTGATGTACGCAGATGATATAGTGTTAATGGCCGACAACAAGGAAGTTTTGCACAGATCAATGGACATCTTCGGTAATGAGGGAGATATATTAGATTTGAGATTCAGTAGGGATAAATCAGCACTCATATTTTTGAAAAATAATCAAGGTAGTGAACTTAGAATACAGGAGGTCACGTTAGAGATAACTGAAAATCACAAATAACTGGGCGTATGGATAAGCAATGGGACCGAGTACCTAAGGGAGCACGAAATATACGTGATGACTAAAGGTAACAGGAATGGAGGAGTGATGAAAATGGGGCACTGCGGAATTACAATATGTATGTTGTTGTGAGAGGAATATAGAAAAGGGTTATGGCTGCTGGTCTGACGTTCGGCAATGCGGACTTGTGCATGAAATCATAAGTTCAAGCAAGTTAGAAATTAGACAACGTGTAATAGGTAGGCTTGCTTTATGAGCTCACTGGAATACACCTAATCAGGAAGTACAAGTTGATATGGGACGGACGTCATTTGTGGTCAGGGAAACTAGCAGCAAGATGAAGTTTGAGAAGCGATTGAGAGAAATGGGGAAGGAGCGTTGGGCTAGGATGGTTTTCAGCTACTTGTACATGAAGAATGTCGATACAAAACGAAGGAAACGTACCAGAAAATTGACGGGTAAATAATTAAAGAACAGCAGGGGGCAAAACTAAAAAGAATTATCGGTTAAGAAGAAGGTGAAGAAAGCTGAGATTGATATGTGGAGAATTGACATGATTAAGAAGTTCGCTCTAGGGATCTATTGGCGTTTTACAGGAAATTACCAGAAAAGGATCTATGGTAATACTAGGGGAATTTCTACACTGTTTGAGGCAAGGACGGGAGTATTGCGAACTAAGAAACATCGAGCCCAATACGAAGGGGTAGACACGATATGCAGTGCGTGTGGAGAGAAAGAGAAAACTGCAGAACACTTGATAATGTTCTGTAAAGGGCTTCACCCTATTGTTCAAGATGATGGCGCAGAGTTTTTTATAGCACTGGGGTTTAGGGACAGGAGGGCAATCTAGAATTTAAGAGGGGTAGAATTAAGTAGTAGAAGGAGGTTATCTCATTGGTGGATAAAGTCAAGGCACGAGTGAAAAGTAAACCCTTCACTGCAAAGTACCAGTCCTCAACCTCACTATTCAAAGGAAGAAAAATATAGTTTTGGTTAACTAAGTATTACTGCTTAGTGGCGTTAGCCACCGCCCAATCTAAAGGGTACAGCCTTATCAATCCATCCACCCATCCTGCAGACGACGCTGACTTCACCGCGCCGTAGACATGCTTGAAGAAATGCACATTGGACGTCGTTCACGTGGTGACTGGAATAAAGGAACGCTAATATGTGTTCCTAATCGAGCTTGACACAGTGAGTGTTGTTTTCTGCAGCATGCTATAAGCGAGACAGAGCCAAGTAGGGTGAGGCGACTTCGTGAGGCGCAGCTTGTTGCAAATTTGGCCTCCATGACATATACATTAAGCTGACTGACTACATGATCTTTCCCGCTTTTCATTCTTTGTTTTAGCGATCGTTTCTCCCACTCCCGCCTGAATTGGTGCGCGTCCATTTAGGTGTCCTTGTTCTCTTAAAAGGAATGCAATTTGTCGTTGTTGACCCTGCATATATAGCTATGTTACGCAGTCAAGCTCTATCATCAGAGCATCACATTGCTGGAAAACAATACCGCAGTGCTGGTAATGCTACAGTGGTTTTCACCTACACCTTGATCGGCGAAATTTTCTTGTGAGCACGACACTTTGCATTTCTATGTTCCCCCGGTACGGCAATGAAGCGAATGCGACATTCATACCTAAGCGCACGCCACATGTAGGCGAATATGAACTAGAAAATGATGGGCGATGCTAGTCGCCTGCGAATTATAGGGCGCCAAGGCAAGGTCAGCCATCACCAAAGTACTTTCTTTCGCTTGGGTAAATGTTGTCGTTCTAAAGCGCGACCTTAGTAAACAGCTTGTTCCGCAGAAATATGTCGTTGGCCTCTGTGGGTGAGCGGAAAAGCTGCGTTGGCCGTGAGCGAAAATTCGAGGTAGATGCAATGAAGCTAGTGCGTGCGATTCGGTCTTTCTTACGGCAAAAAGTGGGTTTCCGCCGAGAAGCGAGACCCTCGTGCTGGCGATTGGGGAGGCGATTGTGGGTGTGTTCCTCCATGCGTGAGTGCGTATGTGTGTGTGTGTGTGTGAGGTGTAGTGTGTATTCACCGTGTGTGTGTGGCCTTCGGTACGTGCACGTGCGAATGTGCGAGTATGTGCGCGCGCTCTCGTCAGTCTGTGTGCGCACGTTTGTCTATGTGGGCGAGTGCACGCTCTCGTGCGTGTGTTCTTTCGCGCGTGCGAATGTGTGCTTATGTGTGCTTTTTTGTAAGTGTGCGAATGTGTGTATATGTGAGCCCGTTTCTGTCTGTATGCAAGTGTGTTCGTTTGCGCATGTTTTTGTGCGTGTTTTTGTGTCACTGCGTGTTTCCCCGCGTGAAAAAAGAAACCGCATTCTACGTGTACCTAAAACGCTAAGCACCGTCTGTGTCTATGCAAACTAACGCTGGGTGCACTCAGACATCACTTTCCACAGAATTACGATACGCCTGCCAGGCTAGACTGCTTCGAGTGGGATCACATTTTCAGGAAGCTCCGCTCCTGTAGCTTTCCCTTCATTGCCTGAAAATGTTGTCTGCGAGTAAAGCAGGTATCCTTGCGCACTGAAGGTCTCAGCACCCCAAGGTATCTTCACCGACACTCTCGATGCAGCTCAGTTATCCTTCAAATCGTTTCCCTCTCCTGGAAGCGCTCAACAAAAAACAAAATTTATAAATGAATCGGTTGACTTCGTTCTCCTGTGAACTTTTTATATCTCATGTGCTGCACAAAAGCGCATCAAAATTTTCTCGAAAACTGGCTCACAGATCTGGTCACTTCGGTCGCAATCATCGCGACAGCCGCTGGGGCATGAAGAAAAAAAACAATATAGCGCCAGACACCATCAATTCTTCTATTTGTTTTATTTTAGGCGGTTGGGGGGCGAGAAAATATAAGGTGCCCAGCTATTCAGTGGTCTGCGGTTTCTAAAAAGCGACATATTCCAGCACCGCAAACCATCTCGCATAGACAGCAAAGGAAAGGAGGGGTAGTAGGCGTGCGCCGCCATGCGGCGAACGAAGCGGTCAGGCCCCCTTTTGCAATTGCGCCTCCTCCGTCCGATGAGGCGGCCGAAGAAACACCACCACGCGCGCCCGATCCAGGTGGCCATGATTGTGCAAATCACCTAGACAGTTTTAAACTGTCAAACTCCTGATGCTTTTTCTGTTTCAAAATATTATTTCGTTTCTCAAAAAAGTAAATAGCATCGCCGCTGCTACATCACCAAGTTTCTGAGTATCAATATACTGAGTACAATATATTGAATAGGCTGAGCCTGGAGGCAACATTGGGTAATTTGGACTTGAGGAGAGCTAGGGAAGGTTTTTGCTTTATTGCCCAATAATATGCTTCGCCTTGTCATATGGTACCCCTCAGCGATCCCAACTGCTTGAACTAAAACTGAAAATGTTTCTTACACCTATACGTAACCATCTCACTGGTTGCTGTAAAGCCGATGCTATAGTGTGCTGGCGAACTGCCTTTTTGATAACAATAACAATGAAGCACTCTGTGGCCATTCCAAAAGAAGTTAGGTGGCTGCGGTGTGCTGCGGCTGATCCGAAGGGCGCGGGTTCTATCCCGGTCATGGCGGTCATATATTGATGGAGGCAAAGTGGTACAGGCTGGTGTCTGACGTAATGTCAGTGCCTAATGAAGAACACGGGATCATTGAAATTTTCGGAGCCTTTCACTTCGGCCTGCTTCACAAACGTATCATATTTTCGCTACTGCGAACCCCAGATAATATTGTGCTAAAACAGAACGAATTTTTCAGCATAGGTTTGCATTCGTTTGTTTCCACATGCCGTTTTGATGCCACGAGGTTCCTCAGATTTTCGACGTCTCGTTCTATGCAAATGATTTTATGGCACACCAAAATTTTTTTACGAATAGCGAACAACCAATGGCCTACACTATGCCGTTATGAAAGCAATTTATTGTCGTATACTTTTTAGTCGTGATATAGTCATTTTGACTTTATAAATAACTTCGCGTAAATTTTGCTGCACTATGTTACCAGGAGGTGTTGTGCACATCATCTACACTGTTTTAAGGGCTTACATGAAAATCGCTTACGCAAAAAGGAGCAATTTGGGGTAGTATAAAAAAGTGTGGGGCAGTTTAACGATAAAGAAAATTTGAGCTTGGACTTAGTTGTATTTACTTGGTGAGGGCGAAAGTCAATAGTAAACGCCCACTGCCACTCATACAACCGCCTCCGCTGCCTGAGACATCACTTGTCTGATGGCGAAAAGCAGCACCTAGTATTCTTCTTTGTAGTCAGTCATAATCCTGTATATTGTCACGGGGTCGTGACGTAGACGAAGAGAGCAGACCGGATGATAAGGAGAAACACTTTGTTTGGCTGAACTTGTGGCCTCGCAAAAGGAAAATCCGATTATAGCAAGACACTTGCACTGAAAGCGGTGTACGAGCATCAGTCGTCGATCGACTGAAAAGCGGTGAAGGATTTCGGCATTTATACACGTGCCGTGGATTATTCCAGTGTTATCGCTCGGAAGTGAATAGCTTCCAGAGTAATCTGTAATGTTCGAGAAGTGAGCGCAATTAAAAAAAACGATCTGCTAGAGTCCTAAAGTTTCTCGAACACAGCAGGTGTCGTTTGCACTGAGAATTACTAACGTTGTAACTAGACGACATTGAAGAAGGAATGTGGCATTGCCCTTTTTTGAAAAAGACGTCGTCCAGATGTTTCACAAAAGATGAAAATACAGTAATAGAGTAATGAAATAAACTATAAGTACAAGCAATAGAGCACGTCACCAAAAACAAAACTACAGTCCTCAATGTCATTGACGCGCATGAGATGGCTTTAGGTGGACGACATGCATGGACGACTTCAGGTTGCGCATGGCGCCGTTGAGGTTTGAAAACCTTCGGTGACAGCCTTGCAGTCAAGTGGACCGACAAGTTGAACTACCCTGTACGGTACAAAGCACCGTGGCAGAAGCTTTCGCCGAGTCCATGCTGGCCTGTTTGCGTCAAAACCCAAACGTCGTCAAGGCCTGTATTCCACGAAGCTTTGTCCAGGATTGTGATGGCAACTGTTGGTCGTCTGTTGGTTCTTGATGTGGAGGTGGATAAGTTGTCGGGCTTCTTCGGCGCGTTGCAGGCAGGCGGTGACGTCAAAGTTTTCTATGTCAGCGACGTTGCGCACCATGATATCGAATGTCGTTGCCAGGTTTCTTCGGTAGACCAACTTTCCTGGCGTTGTCCGCGTCGTCTCCGTCATGGCTGTGGTTAATCTGAGTCAAGTGTGCAAAGATAGCATCCCACGTCCTGTGTTCGACGTCAATGTGCATGGCCAGCATGTCAGTGAGAGTCTCATTGAAATGCTCGCTCAGGCCATTGGTATTGCCCTGCCCCGGTCGCTAGTGGCTAAGGTACTCGGCTGCTGACACGCAGGTCCCGGGATATAATTCCAGCTGGGGCAGCTGCATTTTAGTTGAAGGCAAAAATGCTGTAGTTTCATGTGCTCAGATATTCGTGCAGATGAAGTAACCCCAGGTGGTTGAAATTTCATGAACCCTTCAGTACAGCGTTTTGTATAATTATATGATGGTTTTGGAACGTTCAACCCCACATCAATTAAGGCCATTGGTTTGTGAGTAGTGCGCTGCTGTTCGGTGGTGGCTTGTCTGGCAGTATCTCAGGGTCGCCTAAGTCAGGTCAGCAGTAAACACCGTAACTCTGTCGGTGAATAATACATTTGGGGCACCATTTCAAAGGACGATGTTTTCAATGAAGAACTTAGCCAAATCGGTGGCACTTAGCGAAATCGGTGGCAGAGCTCTTGTTTAGGCGTAGCGGTCGAGGTAGTCACTGTAGCTTCGACAATGCATTTATTCTCGCAAGTTGACTTTGGGAACGGCCCCAGGAGGTTCTTACAACAATTAGACATGGTCGCCAGAGGGTGTCGATTTGTTGGAAACAGCGTGCTGGTGTTGTGGTCGTGATCTTTTGTCGCAAACATTCTCGGCACGTCCTTACGTAGCGAGAGATGCTGGCGGCTAGGCGCAGCAAGTAGTACTTTTTCTGTACTCTTGGGGCGTGCGGGAGAGTCCAAGATGTCCAGCCATCGGGTCAACGCGTAGAGCCAGAAGAATGTCTGGTCGCACTGCTGACGGTACAATATTGAGATAGGTGACTGCGGCTGAGGAGATGAACAACAAAGAGGATGCTGTATTTTAAGAAAAATGGCACCTGTCCTCTCCTGAATACTTGAGAGATGATGGTGGTTCGGCCTTCGGCGTATTTCACTAAGCCCCTCAGTTCCGTGTCCTGCAGTTGTGGGTCGACTGGGTCGCGAGACAGGCAGTCATCGTCACCAAGCCAACATAGGACGTGGTGGCCGCTCACAATATTGAAAGGCCTACCATAGAGCCAAGGGCGAAACTTTGATGCTGCCTATATGATGGCAATGCACTACTTTTCTGTTGTAGAATAATTGGCCTTGATTTCAGTTAGCGACCGGCTAGCGTAACTGATATCTTTTCCATGCCATCGGTCCTTCGCACAAGAACGGCGTGGAGTCCTACGTTGCTTGTGTCTGTGTGTTTTTCTCTTTCGGCGTATTCGTGGAAATGCGCAAGTGTCGGCGGTGTTGATAGGCGCTGCCTAAGTTCTTAAAACGCGCCCTCTCGTGCTCTTTCGCACCTGAATTCAACGGCAGTTTCCGTTAGGTGAGTTAGTGGCTCGACATATTGTGCGAATTTTTTGACAAAACGCCTTTAATAGACAAACAGTCTGAGTGATCGGCGTACTGCCTTTTTGTCCGTGCGCGGCGAGAAATCAGCGATGGTGGATTTTTGTACGGGTCAGGACGGACTCCAGATTCGCTATTGACGTGTCCCTGGAACAAGAGCTCCTCGTACGTTAAGTGGCAATTTTGTGGCTTCAAGGTGAGTTTGGAGGCCTTCATAGCATGAAATACTTCATGGCACCAGAGATGCTCTTCGTAGCTCGAGAAAAACACGACGATGACGATGTCGTCCATGTAAAAGAGGTAAGTCTTCTATTTTAATCCAGCCAGCATGGTGTCCATAGCGCGCTGGAACGTCGAAGGCAGGAGAAAATACCAAAAAGCACGACCTTGAACTCAAACAGGGCATCTGGTGTGTTAAAAACAGCCTTCTCTTGATATTTCTTGTCGTCTTCGATTAGCCAACAGGCTGTATTAGGGACCATCGACGAATTGCACTTTGCTCCATGAAGTCGATACAAGGCGTCGACTACACGTGAGAGGGAATACACATACTTCTTCGTAATTTTGTTCAGGCGGTGGTAATTTTCTTTAGGCACAGTGACTTTTCAAAACGTGATTCTGCGGCGTCGTGTACGGTTGCCGCCAGGTTATTGTTACTCATTAAAACCTCAGGTCAGTGACGGTGCCTTAGTGGTTAGGAAGTCTATTTCATTTATCATGTCTCTAGAGCAGTGTTGTAGGATAAAAAAGCTCGCAGGATAAATATGTATGTTTATTCTGAGTGTGGCTGTGCAAACTGCTACCGGCGTTAACGGGTGGCCTTCAGCAGTCTGGATTTCGGGTTCATTCTAAGCAGTTATTTACTTCTTCAGCTTGGCAATGATTGGCTCAATGATGATGGAATAGTCGACGCTAGTGTCAACGAGAGCAGTGACGTAGTGACCGTCGGTGCGAATGTTGAAGTCACTAGTTCATTGCTTGCCGTTGCGCTTGGTTCGTAGCGTCAAATCATTACTATGACGGTTAGTGCAACTGTTCGGACATTGCGTCATCAGGCCTTATTCTGATCGCAATGTGTGAGCGTCGAATTGACATTGAGGTGGCGTGAGGTTCTTTGAGTTTAGTCATGGCGTTGTCATCGTCGGCGGGGCATCTTCGGTTTTTCGTCATACAGCAACCACATTTCCATCGGTTGCTGCCCTTAGTTTTCCGAATACTGTCTTGGATATCGAACCCGAGCAGGGCTGGCATACTGCTTGCGATGGGAGTCCTGGCGTACTACATACTGCCTGGCGAAGGCGAACGGTAAGGTCGTCGGTGTGTTAATGGCGCTACTGCGCGGTAGATGGCGATGTGCGGACGTTCAGCCTGCTTAGGACACGGCGCGTTCACGTCGAAACCACGTAGTGCCATATGTCAGTACTGGCAGTGGCGATGGATGTTTCCAGCTCACCCGCAGTGGTAGCAGAGTAGGTAGTGGTGGGTGGCACGTCATACATTAGTCTTCCTTGGCGTGTATCGATGGCCGGCTGACGGGTGGTATGACGGCAGTGGGGGCGGCGTTGTTGTCTGGCGGCGAAACTGTGGCTATTTAGCCTCTTGGCGTGGGAGTATAGGAGGGGCTGATTGATTGATTGATATTTGGGGTTTAACTTGCCGAAATCACCTTATGATTATAAGATACGTCGTAGTTGAGTGGTCCGGAGGATTTTAACCACCTGGGGTTCTTTAGCATACACCCAAATCTGAGCACATCAGCATAAAGAAATTTCACCTCCAAGCTGCCGCAGCCGGGATTCGATCCTGCGATCTGCAGGTCAGCAGCCGAGTACCTTAGCCACTAGATGGTACGGCGTGGAAGAGGGGACTGATGGTGGATTGCTGCAGCATAGCTTTTGGCTTTTGGTTTGCGCCTTCGACTCGGGAAGCTGAGGAACATCCAGTGATTGTTGGATCTCCTGGCGTTAGACATCCGTGATGGATTACATTTAAGGCTGCGCGCAAGCTAGCAATTGTCACAGCTCCTCTTGCGTGGCCACTCGGATTGTCTCACGTAGGTCTGTGGTTCCTAGCCCTTGGATGTCGGTGTAGCTTGTAGTCTAGAACTGCGGTTGTAATAAGGTATCCACAGCTCCAGCGCCTTTTCAATTGCAGAGATAAAGAAGCTCACTTTCTTCTCCTCGGTCATGTTAGGGCTGGCTTGACGGAACAACCGGGTTATCTCTTCGGCGAAGACCTTCACGTTTTCGTTAGGAAGTTACATACGTGTCTGCAAGGCAGTATTGGCACGTTTCTTGCAGACGACGCTCATAAGGGTGCTCAAGAACGTCGTTCAAAAGAGATCCCAAGTTCGTAGCGTAGATTCTGTGTTCACGAACCTCGCCTTCGCGGCGTCTTCTAAGTGTAAAGTAGACGCGGCGCAGTTTATCGTCGGGGTCTCAGCTGTTTAAGGCGGTGACTCAGTCGTATGTTTCCAGCCAGCTTTCGGGTCTTAAACGATGATTCCCGAAAGTGAAAGAATCCATGGTATGCCGGAGAAGGATGGTTGCTGGTGGCACAGGTGCTGTCATCGTCGCTGCGGTCGAGGTCAGAGTTTGTCTTCAGGATCGGGTCAGGTCGTCTTCAGGATTGGGTTAACTCTCGCGAGAGACCTTGCTGGCGGTGGCTGACTGGCCGCTCTGTGTTGGTGTCGATGTGCCCTTGGCGGTCTGGGCTCGGCTCACGGCTGGAGGGGGCAATTTGGTACATGGGCCGGAAAGCACCTCCACGAGATTTCACGGGGTCATGACGCGGATGAAGGGAGCAGGCTAGAAGGTCAGTGGTGCAAATATATACAAATTCTAAATCTGGACGGAGGTGGTCTGTCGGTGACATCAAAAAGTGGGTGGTCCGCAGTGGTCGCGAGGATGAAGGGAAGTGAACAGCCAATGAGGGAAATGAAGCCTTGCGTCATCATTTTGACGTGGACTTGGGGACCGTATAGCAAAGTGAAAAGTGTTTGTAACCTGTTGAAGAATGTTTAACTTCTATTGATCACTGTGAAAATGTGTTGGCACAAGTTTTCAAACGTTCAATAAGGAATACGGCACAATATAAACGTATTTTTCTCGTTATTGTTTCGAAATGAGGCTAAATTTAGCGGGACGATAAGTAGTGGCGCTAAGTACAACCCCGTTTCAAGCAGTTACTTTTTCTATATCTCCACCACTATACAAACCTAAACGGCGCAACTTTCAAAGTAGTTGGCTCAGTCGAGCGCAATCATGGTTGAGGGCAACGGCACCAGTAGCCAACAGCAGTAGCGGCTCATCCGCGTTTCCGAAGCTCAGCGCGCACTGGTCCTCGCCTTTATGGACGAACACCCCAAGCTCGTGGCGAAAGCCATCGAGCTGCGGCACGGTGTCCCCGACCGGCAGCTGATGTGGCAAGAGCTCAGCGACGCACTGAACCATGAAGTGTCTGCGCAGGAGTGGCAAGCTTGGTAGCGCAGGCCGGTGCACGAGGCCCGCCGTGACGCCGCTGCATCAGAGAGGCACAAACGTGAGTGACCATCGAATGGCGCGGGCGATTTGTTCTTTGACATTGGTGTATATTTTCAGGGGCACTGGAGGGGGTTGGATGCCTGGCTTCCGCGGCCGGGTTATAGAGTTCACTGGGATGACACGCTTCAGCGGCGTCTTTGGTAACACCTATCTACAGGTAAGCACTCTGCCGCCGCAGTATCACGGGTTCCTGAGCGGTGCCATGACCGAGTTTGATATCCTAGGGGAGCCTTTAGCGAAACCATGTTAAACGGGAATATAGCGCAGGAGAAAGTATTAAAAAGTGGGTAGGTTTATTAACTAAAATCTCAGTTTGCAGCCCTTGCAGTACAAGGGGTATTAATTTATCATAAAACACGCAATGCCCGTGGGCAAGTAGGTGGGCGGTAATGGGAAAAGCATAGGCTTTCTAAAATTACACCCTTTATGAATGTGGTTTTCTAGTCATCTTTTACGTCCACCATCGTCGCGATTCTTCGAGGCGATCGCTATTTTAGGATTAAATTGCGCCTGCGCAACACTGACGATGTGTATGCACTAAAATGGTAATACATGATATTAATGACCACTGAATAGCTGCAGAATATTTCCGCAGATGTTTAGTACGTAAGGTTGCAAAATAGCAAGAGTAACGAATACGCACTTTCTGAAAGATCATGCTTACTACACTTTCCAGCAGGCGGATGTTCCCATTGCTGCGGTGGAAATGAATGTGGAGGCCACTGAAGCGGCTGAAGATGGCAGTGACACAGTAACACGCAAGAATCTGAGAGCTTAGTGCTTTATTGAGTGCAGGACCAGAACCTTGAGCAGAGCGACAAGGTGCTCAAGGGGAGTAGACCCTTTGTTTACATTTTACATAAGGGGTGTAAGCATCTTCCATGCTCTATTATGATGACTGAAACCAACTTGGGCTGTAAACAAGAACCATGCATTGTATTGCAGGCATGGTATCGGGTGTCTGCAATGATAAACTGCCGGGCAAGATGTTGGTTAGCCCTGAAAAGGGCTGTTTCATGGTGAGAGATTCATTTTAGGACATTAATAAAGAATAGTTACAACAAATGTTAGTTGGTCCGCACGAGGAAGGCATAGCTTTAACGCAAACCTTCACACTTTCAAAGGATGCCATCAGGTCAGTTGATCTTCAACTGAGGGGAAATTGTTGTGCCCATTGCAATTTTTGGCATCAGCAGCAACTTCCAGCCCCGAGATGGTTAAGGGTTTACCGGCAGCTCACTTAAACATTTGCACTATGATGATTCACCGCAGGTGCTGCCGGAGATGAAAAAATCAACCACCCGCATCTCTTCTGCAGCACGGCGTGTGGCAGGGGCACAGGAGAAGGCGGCAGCGGTGCAGGAGGGCACTGGCCATGGCTGAGGGCTTTCTGCGAGAAAGGAATACGTAGTTTAGTTTAATGTTTCGTCATATGTTCAATGTTTTTTCTTGTCATCATTCATTAATGATTTGTCGGTTTCAATGTGTTTAGGTGCTGCTGTTCATGTTCAATTTTATACGCTTCGGGAGACATATGCATAGTTTAGTTTGTTTTTCGCCATGTTTTCAACTTTTTATTATTCATAATTCGTTTAGTGTTTTTGATATGTTTACGTGTTGCTGTTCATGTTCTATTTTATACGTTTTTGTTTGCATTTAGTACATAATACTAGATTTAGGTTAGCATTTACTTTGTACAAGGAGTACAGCATTTTTATGTTCGAGATATGCATTTCTCAATGTATGTGCGAGCTGTTCCAGTGGCAGTGTTTTTCCCCAATTTCAAAGGTGTCTAGTCATTCACACGGATACCATGAGTGTATAATTGACATTTTCTGTTAATGTTTCTGTGATATTTGTATTGTCTCACTGTGTTTTCTAGCTCACTGTGCTTTTTATGCAGCATTACCACATAGTGTAGTAATGTGATATCTTTTTGCATCACACTGTATTGCAGTTCACTGTGATATTTTCATTTCAGCACAAAGAGGCTAAGGTGCAACAACTACATTCTGAATCTTGTTTGAGAGCTCTAAGCTAGTAAGTGGTCATCTCGCACAGTTTCACAAATGAAAATGGTCATCATCACAGCCACATGCCAGCGATTGTTTTCATCTAGTTTTCATTGTAAACTACTCGTTGTGGGAATAAATTTTGAACGTGGTATGGTTTAGGAGCTGCGAGATGGCTGAGCGAATTATTCATGCTGTATGTTATCAAAACAACTCGCCTTTTGTTTGCCATCTTGATTTGCGTGTTTTTTAGCATTGCAGCATTACTGCACTCAAGAATTCAAATCAAACGTTATTTTAACATTCATACAATGTTTAGGACAATGAGCGAAAAATCAGCACAACTTGACGAGCACAATTTTTCGTCAAGCCCGGCGTGCACAATTGAATGCTTGTAGTCGGTCACTATGAGAAGATATGGTCTTATGTATCATGTGTTCTTGCAACATGTTACTAATAGAATCACGATTTTTATGCGTTCTGGCGAAAGAAATTCTGAGAGTTTGCTGCATTGTTTACACAATTTCGTGATAGCAACATTCAGCACAGAGCGCCGCTCATATATGCTTGCTCCAATCTAGTCTGTTGTGACTGTGATCACTGATATGGAAAAGGGTGTTTCTGTCGCATGTTTCATGTGCCATTTAAAGAAAATGTAGCATTTTGACATTGCCACCTTGCTTCATATTGAAGCATGAGTAAGTACTTTGTGTATTCAAATGTGGCAAACACAGCCCTGTTATGTCTAGATGCACTAGAATCAGTGTAAATAAATTGTGTGGGATATGAAAAGATGAAAACTCACCGTTACTGTGTACTTCAAAAAAGGTCCAAGACAGCGCTACGCTGCTGCCCTCTCTGAGCAGCACGTTGCGTGGTGTGAGCATCTGGCTCCCCCTTGGCTCCCCATCGTCATCCTCAGCTGGTGACATGTCCACAACATACTCGTTCAAGGTCCAGTCGCCGGCATGCAACGCAATGTTGTGGAGAGCAAAGCAAGCATAGATGACTTGCGCTGCCTGATTGGAGTTGTAGAGCATCGTTCGAAAGGGCTGCAAGCAGCGGAACTCGCTCTTCAACACGGCGATACATCTGTACACACCATTGCGCATGGATGCGTGCTCCTTGTTGTATCGGCCTTCGGAAGTGTTGCACGGTTGACTGCCAAGGACTGGAATTAGGAGCCATGGCTTGAGGGGATAGCCTGCGTCTCCTGCAATATAAGCATAAAAGCTGAGTGCTCTACCCAGATAGTACACATTAATACTTACCAGGCAGATATTCGCCAGACTGCAGATGTGCAGCTAGGCTTGCACGCAGTCGGTTGTGTTCCCACACCCAGGAGTCGTGGCACGAATCTGGGAATCATGGGTCCATGCCAAGAATGCGCAGCCATGCTTTGCACACCTGCGATGAGGAGCGATAAAAAATAGTACTGCATTTATACTCAGAATAAATCCCTTTTTTCTACGCATGAGCACGAAACAATGCGTACAAGTACAATCATTGGTACAAGGAGCATCGATTAGAAGGAAAAACAGGGTGTAGCACACTGAGAAGGAGGGAGGGTAGGGGCAACGACCTCACCTCTGCTGTACACATAACTACGACTTACACTGAATGATCGATAAGTGAAAACCTACGCGTTGCTCTGGGGAAAAACACTCGTAAATGCCAAAGCCAGCTCGTGCAATTGTGATTTTAAGCACTTTCGTGTTGGAAATACTTCCCTGTCGCGTATATACTTCTGCTACGTCTGCTGCCCATATTACCGATTACCTCTAAAATGCACAACTCAATTGCGCATGCATGCCAGTGCAAAAACGGCAACTGGCTCACACACAAAACACTTGCCACTTATTATTACCGAGGCCTTGCGAGCCACCAACTAGCTCGCACCCTATTCCCTGCAGGTTCTTTTTCATTCGTTGCATTATTACTTATACCAGCTTTGGCGTCACAACTGAACAATTGCTCCGAAGGGCGAGTAAGAAAGGATCCTAACGGTACTTACGATCATGACGTTCATGACATAATAGCCCTTTCTGGACATGATGCTCGCCGTGTCGGCCAGTCTGAATCCCTCTGGCTTGCGAATAGGGACCAACGTGCCATCGGCACACGCCAGCATCCCTGGGATGCAACCGCGAAGCACAAACTCCGCCTTTGCCTCATCCTTACAGCTGTTGTCAGTGGGAAGTCCACCAGCTTTTTCCTAGCAGCCACGGTGATGATGGCCTGCGTCACCTTGTGGATAGTGTTTCTCACGGCCGGCTGAGACTTGCCGATGTGCTCCTCGCAACCAACGCTCCTCTAGAAGCAACCGGTGGCGAAAAATCGCAGCGCACCCAACACTTTCCTCTCTGTGGAAAGGCCACTGGCTCGCTGGCATCCGATGACAGGGACAAGTTCGTCGCACAAGCTACGGACTGTTTGTTCGGACAGACGAGAACGTTGCCGGAACTCTTCTTCGGTGAACTTTTCAAATGCATCTTTAACCTCGCCTCGTCGTGTCTGCTTAGCTGCAGCTGCCGCACAGGCGAGACAAAAAACCGTGGCAGTGAAAAACGCCATGTTGTCCAAGTGCCCGGGTGCTGAAAAGTCGTGAAGGTTTTACATTTCAATTCAACCCAGGCAACCTTGCAGCCATTTCAATCCATCCGGTTGCCATTTTTTTTGCAGCCATTTCAATCCATCAGGTCACGTGACACCCCAGCTCACGTCACTCAGAACGTCACAGCTTTTGTCACAGCTCGTATAGGCCAATCGCGTGCGACTCAATGGAACAGACCGCCTTTGTCCGGATTTGGAATTTGTATATAATCGCACCACAAATGAAGCTTCATTTAGCCATCTTGTGGCCACGCAAAAATAAAGTCAGATTACAGCAAGACACCACGCCTGATAACGGCGAACGGAGCGTCGGCCACCGATAAACTGACAAGCGGTGAAGCGCGTCGGCATTTACACACGCCGTGGAACATTCTAGCATTATCGCTAGCAGCCACGTTAGTTCCAGAATAATTTGTAATGTTCGCGAAGTGGGCGTAATTTTGACAAAAATGTACAGTTGGGTGCGATATGAAGGTAATCGCGCAAGCGTCGACCAAGAGCGAGAACAGCGCCGCGGCCCAGAATTCTTTTTTCAGTAGAGGGAAGCAGTAGGTAAGCTTCCCTCACTCTTTTTGTTGTTCCTGAAGCTGCAGTCACTCCTGTCCGAGGAAGGTGTTTTTTTATTTCTTTTTTTTCTTTACTGGCTTCCAATAGAAGGGCATGGTGTTTCATGTAACGCATTCTTCACTATTATCAGTAATCGGACGGCATGAAGGCTGCATCTAGCGTGTGCATTACGTCACTGCTGCCGTGGAAAACACTGCCCATGATGACTACATAATGTGCGGGCTCTCTTCAGTTTTAATTTTGCTTTTTGTTTCGCAGAGTCGCGTATTTCACAAAAAATATTAGGAAGGATTGTTGGAAACATGATTATTTTTGATTCACGGTCGTCGAGAAGTTTGAGGAACTCAGCGCGTTGCCCCGCCGTGGTGGTCTAGTGGCTAAGGTACTCGGCTGCTGACCCGCAGGGCGCGGGTTCGAATCCCGGCTGCGGCGGCTGCATTTCCGATGGAGGCGGAAATGTCGTAGGCCCGTGTGCTCAGATTTGGGTGCACGTTAAAGAACCCCAGGTGGTCTAAATTTCCGGAGCCCTCCACTACAGCGTCTCTCATAATCATATAGGGATTTTGGGATGTTAAACCCCAGATATCAATCAAATCAGGAACTCAGCGCATCACGAGAGAGCATGACTTATCTTATATTATCATAACAAAGGAACATCTGGAAATGAGATATTTTTGCCGACACTACAGAAATTAATATCCAATATTCTTTATCGGAGACGAAAAAACTCAGGGGTCTCTCTAAACTCACTGTTACCATACATTTAGTGCTTACAACTTAATCAATACTTCAATACGCCACCCGAGCTCTCCTTCACGTCGTTCAGCCTTTTCGGGATAGAAGCAAACAGAGATTTCACCAAATCAGGGTCTTGTCTGAGAGCATTCCACTCCATGTCAACATGTTTCCACAAAGTGTCTGCGTCATTGTTTATCAAATTGGCGCGAGCCAATCGTGCCTTCATTAATCCCCAAATATTCTCGATGATATTGAGGTCGGTGCTCTTAGGAGCCCAGCTGAGCTGTGCAATGCCAGAAGCATTTATATTTTCTTGCACTGTGGATGCATTGTGAACAGGGCAGCCATAGTGTTGGAAATAAAAGCACTCGTCAGGAAATGGTCCATTTATGGAGAAAGATAGGAGAACATTGTCGATGATCTCATTGTAGACTTCGGCCGTAAGTCTTCCGAGGATGCGGAAGAGCGGACCCAGACCAGCATATGTTATTGCGCCTCAGACGTTGACCGATACACGCCCGCTTGCACCAACACTGCGAAGGTTTCATGCTCGTACCTGAAATAAAAGCGATAAATCTGTTTTTACGCACAACATTCACAGCGTGGTAACTATGTAAGATCCCTTTCGTCGAGCCACAAAAATGGCATAGCGGGTCAGAAAAAAACGTGAGTTACTGGCTAGTCGAAATGGGGAAGTGGGCCGAACATGAAATGAGAGAGAAGGATAATCAATTGTAATTAATGAAAGCAGAGCGGATTGCAAGAAAAAGCAAGCACAGCTCGGTACGGCAGAAAATCAGTTCGACGGATGAGATTAAGAAGCTTGAGTGAAGTACGGGACCATGGCCGACAACAGGACCGGGTTATCTAGAGTAGTACGGGAGAGACCTTTGCTGCAGTTGTCAGGGTGATGCTGCTGCGGACTATGATTATGAGAACGCTCCTAAACCTAAGAGTGGTGCCGAACCGCTGCCTGCGTGAAATGATACACAAGATATATAAACCTCATCGGCTGCCACGGACTCTCCAAACACGAAGTCGCTGGTTCCAGCAAGATCTGAACGTCGATTCATCACTGAAGATGACCTGCTGCCAGTCTTCAGCCCTCCAATGTTTGTGATGACGCACGAAGTGCAAACGTTTCCTTTGATGTTCACTGGTGAGAAGCGTCTTTCTAGCCGCCACGTGGCTTTTCAGACCGACAGCACGAAGTCTTCTTCGGATAGCCGAAAGACTGAAGGAAAGGCCAAGCTCTTCTTTAATTTTTTTTTGTTGTCGAGAAAGGGTCTTTGAACACGGCAGCTATTATCAAGGCATCTTTCTCCTACGTTGTTTTTCTAGGCCTCCTTTGGTGTGGTGCATCTTCCAAGCGGTTTTTCTGGTAAAACGCTCGAAGAATGCGGTTGATTGTCTTCTGTGGCCGGTTCAGCTTACGGGAAATCTCTCGCTGGGACATAAACCTTCCAAAGAAATAATTTCACGGCGTTCTTCTAATGGAAGCCGTAGAGGCATTTTTTGTGACTTTTGGTCTGGGGTCACATCCAGCATTGCAGCATTGTCACCCCTGTGCGAAAACGTTTGGCACAATTCTATTGGCTGGTGAAGTCAGCATTACGATGCGATGCCTATATTTTGCGCGACATAGCACGTCACTCAAATGAAGGTTGACAAGAGCTTTCCCATCAACTTTGTTGTCGTGCGGAAAGAGAACAGCCTACCAAGTTACGCTTGATCGCAACGAATGTAACACTTAGAATAGACAGAAAGGGGGGGGCACGAGTTCGTCAACGGGGTGATTGTCGTAGCATAGAACAGCCAACTAGAGAGAGAAAAAAGCGAAATCTTGATTTTTATTCTTCCTAAACGTTCTGCTAGGGCCTCTGAAAGCTTGGCCGGTCGACGCTCGCGTGATGACCTTCAAATCGCACCCGACTGTACAACAATACTGAAGCGTCTCAAACACTGCAGGCGTGGTTGGCACTGGGAATTATTAACAACGTGACGGGGCGATAGCACAACTCAAGGAATATCGCAGTATGTAATTCGGCGAATAAGGTTATTATAACAATAGATCGGCGAAACTTCACGGCGTTCTTCCTCAGAAAGACTTTGTGTGACGGGATTTCTAGAGTAAAAAAATTTTCAGTCATCCTATTCTGAAATTCATCTGCAAATTACTTCGCTTGATCTGAGTGAAAATTTGAGGTATTCTTGGCATAGCAACCCCTACATAGAAGGCTGGGTGAGAGAGAGGCTTGCAGTTGGAATACTACTAAAAAAAAGTTGTATGTGGTGCTCCCCCAAGAAACATTTGGGGATCTTTTGTGTCTTGTGACTCTCAGTTACACGATTGCAAGCAACGATAAAACACTGAAGGGATGCATTGAGATACCCATTGAAGAGTAGAACGTTATAGAGTATATGTACTTTGTTCACATCGTCAATCCCATCACTGGCCTAGCTTTCCTTCTCGGCAGACACCTTGGCGCAAGGAAAGGGGCACCTGTGGGAATCGAGATTGGTCTTTCAATAGTATCTTCGCTACAAGTACATTTGGGAAGTATTCACTACGACATAATTCTTCCTTTCGCCAGTGGAAGGTGTACGCGTCAGTAATAGAACGCTTGTTTCTGGACATATGCACACGTAGAAGCTATTGTAGATCATGATGGGTATGTGTGTGTTCAATTTTAGTTCTAGAAGAGTAATAATTCGCCGGCCTTCGAACCGATCAACTACCCATTGCGCTATTCACAAGCTTTCAAGAGACAACGTCCTTCGTGCAGGCCGCCTCAGTAAATATATGCTTCACGAAAATCCATAAATAATCCATGAATAATCGTTAAAAAGCACCCGAAAAATGCATGAACGATCGTTAAAACATGAAATAGGAATGAAATATTCGATCTTCAGCTAAATTGACGAACCATTAACAATTTATTGACTAGAAATTTTTATTACCCTCTTTTTCCGGCACAAGGTTGCTCCTAGAACTTCGAATAAATTTTTTTTTGTTAGAAGGGTCTTCCCGCTCACGCAGGCCGTCACCCTATGCTACCGAAGTCAGGCGTCCCTGAACAGCACGTAACCGAAAATATACCTGAATTATTTTTGTGATACCTCCGAAAAAGCTTTTACATTGTCACAGATTCTTCGAGAGTGCGGGTTGTTGGGACTGAAAAACAGTGGAGTTGCGCTAATGCGAAGCACCGTCTTTGAAGCTCTATCCTGGCCATCGGCAGGCTAGACCTCACGGTCCCATCGTGGTATTAGCTGGGTGCGCACTTTATTGCATTTTGCAGGAACCAATTAAAGCTTATTCACACACTCGCTCACCCAGTTGACCTCCTTGGCAAGCAGGGAGGTCACATTGACCTCCCTGCTTGCCACGCTTGGTGCACAGCATTGGCAGAGCGTAGATAAGATGGAAAAGAACGAAATGCGTGCACACTTTGACGCACCGCATGCATGTCCCGACCATCGAGGTCAATTCATCTTCTGTGACCGACGCTTACTGTGCAAGAAGTGGACGACGTCATGTAGTCGAGGCCAGCAAGCCCCCGACCTTTGTTTCGTAACACTGTGTGCAGCCGAAGTCTCAAACTAAACATTTCTTGGCAATGAAGTGAAACGTACGGGATTTCACTTCAACACTTGTACTCCTACGCAAGGTAGTAAGCCATGGCACGCGATTCACACAGCTATGGGCTGTAGAGAGTGATGGCTGCGCGCTCTTCCATGACGATGCAGACATCACTTATCGTTGGAGGTAAACGTAAAAGGCTCAAACTTGTCACATGAAAATGAACGAAAAGTTACAATGCATAAATTCGCAAGTATCACATATTCACAAGTGTCGCTTCCTTTCCGTCTTGAAGTGCTACATGAAAAAAATGAACATCTGCTTGCATACCTCTCGCAGGCAATGGAAATACTGTTGCGTTGATACACTCATTGGCCATGAAAGAGTGCGACGGTGCTCCATAGCCATCGCTTCATTGCTAAGAAAAATAGTGCGCGAGTATACTAGGCCAAAGTAACGAATTCATGGCTCACAAGTGCCGCGCGAGTGAAGCGAGTAGGAATAGTAAACTATCAACAAAGAAACACTTAGTGCTTCTATTTGAGAGAAGCGTTCGCCAATATATTATATAGGAATCAGTTCGCAAGGGGATTTGACGTCAGTTTTAGAGAAAAAAAATATTGCCTCGCCATGGTGGTCTAGTGGCTAAGGTACTCGGGTGCTGACCCGCAAGTCGCCGGTTGGAATCCCGGGCGTGGCTGCTGCATTTCCGATAAAGGCGGAAATGTTTCTTGCCTGTGTAGTCAGATATGGGTGCAGGTTAAATAACCCCAGGTTTCCAGAGCCCTCCACTATGGCGTCTCTCATAATCATATGGTGGTTTTGGGACGTTAAACACCATAAATCATTCAAATCAATTAGAGAGAAGCATTGATACTGACTTCAATAATTACTGCAACCTGGACGGCCACCCATGGCTATGTTTATATCCACGGTAAACTTTCGGCGCTATACAAAAAGCCTGAGACCAGTTCCGTATGCGGTACAGTCTCATGAGAACACTTCAGAATTTTGTGAGAATACTTTAGAAGCCCGTGAGAATATTTTAGCATTTTTTAAGAAGTGTATACATGGCATGACTAAAGAGGAGTCAGTTAAAGGACTCATTTTCTTGTTACACACAAAATTATTTTGTCCGTCATGTGAATACAACTTTAAGTCCACGCAGAAAGCAGGCGCTTGCACGCCTCTTCCCAACTACACGATTTGCCCACTTATGCAAAGAGGGAGAGACGCACGCGTCTCGTTCCCCATTGACGGACCTTGTCTCATTATTGCACTGTTTCTTCGTTAGGCATTACGTTCTGGCACTGAAGTCACAACGTGAAACTCGACTGCACGGTGCCTATTCTCCACCAGATAGGTCCTTCACTCGAGGTCGTCGGCACGATGGCTTAGGTGACGAGGGCTTACACATTCGCGAATAGAAGCAGGCAAAGAGTTGTTGGCTCCTCGTGGCTTTTTCCATTGGACAGAATCAGGGTCGTGCTTCGTGCCAGGGCTTCGCAGGCCTCTGCTCTCATTTGCATGATGACTACAGCCCACTTTGTAGCGCTGAGCGCTGCCGCGAATCTCCGTATGCCATATGCTAAAGTAGACAATGCATCCCTGTGTGCGTCACAATCATGTCACAACTCCGTCTTGCCAAAGCAGTTTGCCGACGATTCGACAAATACGCCAGTGCACAGCCTCCCAATCTAAGTGAGAGTACAACGCTGCTGTCCTGACCACTTTCCCTACGTGCGATCCTCTTTCTTACCGCTTTCAGTGAGGCGCAGCCCTTTCGCTTTTTAAATAAAAAACAGAAGAAAGCGACCATATACCTATTGTCATTACGCCTATTATTACGATTATCATCGAAAAGAAGACATTGCTGACCACTTCGTCTGAATAATGTGTATATTAACACAAAAGTAAAACGCTTCCATACGGAAGTACTTTAATGTTTACGACACATTGACATAACATAGTTTATGCAATATTTGTTGGGGTTTGAAAGCTAAATTTATGAACGCCTTTTGGAAAATGCATCCACAATAGCACTTAGTGATACATCTGCATACCGATGACTTACGTTCATGATTAATGATTGATCAATTATTAAACATGTCCTTGTTGTCAAGGGTGTGTGGTAGATCTAAATGTGAATGGTCAAATCTGAGTCAGAGAAAGTGGTATGACAGCTAGAAGAGCTGACTGATGGCATGCCAAACTTGGGCTAAGGTCAGCTACTGGCGACTTTGATAGTTAGAGGAAGGGGAACCTAAGCCAATGGGACCCCAAGCTGCGTCTGGTAGGCTCGGAGAAGCAGCACCATTACAGAACTGTATCAAATGCAGGTTAAGTTGGATAAAACGCACAGGTTGCTACTAATAATGAAATTCAAACTATGCAATGCGTGGGCAAAACAGCATTGTGGACCACGCTGCATTTGCAGTGTTTTGCTCTCGACACAAGATACTTTGGGACACATGCTAGTTTTCCATTTTTGGGTCTTGGGACAACGCGAGCTCAAGCGCCTATGAGCACCTTAGGTTCTGCGCATGAGCCCTGGTGGGTCTCATACATGTTGGGTTCCCAAGCTTTGAGGTTTCAAGTGTCACCTCCATTTAACTCCACTGCCCGATTAGAGGGAAATGACACCAGCGTTGGATCTTCCTTGTCGGCCTCCCATGATTTATCACGTGGTGAGCTGAAGCGGAAAACTTGGAGTTACATCAAGGCGATACAAGCACGTTGCTCTATTCGTTCCGAAACTATCGTTGGTACGGATGATTACTATAAGCCATGCTGACGCTTTCTGTACTATAGGGTCGGCACCTGGCAGTGTGTTGAAGCGTTGGCGCAATTGTACGTCTATTGAAAAGCCACCAAATAGGACGAACGCGTATAAATGACGCGTTGAAGGAGCTAATACTGAATTTCATGGACATGATGCATTATTACATTTTACCAAGGGTACTGTAAGAGGGCAGTTGTAGATATAAAAGATGTGTTTTTAACTCCTACGTAGCATTTTATCGTGGCCCCCGGGATAGTGTGCTCGTGAACTCTATATAAACTTTTTAGCACGTGAAACACAGACCAAGAAACAGACAGATGAGCACTAAGACAGATTTCACTCTTTCTTGTTCTGTGTTTTGTGCGTGCTGAAAAAGGGCTTATTATGGTTACGTACCAACTCGCCCAGCTATCTCTTTTACTGCTTGTTAGCTGTTGGCGCTGACCGAGAGGTCATGAGTTCGATTCCTGTTGACGGAACATTTGTCTTCTGAAAGCTACTTTAGACGTATTTTCGTGACGAAAGTACGTCACTAAAATCTTAATTAACCCCGGCATAAACATTTTGTATTTAAAAGAGTGAAAAAGTGAAAAAGGAGGCATGAGCTATAGACGGGAAAATTTCGATTGGGCACGGGGCCTTCTTTCAGAGATTTCGACGGTTACAGCACTCTATTGCCTGAGGTGCCTTCATAGTCACACCTGAACTGATGAGAATATTCTCTGATAACTGCGTAGTGTACACAACAAAAAATAGCAAGGAAGATCTAATGAAACAATTTCTTTAGCCTTCATACAGAATAGGTTCGATGATTAGAGATGAAACTAAATGCGACTCAAACAACTAGTACTTCGTTCACACCTAAAAAGCCCGCCTTTGTTTCAGTGCAGAATAAAGAACATCCCGCTGAAAAAGTGGCATTCAGTGAAAAATCTCGGGTCACTTCTACAATAAAAATAAACTGCAAATCTCATGTAAATATCATATATGAGTTGAGCTTCCGGACATCTTGTTGACCTCTTTTTATTTCACAATTTAACGCAACTTGTGAAGGAGCGCTCTCGAATTAAAAAAAAGCAACTCAATTCTGAATCATTTTCTTGTCAAAAGCAGAATAGTGTGTCGCAACCCACAGGTTGAGGTACTTTAAGGCATATGTGATCATAAAATGGTGTGTCTAGGTTTTGTTAAGAAACAGGAAGTCTGGAAAAAAGAAGAGTTTTCTCTTCTCTCGTGGTAATGACGTCGGCATTTTAAGCGCTATGGACAAACATTTTTCCGAGTTTATCTGGTTTTATGAATCTGCTGAACATTCAGTAGATCACTTATGGTCTCTCTTTAAAGAAGTGGTTTTAAAATGCCTACATCATTTCGTTCCATGTAAACATAAAGTACTGCGAACAACAAATCTTTGGACTACTAAAGAAAACTTTGGACTACTAAAGCTGAACAAAGCAAGAAAACAGCACAAACGATACCCCTCAACGAACAGCACCAATAAAGTGCAAAGATTGCGCGTGGAGCTGAAAGACCTATTTAAAATAGCTGTGAAGAGGTTTATTAGTCGTTAACGACAACAGCAAGACAGCGTGGAGAACGATCCAGCAGAGATCAGCACAGCAGCGACCCGAAGCACGCGCCGAGAGAGCCGAGCGTTGGCGATGCTGCTTGCTGCAGGCACATCTTCCTCTTTACAATCACCCCCGGTGAAAAAGGAGCCATCCTGGCGACTTGACAAGTTTCAGGCAGAAGCTCATGGTCCCGTTTCAGTCGGGAAACATGGACGATGTCACGTTCATGCCGGCGCATGTCGTCCGATTGGGAAACTGGCTCATTTAGAAAATTAACCGAAGACGTTTTCTCCAAAGTGGTGTAAGGCCCCTCGTACCGGGGGACAAGTTTCGAGGAGAGTCCCGGAGTTTGGTATGGGATGGCGAGCCACACAAGGGATCCTCGGGGATAGCTTGGATCTGAAAGGGCGGTGCTTCGGTGTTCTCTCTGGAGTTGCTGCTCTTTCGAGGTGAATGTACGGGCGAGCTGGCGGCACTCTTCGGCTTGTCGAGCAACATCGGAGATAGATGGACACTCGGAAGCATCAGGACAGTAGGGTAGTAGGGTGTCGATTGTATGGGAAGGCTCGCGTCCTTAAAGAAAAAAGAAAGGTGAGAATCCCGTGGTGGTTTGTATTGCGGTGTTAAATGCGAATTTGACGTACGGGAGAACACGTTTCCAGTTGCTATGACCAGATTCCACGTACATTAAGAGCATATCACCCAGCGTGCGGTTGAACCGTTCCGTTAGCCCGTTAGTCTGCGGGTGGTATGCTGTCGTTTTCCGATGAATAACGTGGCATTCCGAAAGCAGAGTTCGACAACCTCGGAGAGGAGAGCGCGGCCTCTGTCACTAAGGGGCTCTCGAGGTGCACCATGTCGAAGGATAAAGCGACGTAAAATGAAAGAGGCGATATCCTGAGCTGTAGAGCTCGGCAAAGCCGCTGTTTCGGCGTAGCGTTTCAGGTGGTCAACTGTCACTATAATCCACCGATTACCATCTGGTGTCGATGGAAGGGGGCCTTAGAGGTCAACACCGACACAATCAAATGGCTTGGCAGGGCATGGGAGTGGCTGCAATGCGCCAGTTGCACGTGGTGGTGTTGATTTGCGTCGTTGACAGTCAGGACAGCACTGCAAGAATTTGCGTAGAAAACTGTACATTCCACACTAGTAATAGCGGTGGCTAAGGCGTTCATATGTTTTGAACACCGCGGCGTGGCCATATTGCGGATTGTCGTGAAGAGAGGCAAATACTTGCGATAGTAAAGTGCGTGGAATGACCAGTAGCCACCGGCGGCCATCGGGAGCGTAGTTGCGCCAATGAAGAAGTTGATCGCGGATGGCGAAATGGAAAGCTTGACGTTGGTGGGATCGAGATACTGGAAGGTTGGACATGCCAGATAGATATTCGACAAGAGATGCGATCCACGGGTCATGACTTTGTTCGGTGGCAATCGAGTCGAGATTTAGCGATGGCAAAGTATGGAGGCGAGTGTTTCCGCACGTCGTATATGGTGGTAAAGGTGAGCGGGGCAAGGCATCAGCGTCAGACAGAGTGTTTGCGTCCGCAGCGGTACACGACGCGAATGTCGTACTCCTGGATGCGGAGTGCCCATCACGAAAGGCGGCCAGAAGGGTCTTACAAAGTATAGTGCCAGCAAAGCGCGTGGTTATCAGTTACTAGATCGAACGGATGGCCGTATAAGTATGGCCGGAACTTTCCAGGCGCTCACACCAGAGCCAAACACTCTTTTTCTGTCCCGCTGTAATTAGTTTCGGCTTTCGTCAGAGTGCGGCTAGCGTAGGCTACAACGTATTGTGAATAGCCGGGCTTTCATTGAGCTCAGACAGCGCCTAGCCCGGCGCCGCTAGCGTCGGTGTGCACTTCGGTAGGAGCCATTGGGTCAAAGTGGCGAAGAATAGGTGGGGAGGTAAGTAGGCGCAGAGTAGCGAAGGCAACGTCACATGCAGGGGACCAGGAGGAGAGGTTCAAGTCACCGCGAAGAAGCTGGGTTAATTATGACATGACTGGTGCAAAATTGCGAAGAAAGCGCCAGGAACAGGAGCATAAGCCTACAAAACTGCGAAGTTTTTTCATGGTCGTCGGCTTGGGAAAATCTGCGACTGCTCGAAGTTTTGCTGGGTCAGGTAATACGCCATGCTTGGACACGATGTGGCCTAGGATGAATAGCTGGCGTGCAGCGAAGCAGCATTTTTTCAGGTTAAGCTGCAGGCCAGCATTGGTCAGACAAGTCAAAACGTGCCTGAGGGGAAGGAGGTGCGTAGGAAAATCATGGGAGAAAACCACTACATCGTCGAGGTAACAGAGGACCATATTCCACTTGACGCCACGTAGCGCATGATCCATAAGGCGTTCAAACGTGGCAGACGCGTTACAAAGCCCAAAGAGCATGACGTTAAAGTCGTATATTCCGTCTGGTGTAATAAATGCTGTTTTTGGCGATCGGCTTCAGCCATTGGAACTTGCCAGTAGCCAGATGGCAAATCTAGTGACAAGAAGAATTCCGCTCTGTGAAGGGTGTCAATGGCGTCATCAATGCGCGGCAAAGGATATACGTCCTTGGGGGTTATCCTATTCGAACGACAATAGTCCACAAAAAGTCAAATGGATCCGTCTTTCTTACGCAGGAGGACGACAGGAGACGCCCAGAGACTGTGAGATGGTCTAATTACGTCTCACAGTTCCTAGTCTCACAATCCGTCTCACAGTCTCATAGTGGTAAAGACCACTATGAGAAAGTGTCTTTAACAAACTTTCTTCTTTCATATCGCGCAAACATCTGGCGTCATATTGCGCTAAAAAATGAAGCTTCATTTACTCTTTCAATAAAGAATACAAATGTAACCGACAGTACAGATATCGCAGACACGTTGAACAACTACTTCAGCTCGGTGTTCCCAAATAATAACGGAATTGCCCCGCCTTTTCCATCGCTAGGCGATATACCCCCCAATAGATGACATCAGCGTATCTGGGGAGGGCATGCTGTCGTTAGTGCTGAACAATGACAAAAAATCGCAGGTGACTAATGCTTTAACCAACGCGTTTCCTGTTTGATATGCGGAATGATGCATTTAACACTTATAATTTCCATATCATTGTCTAGTGGCAAGGTCCAGAGTTACTAGAAATATGCAAGAATACTTCCAATCCGTAAATCTGAAAATGCGTGGCTAATATCATCATACAGGCCAGGCCCATTTTGTTGTTGTGTGCATGTGCAAAATTACTTAAACACATAATATTTAAACACATCTCAGCGTTCCTTGTGGCTAATAATATCATTGACTCGAGCAGCACGGTTTCAGGAAAGGGTTCTCCACTACGACACCACTGCTCGAGATAATTCACGACTTCGCTGGCGCCTTAGATAACCATAGGGAAATTGACTTCATATTTGATAATTTTTCAAAAGCATTCAACCCTGTTTCCCATCAGGAGTTGCTTACAAAAGTAAAACCAATCCTAAAAAATGATTCTTTACTAGCACGTACTCGGGATACCTTTCCCATATGTACCAAAGTGTTTTCGTAGAAGACGTAAGCTCCACTCCAACACCAGTCAACTCCAGGATACCATAAGGCTTTATCTTTGGCCCACTGCTGTTTTTGGCCTTTAATAATGATATACTCTGTGACATACACGTTAAAGTATGACTTTTTGCAGATGACTGCATGTTAATGTCATCAATCATCCTAACGACCAGATAACCTTAAACAAATTCGTGGATACAATACACTCATGATGTGCCACGTGAAAAATCAACGGTAATAAGAAAAACTGTCGCAATGAGAATTACACGTAAGAAACGCCGCTTGCCTTTCTTCTATTGAGTTAACAATAACAATATATCTCTCGTTCACAGCTATGAATACCTAGGTGTTACAATTATCTCCGATTTAGGATGAAATGAAGACATAAAATGTACGCGAAAAAAGGCACTGAAAACACTCGGGTACTTACGAAGAACCGTTGGGAAGACTACTAAAGAAATTAAATTGTGGGCGTATAGAACGTACGTGCGGCCCTTCTGGAATACACATCTGCCGTATGTGGTCCTCACACTTTGGCAAATATTTAAAAAACATGTATCTCTACAAAGACAGTAGGTGAGGTTTATTTACAACTCTTACATGAGAGGAACGTGGCCTTCAGCCCACCTGGAAAGCTCCAACTTTGGAACCTTAGAGCGCAGGTGTGCCTGTGAAAGACTAAAATGTTTTAATCAGATCGATCACAATAACCTAAAACTCCATGGAGGCAAATATATTCAACCATCAAAATCTCGAACAACACGGTCACACTACAGGAAGAAAGCTGTAAATTTTCATGTAAAACAACTACCTTCCAAAAATCATTCTTTCCCCTAACAGTACGTAGTTGGAACGCACTGCCCGATGAAGCTGCATCATCCACAACTATTTCTTCATTCATGAATGCTGTAGCGAATCTGCCTTCATTCCTTTGATTGACTTGTTGCCATTATTATTATTATTATGATTATTATTATTAATATTGGCACTGCATTTAAATTCTTCTGTGTGTATAAGTTGTATAGCTTTGCTATATTAAGCGTAAGCTCATTTCTATGTTAGCATCGTGCAAACTTGTTACTTTTTGCTCAGTGTGACAATTAGTCATTTTGTTCGTTTTTGCTCATTGTTTTGTTGTATAAGCAGTTTTTGTCTTCTTTAGGTAAAAATCACTCATTTTGTCCAAAAGATGTAGAACATTTTACATTGACTCATCTTTTGAATGTTTTAAAGTTAGAAATCTTCAGGATTTTTTTTCTTCGACGCATTGTTTTTGTTATAAATCATTCCTGTTGTTTTCTACCATTGTAAAGTGTAGTAATAAATGTATATATATATATATATATATATATATATATATATATATATATATATATATATATACCCACTCCTTCCTACGACTTCGCACATAGAAGTTGGCAGTATTGACTAAATGAATAAATATCAAAACACTCTAGATAAGCCGCGACTTTACGGGAAGACTAAAACACACGCCTCTGAGCGTTGAAATGAATGCATATAATATTCGTATTGGGCCATTTTTTGAGTGTGCGGTGATCGTATAAGCACGCCATCAGAAATATATAACCAATATATTGAAACACATAAAGAACATTGGATCGCGTTCTTATATATATAGATTATTCACGAGAGGCGTTCATTACAAACTTGTGAGTCAAAACTCACTTCAACCACTTGTTCAACGCAGAATTGTTTCGAGTATTAGCTATACGTACCTCTTTTACCACAGCTATGATCGAATACCCTAAGCGACATACATTCAGATGACATTTAGGCAATCGAACATTCCTATTGAAAGAATGATGATAAAACAATACGCCAGCAACGCTGCCTTAATAACTATTACAAGTATTCTTTATTGTCGGACACCATTTTCTTTGCAATATTTGGCCTGCTAATGTTTTGAACTGCTCCTCTGTTGATAAATTCATTATCGGTATTGATAATTTAGTGTGCAGAAGGTAGAAATAATGTGTTATTGATATTTCATACACAAACCATCTAGCCTGCACAGGTATTGTAATGAAGCTTCACTGTTTGTCCTAAAATTTTATATATATTGTACCGTTTCTATCTGCTCCTACAGTTTACTCTGTTATGGTGGCTGGATAAAAAAAGTGTGACCTGTTGCGTGCAGCCGAAGCGGTGTCTCAGACGTAGTTCTCCTCACGCCCCCTCTGGCACCGAAACTCCTCCCTGTAGAAACGCTGTTGCACGCATGTCTACGCGTGACATTAGGCCTTAAATAACGTGTTTCGTAGGTGCACATTATAAGTTCGATTCTTCATCGTTATTAAAATTGCAAATTATACCCCAGTGTGAAAAGTTAGTTCAAAGTAGGCGAATATTAGGTAGAGTAGGCCTGAATACACTGCGTCATTGATGTTAGTTTCGGCTCGCATAAAATTGAAACATTGACTGATTTCGTTCAAAAAGAGGCAATCACCAAGAGTATTCCAAAAGCGGTGGTATCGAACTTTTGAAACGCACCACCACGAAACCATGAACAATTTCAAATTAGGCCCTTTTAGACCAGCAACGCCGGCTGTGCTCCAAAAACAGTGTACAGCCAAGAGCCTACGACACAAACAAGATGTATCCTTGTTAAATGTTTCACAAAAACTTGCATACCTGGCAGATATCAATTAAACTCACAAAATCACTTAGAAGGTATTTAAAACTACGGCAACAAGCCTAGCGCACTACAAGTGCAATCTCACGCATTACAAGCTGCACAAGAGCACAGAGGCCTTGAATGTTCACCACACGTCAGAAGTCCACAATTATTCGAACATTTCTCGGATATTTCGACCTCAGCAAGGAAATCTTCAAACCAACTACAACACTGGGCGTTGCTCCAGCGACTATCTTCAAAACAATGCTCCTATGATAGTATAACTCGATTCTTCACTATCGACTGACCGCACTACGTGGCCCACTGGAACAACACGACCACTTCAGGTTCTTGGCTGAGCTCAGGACCCGTCACCGTCAACTCTAGTTTGTAGTCATTCTGGTTAAGCGAACATTCTAAGAACTATTACGGCGTGTAGCACGTGCCACGTCGACAGCCAGGGAAAAGGGTTTCGTCTCGCCGGTTCGTCTGCGAGAACGGTAGCCGCTAAAAAGGCTTCGCTTCGGTTTCTAATTTCTCTCAATGTGTGTGAGATGTCGCGTGTGGGCAGGATAAGAGCACGCCCTGGGCGCCTTTCGATGGTTGTTTTAGGGGCAAAACTTCTCGTATGGCGCATTCACACTTGAGAACTGAAGAGAAACGAAAACGTCAGAGCAGCCGGAAAACCGCTGCCACGCGCGTCGAAGATGTTCATATTGTCACAGGTAATGGGTATGAGCTATCAACTGTAGGGGGAATCCCTTGGAAGTGAAGAAAGAAGAGGGCTTTTTACGTCCTGGTCTGAGGTCAAGCAAGACGTCGTTTCATCGCTCTCTGTTATTACGTTCGTGGCACTGGTGGAGGTGCTGGGTAAATGCGCCTCGGCTGCAGATTTTCAGCCGACACCACGAGCTACTTGGAAACAGCTACATCTCCCGAGTACAGTCCCCTCTCTCAAGACGAGATGGCAACTTCAACTAACAACCAGGCGAGTCAAACCAACGACGCCTATTCTTTTCTCCCGCATGTTTTTCATGCGCCGCAAACACCACGCTCATTTCATGGAGACATTTATGAAGATGTTGACGACTGGCTTGACCACTTCAATCGAGTTGCCAACATCAATGAATGGGATGAAGCTCGCAAGCTGCGGAGAGTTTACTTTGCGTTAGAAGACTCTGCCAAAACGTGGTACGAGAATCACGAGGGTTCCTTTGCGACGTGGCATGAGTTCAGCCGACAGTTTCGTGATGCGTACCGCAGCACTGAAAGGAAAGAGAGAGTGGAGCAGGCTATCTCGTCTCGGAACCAACGACCCAACGAGAGAGTTTCGATGTTTGTAGAGGACATGCTTCGACTCTTCAAGCGTGCTGACCCTGCAATGTCCGAGGAAAAGAAGGTGCGGCATTTAATGCGTGGGGTAAAAGAGCAGCTCTTCGCCGGACTCGTGCGCAATCCACCGACGACTGTGGCAGAGTTCATAAATGAGGCTACCACAATGGAGCGTACTCTCCAGTATAGGTCGTCACAGTATGAACGCCACGACCTGACCCCTGCTGCATGCTTTATCGGGGCTGACAGCGAGAGGCATGCCCTCGCTGAGTTCATAAGAAGCGTCGTGCGGGACGAGCTGCGCCAACTCCAAGCAGCGGGACCCCAACCAACCGTAAGTGATCTCGCAGACTTAATCCGAAATGAGATCCGACACGTGGTCACCCCACTCGCGCAAACAAGACCTGAGGCTCCTGTGCTGACTTATGCGGCGGCTCTGCGATCTCCTGCACCACATGGCCCTGATCCCACCATGGGGAGAATGGATCAGGCTAGCCATCGATTCCAGGGCACCTCTTCGACTCCGCCACCCGTTTCAAGGTTTCAGAGTGCACCAACTTATCGTCCGTCTGGATCGCGGCAGAACGCCACAAAGGCCAGCGTGTGGCGTACGTCCGATAACCGTCCTCTCTGCTACCAATGTGGCGAAGTGGGTCACGTCTACCGTAACTGCCAGTACCGCCAACTTGGTCTCCGTGGCTTTCACCCAGATGCTCGTTGCCCGCGTTACGGTGAGCGTCCCCGCGACATCGAAGCGTACCTTACGGGCCAGAAAGCTCCTCGCCTTGGTCCACGCCCCCAATCACAATCTCCATCACCCCGCACCTCCACCAGTGCCACGAACGTAATAACAGAGAGCGACGAAACGACGTCTTGCTTGCCCTCAGACCAGGACGTAAAAAGCCCTCTTCTTTCTTCACTTCCAAGGGATTCCCCCTACAGTTGATGGCTCATACCCATTACCTGTGACAATATTCGTTCTGCCCCATCCCGCTGACGCTGCCTTCGATATATTGACAATTATTAAAGACCACAGTCTTTCTTCGAGACCTTCGACGCAAAAACTTTGGTCTGCCTGCCTGCCTGCCTGCCTGCCTGCCTGCCTGCCTGCCTGCCTGCCTGTCTGTCTGTCTGTCTGTCTGTCTGTCTGTCTGTCTGTCTGTCTGTCTGTCTGTCTGTCTGTCTCTCTGTCTGTCTCTCTGTCTGTCTGTCTCTCTGTCCGTCTGTCCAACATTACCGTAAATTGGGTACTCTAAACAGCACCAGCCGATAACCTAAACGGCTGACCCCATCCACTGCGCCCACCAATGTTGCTCAAGTATTAGCGCTCATACGTGTGTGATTGTCAATCAAAAAGCAATATTGCGCATATCTGAGGCACCATAACAACACGTATATATTCTGCATGTTCATCTTTTACTGAAAAAAGCATACATAAGTCATTCTAAGGACTGTAGCGCTTATCACACGTCGCTGACCATGCAACGCTTGCACGAAAAGGTGAGTGTTTCCAATGATTTGCTAAGACGCGATGGTGGTGTCACCTACCCGCCACGTTGCGTTCCTCAGCTTCTCATTTTTGAGACGGGTGCGTGTGCAGATACGAGGCCAATTTTTTTCTAGTTTGCCTGCTTTCTGAGAACTAAAGTTCGTACCAAATTTTATTTATTCACGCAAAGTAGTGAAAAGAAACATCCCGCACCTGTTTAAACGTTGTTTCGGAAGATAAGCCAGCAAAAACGACACCAGCGAACACTCCCGCAGCGGTGGCGGCGCATTCAGCTGGCTGTACACCAACGCACATTACGTTAGGGCATGCTGACTGGCTTCCGCTGCACCGCCTACTTCCAGAGTTCTTAACGATCGTAAGCCAAGTAAGGCTCTTGATAACGCGTTCTCGTTGAGGTCTTCACGCTTTGTCATTCTGTACGGGTAGTTTGCGGTTTGAGCCGATGCGAGCCACCACCGACGCCTGTGCTGCCACATCAAATCGGCGGCCAGCTGGTTAGGTCACGTGGTTTGATGTAGCGTAGCCAAGGCTGTAAAGCGGAAACCAGTTCTGGTTTCGCGTAGCGGGAAAATTGGTCTCAAAGCAATTCTTGCGCGCCGGCCGCGTGGCGTGGTTTTCCAGCCGCTTGGGCGGCGAAACGAGTCAGTTTCTGGATAGTTTCGCCAGTTTCGCTCTCTTCAACGCCAAGTATGAACGCACTATTAGTCTAACCTTGTTCTGCGACAGGCGTAACCGGCAGGAGAATAAAACGGTAAAAAAGACAGTAGCTTCAGCACATTACAATAGATGGCGCTGTCTCACAAGTACGTACAACAGCAGTTGTGTGAAATAGCGCTGCATGGCTACACTCCGATTGGCTGCTCCGTGGGCTGTGCCAGGGAGAAGTGATGTTTAAATGAGAGAAAAGAAGAGAAAAGTGAGCCCCGCTACTCTCTGAATTTAACTGCGACACCTCAGCAGTGCTCGCGCTGCAGCTCTTATCACTTCAGCAGTGGTTAACGAGGGAAGGGAATAAGAAGGGATTCAAAGGATAGATTGAGAAGTAAACATAAGAAAGAGAAAGATGAGGACACGGTCGAAGGAGTCCAAGGATGCGCTGGAAAAGAATGGCTCTCTTAGCCTCCTAGATCGTCACCGAACGCCGTGGTTCATTGGTGGAGCATGGACGGAGCAGAAAGGCGAGCGTACAGCACCGCGGCTGCTTGAGCTCATCGCCTCGTTCGTGGCGCATAGACGTAGTGGAGCTGAAGCCCGGGATGGCCCGGGCTTGTCGCCAGGCCGACAAAAATACAGACATACACAGAGACAGACCGACAGCCGAACGGACACATGGACCGACGCTTGAATAGATGGACGGACAAACAGACAGACGCATGCACAGAAGGACGAAAGCACGGACGTGTACACGGACGACGAAAACATACACGGACGGACAAACAGACGCTTCCCTCCACTCATCATCATTCACTACGTGGATATTCTGTGATTTTTTTCGTAGTTCGATGTGCACGCCCTTGAAGAGAATGATTGGCTCGGTGACGTCGCGTTGTCGTCTGGAAGCGGCGGTGCGCATCTGATTCAGCGCTACGCTGAATTAAACGCATTCCGGCACCCTTCTCCCCACTGTAGATTGCAGACAAATACGTCGTACTTCACAGCAGCGTATTTGCATTAAAGCTGCTCAGCGGCGCAAAACTGCTTTGCGGCATCATACCACAAACCATAAAAATAGGCACACACGCGCGCGCTAGAGAAAGATACTTGAGCAAAAAAAAAAAAAAAAGATGAGGCAAGCTACTCTTCCCTTGCCCCTATCGCATACAGCAACAGCACAAGAAAGTACATAAAAACTCACGCGAACACGCACAATTACTATAGAAACCCCAAAGTACCACGAAGTGTCTTCCATTTTTATGCTTCGAGTGTCCGCACCCAAACAAAATAAGCAGCCTCAACTGTCAAATCAGCGGAGAGGCACACGCCAGTTCACGGCGACGCGATGAAACAAGACACAGCGTTGCTATTCAGCGGCCGTGGCTCTGTACCTACTTTTTATTTAAATTTATAGAACTGTATTCAAGTTCAAGCCGCTCCTGCTTGGACGCCTGAAGCCCATGTAGCATTGGGAAATAAATAAACAATTACATCAAAGAATATATTCCATGCAGTGAGTTAACGATGAATATGAATGTGCAAATCGCAAATCTCCGGTGTAAGCCTAATCAAGACGCACAACAACGATAAAGCAAAAAATCAAAGACTTTATTGTGACCTCATGCGTCCTAAACGCCAATGCCGACTGATGAAAGAATACCCAAACTGCTCGAAGCCCAAGCTTGGCACAATACATGCGCAATCTTCGGTCGCGAACCTGGTATAAAACGTCATGGCGGGTTATCAGGAGCCTGCAGCAAAAACAGATGCACGCCTTCTCTTTGGAAACCTTTCTAACTGTAGGATCTTACTTTACTAAATGACCACATGAATCACTGTTTCTGCGTGCTGCTGAAATACCAGCAGTACAACTACCGTATATTGATATACATGACCCTAAATCGAAGCTTGACGCTCCCTCCACGCTAAGTAAGCTCATGGTAGCATTGGCTCAGAGCAAACAGAATTCCTCTCGTGGATACGACGGAGTGAATAGGCGAGAACTTCGATATCTTTGTGACAAAACACTGACAGAATTTACTGTAATTGATGAATTACGAAAATCTGGCCTTGTCCCTGACTTGCCAAATGTTTCGTTCATCTACCTGTACCAAAGCCCAGAAAAGGCTGTACAAAGTCAGTGAATATACGACCAATACCTTTGACTTCAGCAGTATTCATCAGATTTATCTCTTAGCCAGTAAGTCTCACTGATACTCTTCATCTCGTCTACCTTCACTCTTGCACTTGTCAAGAAAAAGCGGATGATGTTTTTGCGGGATGAACATTGGCTTTAAACAATTCCGCCGTTAAAAGAACGATAACCTTCGTGCTAGAAATGTTAGCGTGCAAGGAGCATTTTACTTTTCTTCCTTAAAAACTTGCCGTCATGCAATGCACAAAATTTGTCTCCTGGCCATAATACGTTTTTTTCTGTGTTCTTTTCTGCAGGGATGGATATCCGATGGTCCAAAGCGACAAACTCAGGGAAAATGGCGTGATTCTGGAGGACCTCGTATGCTACTACAAAGAAATCTACCGAAACGAGTCTTTGAAGAAACCCGACGAGGAATACCTGTACGGGAGCAGAAAGCGACTCCTGTTTGACGAGCTGCTTCAGAAGGAGTTCCTCTTTGTAGAATGCGCCACAAGACAGTCTCCGGACAGGCCATTTCATGAGCAATTCCTTTTCAATTCATTATTGAAAAAGACTGTCGAGGAACGCTGTAGCACAGCTTTCGGAACGCCACACAACATGAGTGTTCTAGTCCTCGGTCTGGACTCTGTCTCATACCTAAATTTTGACAGGCACTTGCCGAAGACAGCAAAGTTTGTTCGCGAGAAACTCGACGCTTTTGAACTTTACGGATACAATAAGGCGAGGGACAACTCGTACCCGAACCAGGTTCTCTTGATCCTGGGTCTCAAAGATTACGAGGCCACCCAGGCTGTCTCAGGCGGTTTTTACGACAACCTTAGTACCCGTTTATTATGGCACATGTATGGAGAACGGGGATACCGGACTATGTTTCTCGAGGAATCGCCACACTACGGCATATTTGATTACATGTCACCCGGCTTTCAGCGTGCTCCGGCTGATTATTACCTGCGCCCCATCGTAATGGCCATGGATGACTCGCCTAAAATTACCGAAGATTGCAACGTGTCCCCTGTTTGGGACTCACGATGCCGTTCGTAGAACGGCTCGACTACCTCGCCCATTTCACTAACTTGATGGCCAAGAGACCGTTCTTCTCCTATACTTGAACAACCGATATCGCGCACAACTTGCTAAACAGCACAGGCTATGCGGACGAGCCGTTCCGGCGACACTTAGAAACCCTGCACACTTCTGGTACGCTCAACCACACTGTTCTCGTTTTCGTCAGCGACCATGGCATGCGATTCGGAGACAACCGGGCAACCTACATGGGCAAGTTCGAGGACCGCCAGCCGTTCGCCTTTGTCGTCTTCCCACCATGGTTCCTCCAAAAGAACCCAGAAGCGGCGCAAAGTCTCCGCACGAATCAGCACCATCTGACCACTCACTTCGACATTCACGCCACGCTCGTCGAGCTGCTCGACTAGCCAAACGCCCAGCAACCCAACTCCACGTACGGGCTCAGCCTTCTGCACGACATACCCGACACAAGGACGTGTGCTAACGCGTCCATTGCTCGTCACTGGTGTGTTTGTGATGCACGTGCCGACGCCAATGTTACGGGGGACGTGGTCTTGAAGCAAGCGGAGCACTTCGTGGCAAACCTGAACGAATGGGTAAGCGAGGGAGGGAGGAAGTGTGAAGACTACCGTCTGCTCGAAATCATTGACGTAACTCCGCTTCGGGAGACTCCTGCTGAACGTGCGGAGAACACGAGCCATTACTGGGTGACCATCAAGCTTTCGCCTGGCGCAGCAGTGTTTGAGGGCACGGTGCGTGCACAAGGTGATAATATGACAATGCTTGACGACATCAGCCGCTGCAACTGGTTCTCACAGCAGTCCTACTGCGTCAGCAACTGGCTTCAGAAGTACTGTTATTGCCGGCGCACAGCAGGAGAGCTGATTTGATTATGTGGGTCCTTGTTTAGCGAATTTAATTATCGAACATTTAGCACACTTACCCGTGCAGTTGTTAACGCAAAATAGGATGAGTAGGTGTTGTGTGCTAATGCGACAGTGTAAAACAGCTCGTTTCACAGAAACTTCTGCGTCGGCATCGGCGTCGTTGGTTTTCAGCGAAAAACTATCATCTTTTTTGTGTGCGAGAATCTAGAAATATGCAAATTAGGTAAATAATGAAAAGTTCTACGTATGAGTGGGGATTAAACTCGGGTCGTTTGCGCTGCAAGCGGGTGTTTTACCACCAAGCCAGAACTCGGAAGTGGCGCGCAATGTCCGCACGAATCAGCACCGGGTGACTACGCACTTCGACATTCACGCCACTATCCGAACGCCCAACTGGGTCGTTGGGTGTTCACTGTAGTTACTCAGTAATCACTCTACGTATGGGCGCAGCACGGGATGCTCTTGCTTATGTAAAAAGTGAAAATAACTTTCTGTGCTTCTACATGAAGCGAAAGTAACCTTCACGCTTCACAAACAAACGCGTGCTGTATAGATGTCTCACAATGGAACGTGAAAGATTGACGTGGTAATGCGTGGTACAAGCGTACATATTCATCGGGCATCAAAACATGGGATTGTCACCAAGACTTCATGGATTAAAGCCAGTGACTATTGTAAAACGCGCACACACTACTGCACCTTTAAGGTTAAGAAGTAGGTCCATAGCAAGTTCAAAAATATTTCAGGCACTATTCGTTTGATGTGTGCACTTGGAAGAGAATATCGCTTTATCGTTCGTTTCTTGAAAAAGAACGTTAAGGGCTACCAATTTTTTCGCACCCCCCTTTGTTTCTGCGTAGTTCTATTAAATAAAGCACAAGAAATAATGTAACACATCTTCAATGCATATTGTAACACATCTAAGTAGTACGATAGCTATTACGGATGGTAGGACACTTCTACAGGCCATGAATGTAAAATATATAAAACAATAGATACAAGTTACAAGCCGTTACAATGGTTTGACTACATGCAGCACGTGTGTTAGCTACGCTACCTTGTGAAGAACCTAACCATGCTTGAGTGTCATCAGTGTTGGCTCTATAGCCTGCAAATTATAATACATAAATGAAGAGATACATGACGTTTGCAACTATGTTAAGTAATAAATTCAATAAGAACTTACCATCAACAGCAGCTGGTGTCAAAAGCACATCCGTCCGTCAGTTCCGTTCGTCAGTTGCTCGTCAGATTGCAGCCAAGCAGGAACTCGCATCTCGTGTTCAATCGTCGACGGAGTCGTACGTCACGTACATCCAAGACGTACTGGCCCTGTGCCGGAAGACTGACAAAAGCATGTCCGAGGCGGAAAAGATCAGCAACATGTTGAAAGGCATTGCTGATGATGCTTTCAACATACTAATGTGCAAAAACTGTACCACTGTCGACTCCATCATATCTGAATGCCGACAATTTGAACAAGCTAAAAGCAGGCGAATAACCCACCTTATCACGAGACTACCAAACTCTGCTGCGACTTCGTCTTGCGAGGATTCTCCAGCGCCCCGTTCACTTGAACCTCCTGCCAATATCGCAAGGATTGTTCGCCAGGAGCTGAAAGCCATGGCACCCGCTTCCTATCAGCCCCAAGCGCAAGGCAACTGGGCAACAGTCTCGCTTATTCAAGCCGTCGTAGGTCAGGAGTTTGCTAACCTGGGCGTCCAGGTTCCCGAGCCCGCCAGAGTTATGCAGCGGCCCATGAGCACTTCCGTCCACAAGGCTGACCACCACTCTGCTCCACTTGTCGCTGCGGCAGTTTCGACTCCTCGGTTTCCACCACGCTACCGAAATCCATCTGAGTGGCGCATGCACGATGATCGACCCATCTGCTTTTCTTTCTCTCGAGTTGGGCACATCTACCGCCATTGCCACAACAGGTGGTATTTCCGGCCAAGCATTCCTAATGTCGACCGCCTTCCGGACCATGGACACTATTGGCAACCCGGTTTTCCGGATGACCATATTCAGGACCCTTCAGCTCACCGTTCATCTCCACGCTCCGAACCGTCCTACGCTGACGTCGTCGCCCAAAGAAACTGGTCTAGCCACTCGCCGTCACCTCAGGGTCGGCCTTTACGCTCCCCTCAACGCGACCGCTCTCCGTCACCGGCTTATTCTGGCCATTCCCCGGGAAACTGACGAGTGCAGCTCCTGGAGGTGGCGCTGCGTTGATGACTTGGAACGAAAACCCTCAAACGGCTACAAATTCAAGACGCAATTTACTTCGGGTGTTTGTTGGTGGCCACGCCGTTACTGCTCTAATTAACACTGGTGCCCAAGTATCTGTTATGAGTTCTACACTTTGATCTCGCCTGAAAAAGGTTCTCACACCGGCTTTGTTCTCTACTGTTCGAGTTGCCAACGGAAGTCGAACATCGGTGCTTGGTATGTGCACTGCACGCGTAACTGTGGCTGGCGTTCTCTTCGCAGTTCTCGATGCTTGCCCAGACGACGTCGTCCTTGGAATTAACTTCTTAACCGCCCACTCTGCCCTCATTGATTGTTCTACCGGTATCTTACGGCTCGAATCGCTTTTGTGCTCGGATTTCACTCCTCCAAGTCGCACTCGGCTACGATCCCTGGAGTCTCTAAGGCTACCGCCCCAGGCTGGTATATACATTCCTCTGTCGCCCTTTCCGTCAGTTCCTGATGGAGACTATCTGGCGCCTCCCCTCATTGATTTGACCCTTACGAACCACATCGTACTACCACATACTATAGTGGTTGTTGCTAACAATACGGTGCTACTTCAACTTCTGAACTTCTCTACGTCGACCCAAGTTCTCCCCAAGGCATCACTTTAGCCGATCTTTTCACCCTTGTTGAATGTTACATTTCTTCTTTTACCCCTGACACTAAGACCATGGCGAAACTTGTCATCATGTCGCAGTATAAGGCGTTGCTCGACAAAATGATATCCAGCGACCTCTTACCTTTCAAGTTGTAGTGCTCCGTGGTGTTCACTTTTCTTACCTGGATATCTTTGACTCGGATGACCATCCCCTGAGCTGCAAAAGTGTCGTAACCCCCCGCATCGACACCGGCGACGCCAGTCCACTCCACAAACGCCCTTATCGCGTGTCACATGCTTAGTGCCAAGTTATACAAACGAAGGTCTAAAAAATGCTGAGTAAAGACGTCATTGAGCCTTCATCGAGTCCTTGGGCATCCCCCGTGGTCTTAGTAAAAAAGAAGGACAACACCTGGCGCTTTTGCGTCGACTATCGCCACCTGAATTGGATCACCAAGAAGGACGTTTATCCTTTACCCCGAATCGGTGATGCGCTCGACTGCCTCCACGGCGCCAACTATTTCTCGTCCCTTGCCCTTCTACCCGGATACTGGCGAATTTCGGTCGATGACCGCGACCGCGAGACGACAGCATTCATCACAGCCGACGGCCTTTACCAATTCTAGGTCTTGCCTTTTTGGTTGTGCGATGCCCCGGCTACTGTTGAACATATGATGGACTCTCTTCTTCGCGGTAACAAATGGTCGACCTGCCTTTGTTATCTGGATGATGTAATCGTTTTATCGCCCTCCTTCGAAAGCCACCTGTCCCGTCTCTCGGCAATTGTTGACGTTTTTCGTTGCGCTGGTCTCCGACTGAATTCGTGGTGCTATACTCGCTCCAACTGAATGGCATTGGTGCTATACTCGCTCAGATACAGAATGGCACCAACCACTTGATAGCCTACGCTAGCCGCCTTTTGTCGCAAGCGGAACATAATTATTTCATCACTGAGCGGGAATGCTTAGCCTTCGTTTGGGCTATTGCGAAATTCCGCCAGTACTTTTATACGGACGTCCGTTCGCAGTCATCACGAACCATAATGCGCTTTGCTGGCTGTCGACGCTTAAGGACCCTACATGAAGACTCGGCCGATGGGCACTTCCATTACAGGAGTACACGTTCTCGGTTGTTTACAAATCTGGAAAGCTGCACAGTGGTGCCGACTGCTTATCGCGGCACCCCGTTGATCCACCTAGCTCCACTGATTTGGAATCCGATGCCTGCGTTTTAGCCATCACTGACTTTCTGAACGTGGCCGACGAACAGCGCCGAGATCCATCGTTGCTCACCATCATTGACCGCCTTCAATCGCGTTATACTGACCCTTCTCTTAGCAGATACCTGCTTCAAGACAACGTTTTGTACCGCCACAACGTACACCCCGACGGTGCGGAACTTTTACTCGTCGTACCGCATCACCTGTGGAAGGATGTTCTGCGACAATTCCACGACGCTACAACTTCTAGACATCTAGGAGTCTCCAGAACTTACGACCGCATTCGATGACGAGTATTTTAGAAGGGTCTCTACCGCTCTGTTCGCCGTTACGTCGCATCTTGCGACTTCTGCCAGCGCGAAAAGAAGCCTACGACTCCCTCTGCTGGTTTTCTTCAACCTATTGAAGTTCCAGCCGAGCCGTTTTATCGAGCGGGGTTGGACTTGCTGGGTGCCTTTCCTGCTTCTACAACTGGAAATAAATGGATTGCAGTGGCCACAGAATATGCCACTCGGTATGCAATCACTCGAGCGCTACCAACCAGTTGCGCAACCGACGTTGCCGACTTCCTGCTGTACGACATTATTCTTCAGCATGGCTCTCCGTCTCACCTGCTCACAGACCGTGGTCGCTACGTTCTATCTCGTGTGGTTTATGATCTATTCCGATCTTGTTCTACCCGTCACAAGTTCACCACATCTTACCACCCTCAGACTTACGGCCTTACGAAGAGCGCAAACCGCACCTTGACAGACATGCTTTCCATATACGTATCTACCGACCACACTGATTGAGACATATCTATTCTGTTCCTAACCTTCGCCTATAACTCGTCGCGTCATGAAACAGTGGGCTACTCCCCTTTTTATCTACTCTTCGGACGTCATCTCTTACTGCTCTCGACACACTGCTTTCCGCAGACCACCCAGCATCCACTTTGTACTCTCAGGATGCGATCACGCGTGCCCTCACGGCACGCGCGGTTGCCCGCGCTCGTTTATCGCCGTCGCAGACAGCACAGAAGTCCCTTTATGACCGTCGACTTAGAGATGCCGTTTTTTTCAGCGGGACCTCTTCTTCTCCTGTGGCTCCCATATCGACGTGTTGGCCTCTGCGAGAAACTACTACCGCGATACGCTGGGCCCTACCGAGTCATTCGTCAGGTCACACCTCTGACCTACGAGATTGCCGCTACCACAAACTCATCAGCTGCTGCACCCAGAACGGAAGTAGTCCACGTTTCTCGTCTCAAGCCCTACAACGCGGACTTGCTCATTTAACAGGCACCGAGATGGTGCCTTTCAGGCCGGGGTGATGATACGTGTATGGAACTGTCGCCTCGACACAGCTGAATTGGCACCCAAATGCAGAAGACGACAACGTGGTTCGTTGGACTCTCGAGCTTATCCCGTTGGCCTGCACGACTGTGCACTCTTTAAGCCGTTAGCAGGGTCAGTTCTCGGTGAAAAAATCTTCCCCGTAACAATAAAATGACAAGTACACAAGCCACAACATTTCCACCTCTAAAATTCAGCCGCCGCGGTTGGCATGGATCAAGCCAGAGACGCAACGTTTGCATGGCACTAAACGCGGCACTTGTTTGAACTGGAATGCACGTTTACTGTGGACGTGGTTACTCCCGTTGTGTTATGCTTGAACTTGATAGAATTGAGCACGCTGGCACTCACCTCTCAAAGCCACGATGGTACAGGTTCCTAGTGAGTCTGTCCGATACGCTGGAGCCACACTTCTTGCCAAGCGGTATTGTCTTTTTGTCACAGAAGCAAAGCTAGCTTTTTTCCTTTGCTGTACCTGCTTTTGCAACTACTGGAACAGCAAGTCGGCATCCTGAATTGTGCAGGGACACCGTGAACGCACTGATGTGCGGTTGAACACCCGCTACACAACAGTACCAACCACGCACGCCTAAACGCATGCCTAGCCACAAACAAACACCACGAAAGTCGACAAATCATATGGAGTTGGTGATACCTTCACAAAAGCTAGTGCGTCATGCTGCAGATTTTTAGCAACACCGAGTTTACACGGACAGCAGTGACGCTGCCATCGAGAGCGTTACCGCTGAGCGCGTCTGCACGCAAACGGTAGGCTATTGTGTGGAGTATTGCGTGCTTGCGGTGACGTTTTAGGGGCGAAGCTCCCTAGGGTATGGGTCTGCCTTGCTTTCGTCGTTATTGTACGTAGCCATCGGTGGCACATACCCACTCTAGAGCAGGTATGTGACACAGGTGATACGAGATGGGAGATGGCGGTACTTGGAGTGTTCACTAGATGAACGCACGGAAAGATGCAATGACAAATGGACAGACTAGAAGACGGAGGGGCAGATGGATGGACGCGCGGAGCGTGTAGTTGCCACAGCGGATGCGAGATGGTGTTACTAGGAGTGTTCACTAGATGGACGCACGGACGGACGGACAGACTGAATGGAAGAAGGACGGACAGATGGACGGACGGCGGACGCATGGACGCACGAACAGACGGACAGACGGATAGACGGACTCACAGGCAGACGCACGGATAGATGGACGGACGCATGAATGGACGCACACATGGCCGCTCGAATGGATAAAAGCAAGAACGGACGGACGTATAGAAACACGGACGCGCCGACGGACGCTTCGCTCCACTCGTCATCATTCATTCCGTCGTTATGCTATGTTTTTCTTCTTTTTTTGCCACTGCATGCCATTTCCCTATATACACGTCAAAACGAATGCTAGAAAACGTCCGCTACAAAACGAAAGCTACAAAAGCTTCAAAATTAGGAAAAAGTGTCTTACTAAGAGCTTAATATTTTGTAGGTGCAGCGAATCTTTCGATGGTCTCCAGAATAGGTTACCTTTACAAGACAGTTTTGCGCATTCCTATGTCAGTGCAAACAATGGGCAAGGTATTGTCTTTACGCAGACATTCCTAGCTCACATGATTGCGCTATAATGCGCTGCTGCGATACGCGGAATCGGAGATCTCAAACTTGGTGCGGTGAAGTTGCACATTAACTAATACTACTCGGCATTCTCGACACGAATGCTTACGTTTTAAAACCAAATGAGGAGGAGGAAGCTCCTTCTAGAAAAGCCAGCAGTATTTTAGTAAGTCGAAAAAGCCCGCTGTGCCACAAGCAAGTGTACCAGCAAAGTTTAGGGGCTTTCACCAATTTGTTCAGGCGTCTTTGAAAGTCAAATGACAAATTACCTTCAGCCAACAAATAGTACAGCTTGAATTTGTCCTACGCTACCGACATTACCCACGAAGCTGGGCTTAATTGGGAAGATTTTTAGGAAAAATATGTACTTTATTTTATTCAGTCAAATTAGAGGACTCTCTTGAAAACCGGTCAGAATAGACCCGTTCTGAGCTAGGTGCGCAGGCTGATTCAATAAATGCACTCGATGTAAATTTCCGGCGCATCATACTCCGCGGCCGCCGCCGACGACCACGCGACGAGCTTCGCACAACACGGTTGCTTGTGCGAGCATTTATCCGTGTCCAGGAGGTGCGATTTCCATAATACCTTTGTGAATCACTCTGTTCAAGCCCAATTAGGAATCATGATTAAGAAATCACGACACTTCAATATACTGCATTTATTTGTTCTCGTTGGAAATCTCGGTCTGCAGGGTGACGTTTAGTGTTTGGTATTTTAGGATTGTGATACTCATGCCTAAACTGTGATATAAATTGTGTGTTACAAATTGCGAGAAATAAGCGCAAAACACTGGTGTAGAATTATGTAATATAATGCCCTGTTAGCAATGCTACTGCTTCGAAGGAGGTTTCACGCGTTGCGTTGAGAAATAGTCAATTGTTTACATATAAATAGAATTCGCTGAACATGTACCGTTGCATTAGCCCAAGCTGAGTTATGAAGAAACTTCGCTTGCTATAGAAGGTTGTTTCGAGTAGCAACTTTCACAGAAAAACAAAAGTTGTTGGTAATTCTAGGCTAAATGTGCTAGTGATCTGCACAGCATGATCAGTTCATTATTCACGAACGTGTTACTTTTAGCCGTCGTTTCTAAGATTGTATTGTGTACAGCCAAGGAGCGTTGTGAATCCTGCAGCTATAAATTGTATACAATGAATTGTGTGAAGAATTCTATTATGTTTGTGTAACCGATGCACAATGCCAACATTTGTATTTATTGTAGGAGATATACAGCTTTCTGTTACCGTGGCTTTTATTGATACTCATTGTTTGTAATATCTTGCTAATAAAAAGAGACTAAACCACATTAACCGACTACTCTTTGTTCTTGCCCAAACAAAACTGCCACAATTCAAGGCTTGCTGGCTCAAGCGCATTCAAATGAGAAATACTTCCAAACAAGTGTTTCGTGTTGCTGAGAGTCTGAGAAAATTAGCAACCGAAAGCTGAAGAAAAAAAAATTAGCAGATACCACGTACAGTGGGAATCGATGACATGTGAAGCACGAATAAAGACGGTTGATATGTTACTTTAAAATTGGCCCGACGTTACGAGGCGGAGGTAAATCATGCCGTATATGACTTTCATGTGATGACTATCACGTTCGGACGCGTCATTTACCTTCGTGATCTATTCACGTCGCCTGATACCAAATTTAGTGTATGTGGAACTAGCGAAACGGTTGCGAGCACGCTACGAGCATAGCATGTATCATGTTTTACATGACACGCATATTATCATCATGTTCAGACATTTCATTTACCTTCGTCAACTATTCACGTCATGGAATGCCAAATTTGGTATATGTGGAGCTAGCGAAACGGCGGCGAGCGCACGTAGCGTTGATGCGCGCGCACTCTGGGCGCAGCCATTACGCTAGCTATCCTCGAGTAATCTAAAGTCTGACGCGAGGTGTGACCAACGTCTGTCTGCGAAGCCCAGCGGCAACCGGCGCAAAATGCGACACGCTGCATTTGACACCGATGACGTTACCCAGACAGCGCCACCCACGTCTGCCTAACTTCGTGATGGAGGGTCGCCGGGCGCGCTCAAGTGTGCATGCGTCAAAGCAACGCAGTGTGGCGCGCGCCTGCGAGCATATGCCAGGCAAATCGGTGCCTGGCGTGGCATTTCGGGCGTGACTCGACGAAACGAACGCCGCCGCGAACGCGCACCGGGCATGTCGAAGTGTATTAGCGCATTGAGTGTGGCACGTAATTATGTTGTTACATGACACGCGTGTCATGATTATCCTGTTTGGACGTGTAATTTACAAATGTCATCCGTTCGCGTGATGTAATACCGATTTTTGTATATGTGAAGCTAGGGAAACGGCCACGAGCACGTCATGAGCGTAGCATGTAGTCATGTTGTTACATGACACGCATTTAATGATTATCAAGTTTGCACCAGTCAAATACCCCCTTCTTCTACTCACGTCCCGTACTACCAAATTTGGCGTACCTGAAGCTAGCGAGACGGCCGCGAGCGCATCATCAGTGTCGAATGTTGTCCGGTTACATGGCACACATCTTATGACTATCATGTTTGCGCCAGTCCCATATCAACGTCATGCATTCATGTCCCATAATACCAAATTTGGTATGTGTGAAGCTAGCGAAATGACTGTGAGCGTACCATGAGCATGGCGTATAGTCATGTTTCATGACTGACATGACATGCATGTCATGATTTCCACGTTAGGGTCTGTCACTAGTGTTCGCCATGTAGTCATGTCATACCACGCCAATTTTGCTACATTTCTTGTCAATGAAACCACCACGAGAGCAGCTAGACCACGAAATGTAAATCATGACATTCATGACATGCATACCATGATAGTCGTGTCATGACTAAACAGTTGTGCTCGCCATACAGTCAGGATATGCCATACCAAATTTGGCATTGATGCCATTAACTAAACAGCCAGGAGAGCTAAAAGTCGTAGGCGGCTAGATAGATAGATAGATAGATAGATAGATAGATAGATAGATAGATAGATAGATAGATAGATAGATAGATAGATAGACAGACAGACACGCCTAAACTCGCCGAAGTGCGCTAAGAAATGCTTCGCCCTTAATATATGCAGAATCAACACAATCTTAACAAAAAAAATTTATGCGGTGTTCTTTTCCGTTGGCGGCTCACAATAAAGTCGTGCACTCGTTTAGCGCGTAGCAGACAAGCAGCTCGGCATTTTATTCTCTCCCGTAAAAGAAAAAAGCGCTGCATTAGCAGCATCAGGAATTTTTACTGTTTTTGTTGCGGTAGATATTATATGGACACTCTCAGCTGGATTTTGACGTCGTTGTCATGCACCCTATATGTATACGTATTGCGGGCATTTGTTACTTACATCATCCTCATCTCTGCATGATCACAATCACCATCATCAGCTTGTCTCTTTGTCCTCATTGCCACTCTGGGCCATCATCATCGTCATCGTCTGTGTACTGGCTCTGCCTGTTTGTTTTGCGAGGTCTTTCGTCAAATAAACGCTGACACAGCCAAGAATACCAAGACTTCATGCGTGGTGGAGGTGGATTTTCGGTGCTCTGACCTCCCGCAGCCCGCTATACCCCCTGGAGCTTCGTTCAGGCCGCCGCTTGCGCCCAGAGTCAGGCAGCATGTCCCAGACCAAGCCTGCCGGCGCTGATGTCACCAACCACGCACCACCGCAAGCTGCTCCTCCTAATTACATACACGGACATCAGCGGGAACCCGCGCTCTTCGCTGGTCTTGGGAGGAAGACGTAGAAGACTGGCTTGATAACTATGACCACGTAAGTGCCGCTAATAGGTGGACGAGGCCGCCAAACTGCGTTACGTGCCTTTTCCTCTGACCGGAGTCACGAAGACATGGTATTTTAACCACGTCGTTGACTTACCCGACTGGGCTACTTCCAGCAGCAGCTGCGACACGTCTTTCGGACACCGGACATTCGGTCTGCCGTCACGAAAAGGACACTCGATACTCGCCGACAACATCCCGGTGAATCGTACACTTCATACATCGAGGATGACGTCGCACTGTGCCAGCGTGTCAATCAATCCATGCCGGAATCGGACAAAGTGCACCATATATTGAAAGGCATTGGGCCTGTTGCCTTTAAAGCTCTCGCTCTGCAAAACCCAGCTACCATCGCTGATGTCGTGACGACATGTCAGCGCCTTGATGCGCTGGACTTTGTTCGCCTTCAAACGTACATTGGAGACCACCACTCCTCGTCAGATGGCCATCTGCGTGACCTCATCCGGGACATTATACGCGAAGAATCGCGGTCCATAGGCTTCACACCTCTTACACCACGACCTACACAGCCTTCAGGATTGCCCTTACGTGACATCATCAGGGACGAACTTACATCCCTGACGGGCTCTGCGCCCGTACTGCCACCTGCTTCTTGCCCTATATCCACGTACCCTCAAGTTGCTGCCGTGCCTCCAAGCGACACCCACGCGACATTGCCGCGTCCATCCTACGCGTCAGTTGCTGCCGCTCCCCCGGTGAACTACCATTCCGTACCCCCTGACCCTCCGGCCCACCTGACCGCGCTATCTATAGGTGCCCCGAATGTCTTCTATTCCCCACCGTGGCGCTCGTCTCGCCCTGTATGCTACTACTGTGGCTATCGCGGCCACATATCTCGTTTCTGTCGAAAGCGCCAGCAAGATGAGCGTCGGAACTACGTGCGCGAACGGGATTTTTACACCAGGGCGTCTTATCCAGGACGGCGTTATTTGTCTCCCCCGCACCGGTCTCCATTTCCTCCGGCATCGACTGCACCGCGGAACAGCCGAAACATGAGACGCCGCTCGCCTTCGCCCTTCTGCCATTACACTTCTCCACTTCGGCCCGCCTCGTTCACCTCTCATATTTATTCGCAAAACTAAGTGATGCAGTTTGTGAAGGAAAAACTGCATTCGGAATCAGAACTGAAACTCCTCCATCAGGCCCGTGTAACATAATTTCTGTGGAAGTGGAAGGAGTTCGAGTCTATGCTTTGGTGGACACAGGTGCGACATTGTGATACGTGCTGATTTGTGTGAACATTTAAGGAAAGTAACGACGCCTTACGATGGCCCCACGTTAGTTGCTGCCCAGAAACGTCATTCGCCCTTCCGCGTTTTGTACTGCGCTTGTTTTCATTGATGGCATCCGCCATGATGTCCAGTTTGCTGTCCTGTCCCACTGCTCTCACCAACTAACTTTAGGGTGGGATTTTCTATCATCTGCTTCGGCAGCGATTTGTTGTGGACAACGCGTCGTTCACCTCGCTGACACCGACTACATGCTTGACGACGACAATCAGAAGCCACTTCGTCTGGTCGCTGCGAAAGACATCGAACTGCCGCCACTACAAAAGCAAATTGTCAGCATTACGTCCAATGACATCTATCACGGTGATGTATTGGTCTCACCGTCACCACTTTGCGTTCGCAAAAGTATAGTTCTTCCGTCCGGTGTCGTTCGTTTTTGCAATGGCTCAGCACTTGTCACCGCTGTCAACTCTACACCGAAGAAGATCTTACTGCCACAGGACACTACTCTGGGACGTGTTGACGACTTCGAGCCTGTATTTGTCACGCCACTTCAGGCCAGCGCATTCAAAGAACCTTCCCTCGGTGAGCATGTTTTTTCCTCCACCTTTACCATCGCTTTCAGCAGCGAATTGACATATTCACTGAGGCAGGAGCTGCTCGCATTGTTACAGAAACATGCAAATTCTTTCAATCTTTGCTCGTCTAAGCTGGGCCGCACTCATACTACAGCACATCGAATTCAAACTGTTGGGACATCTATCGTACACCGCCGACCCTACCGCGTGTCTCTAGCTGAAAGAAAAATTATGGAAGAAAATGTTGCGGACATGCTTAAACGGGAAGTCATCCGTCCCTCATCCAGCCCTTGGTCGTCTCCTATTGTTTTGGTCCGTAAAAAAGATGGCTCTGTGCGTTTTTGCGTGGGCTACCAGGAGCTCAACGAGATCACGCGCAAGGACGTATACCCTATGCCGCCCATTGACGATGCCCTTGATTCGCTACAAGGCGCGGAATTCTTTTCAAGCATCGACTTGCGTTCTGGGTACTGGCAGATCCTCATGCATGAACGACGATAAGAAGAAAACAACGTTCGCAACCCCCGACGGGCGATATGAATTCAACGTGATGCCTTTCGGGCTCTGCAACGAACCTGCGACTTTTGAGCGCATGACAGATACCGTGCTGCGCGACCTGAAATGGAAAAGTTGCCTTTCCTACCTGGACGACATTATCTTTTCGTCAACGTTTCCTGAGCACCTAGAACGATTGGATCAAGTTTTGACGTGCCTTGCCGGCTCCGGGCTTCAATTAAACACTAATAAATGCTCTTTCGCTAGCAAATCTATCAAGGTCTTAGGACACGTCGTTAGCAAAGATGGCATCCGGCCCGACTCTGACAAGATTTCTGCAGTACATTTTCCACGTCCTGAAAAACCAAAGGAGCCTTGCAGTTTCCTTGGCCTCACCTCCTATTTTTCCCGTTTTATCCAGAACTTCTCTTCTATTGCTGCTCCATTACACCAACTACTTGCTTCCAACGTCTCCTTTCTGTGGTCTGAAGAATGTCAAACGGCATTCAACCTGTTGAAGCGGGCACTCATGTCTGAACCTCTTCTCTGCCACTTTGACGAAGTCGCACCGACTATCCTTCATACGGACTCTAGCGGCCTTGGTATAGGAGCCGTTCTTCTACAACGCGACAAGTCTTCCCTAGAGAAAGTTGTTGCATATGGCAGTCGCGTACTCACCCCTGCCGAAAAGAACTACACGATAACTGAGCAAGAGTGTTTGGCTGTGGTTTGGTTGGTCCACAAGTTCCGTCCCTATCTGCACGGACAATCGTTACGGACTACCATGCCTTATGCTGGCTTTCTATACTGAAGAACTTGTCCGGACGATTGGGTCGGTGGATAGTACGCTTGCAAGAGTATGACTTTAACAAAACTTACAAGTCAGGCAGAAAACATCAATACGCCGACGTTTTATCTCGTTGCCCACTTCCAACTACCCATATCAGCGTTGGTGAGAAGTCAACCGCCACATCTACCAAAGTTCATACGCTCGCATCAATAAGGCAACCCTTTTCGGACGGCGAGCCAACATTTATCTCCCACCAGTGGTCTAATTCATACTGCAGACGCATGATGGACCACCTTTCGGGAGTTTCTCATCCACCTAAGGCGTGACTCTGTCGTCAACTCTTTCACTTTAGGCTGGACAATGGGGTTCTCTAGCGCCACGGCTATCAACCTGATGGTCAGCGCTGGGTCCCTGTACTGCCACGCTCTCTTCGACTTCAGGTGCTCGAAGCCTTCCACGACGACTTGACTGCTGGTTATCTTGGTTAAAAAAAAAACTCTTGACCGCATTCGATGTCGTTATTACTGGCCGGGCCTTTCTTCTAGTGTAGCGCAGTACGTCGGTTCCTGCTACCCATGCCAGCGTCGTAAACTCCCCACGTCTGCACCTGCTGGACCTCTACAGCCACTTCCGTGCCCTTCAATGCCGTTCGAGGTTGTAGGTGTTGACCTTTACGGGCCTTTCCCCGTGACATCTGCTGGCAAACGAAGGATAGTGACCGCCATGGACCACCTGAAACGCTACGCTGAGACTTCCTCTGTAAATACAGGCTGGAAGTTGCAGACTTTATTCTTCACGCCATAATACTGCGTCATGGGGCTCCTCATGTACGGCTCAGTGACCGCGGGAAAATGTTCCTGTCTCAAATTGTAAATGAAGTACTGCGCGCTTCTGGAACTACTCACAAGACAGCTTCAAGCTACCAACCTCACACAAATGGTCTCACAGATTTCACCGAACCCTTGCTGACATGATAGCCGTTTACGGCCAATCCGATCACATAAACTGGGGTGCTCTTTCATCATTCCTGAAATTCGCTTACAACACCGCCGTTCAGCGAACAACTTGCTACTCACCGTTTTACCTCGTGTACGGACGCACCTCGACTACCTTTCTCGACGACTCCTTTTTTAACAGCCATGGTAGTTCATGTCAGTCTTCTTGCGAAGAATACTTTTCCCACCTGGCCCAGTCTCGCCATCAGGCTCGCATCAATACTGAAGCGAAACAGCACGAGCGGAAGATCATGTAAGCGCCATCCATCACAGGTCATCAGCATCAGCATCATCTATGACGAATCCCACCGCGTTGTGTCTTTCCGTTCTGGTGACGAGGTAATGCTTTTGACACCTATTCGCACTCCTGGTCTTTGTGAAAAATTCCAACCACGCTTTATCGGGCCATACATTGTTTTAGAACAGACTTCGCCGGTTAATTATCATGTCACACCACTCGTTTCCCCAACAGATCGCCGCTACCGCAGCGCAGAGATTCTCCATGTTTGTCACATGAAACCTTTCATGCGACGTTCTCCGTCACTTTGACTTACGGCGGCCAAGGTGTCCGCTTCCAAGTGGAGAGAATTGGTGTGGGCATTTGTTACTTATATCATCCTTATCCCTGCATGATCACAATCACCATTATCAGCTTGTCTCTTTGTCCTCATTGCCACTCTGGGTCATCATCATCGTCATCGTCTGTGTACTGGCTCTGCCCGTTCGTTTTGTGAGGTCTTTCCTCAAATAAACGCTGACGCAGCCAAGACTACCACGACTTCATATTATCTATATATATAGCCCCGCCGTGGTGGTCTAGACCAGCTAAGGGACTCGGCTGTTGACCTGCAGGTCGCGGTATCAAATCCCTGCTGCGGCGGCTGCATTACCGATGAAGGCGGAAATGTTGTAGGCCCGTGTACTCAAGATTTGGATGCATAATAAAGAACTACAGATAGTCGAAATTTCCGAAGCCCTCCACTACGGCGTCTTTCATAATCTTATGGTGATTTCGGGGTGTTAAATCCCACTTATCAATCAATCATCCATAAATATGGAAACGCAAGGAAGAAATAAATCAAGACAAAAAATTGGCCCGAATCTACTTGTTACACTCTATATGTCATCGAAAGTCGATAGTCTTGCCTCTGGAAAGAGTGAACAAAGTGAACAAAACGTTTATTTGATGTTCTGCGCAAGAAAATCAGTTGAATGGTATTCTAGAGGTGCTGTGTTAGAGTGCCTCGAGTGGGTATTGGAGGCAAACAAGCACATCTAGGCACGTTAGACACGAGCGCCATCTGGCAGTTATCTTCGAAAACGAAGGCGTGCGCAACCGCGGAGAAAGATGCACGCCAGTCATGGAGGTGATAAGGTGTAGAATGGAAAGCAACGGGCAGGTGCCAATGTCGTGCCACTGCAGGAAAGCGATGGAAACACCTTCTTGAGCACCGCGTTGCACTGTCACCGCCGGGCGTTAAACGCTACAGTCCTTAGAGTTGCTTGTGTGTGCCTCTTCTAGTATAAAAGCAGACATACAAAACATAGACATGTTGTTATGGCGCCGAAGTTATGCGCAATATTTGCTTTTTTAATTGACAATTGCTTAACTATGAACGCTAAACCTTGAGCAATATTGGTGGTGGACGCTGCGGATGGGGTTGGCCGTTTGGTGCCGCTTTAGGTATTGTTAAGGCAGGCAAACAGACAATTGTACCGACAGAAAGGCCAAAATTTTCTCGTCGAAGGTCCTTGAGAAAGACTACCGTCTTTAAACCACTCCGGCACGTTGAATCGAACGTGGGACCTCTACGTCGTGAAAGCGAGGCGTTAACCAATCAGCCGCTCCGGAGCACATTCTTCACCGTTCAAACGGCAAGATACTTATAACTGCCACTTACAGCTCCTCACGAGTATCTCGGAGGGGAATTGTTTTTTCAGCATTACCAGCAAAATGGCGCAATAAGCGCGTCGCCACAATGCGCGGCGGCGCCCATTCTAATCTCCTACGCGTACTTTGCCCAGCGAGGTAGGGAAGCCCATACGTCTTGGCTGGCCTCGGGCTTTACCTGGAACAATAATGCGGTATTTACTGGGGCACAAAGGTCCCTGCAATCATTGCAGTCTGCGTTTGCAAAAGCGCGCGCTTTTCAGATACAGCAAAGTAACAAATGAGACGCTTATTCGCGTGCATCCGTAGCTGTGAGTACGTTTTGTGCGTCATTTCTACGTGTGGAACGCGGGGCATGTTTCGATCTGCTTTCAATCCTGCGCGTGACTTTTCGATTCGTTGCTATCGCGTTCATTGCTTCGCCCTACCGGCAAAACTGTGAATTTCTTTAGGTTCAAAGATTGGCCTACCAAACACAAGGGGACGAATTGGCGCTAGTCGTGCAATTGTCGATTATTTGGGTGGCATATTAGCTGACCTAGCAGTGACGCAGCTCCTTTGGTCAGTGTGCGGTGCCTATGCTACTGTCAGTGTGCAGTGCCATGTGTGCGGTGCTGTCAGTGTGTGGTGCCTCTTGCTAGTAGCAAAACGCATATCTCAGGTACGTGTAGCTGATCGCAATGCCGCAGGAAAATTGTAAGTAATATGAAGCCAGATTGTTCTCGATGGCGCTAATTTTTTATATTGTTCATGAGTCATCGGGTGTGCAGTAAATTTTGTATGGCAGTGGTAGGTGCTGAAGTTTTTTTGTTTGTGGTGTGTCAAACATTGGTGCCCTACATAGAGGACACTAGGTATATGGGGTCTCGTCATTTTGTCCATTTGTAACGCGTGTCACGTCGCTGCTCGTGAGGCTTGTAACATTGTAATGACACACACAGACGCATAGTGCTTCCATTTTGTTTTAATTGCAGTCAGGAGATTCCCTGCAGTTAATCGTTGTCAAGACTAGCAAACATACAACCTTTTGAATTGTGCGGATGCTGGTGAAGATGTACCTTCAGTTGTCGCCATTCTTCCGCCTGAGAGTTAGACTGTGCCAGTCACAGAAGAAAAAACGGTGCTGAAGAAGGCACTATCATGGAGACACCTTACTTCCCATTGTTTGAAATCATGCTGATTTCTGTCCAAGAGGACTACACCGTCTGCTCTGAATGGGCGAAAAACAATTATTGCACTCTACCCGTTTCACGTACCTTGTTTTTATGGTTATCAATAGGCAGTACCAGAGAGTCACTTTAAACGATGTACTAAAACTTTGGCCGTTCCTCCTCAGTAGGTGAGTTCCATGCCTGAGACTATATCATCACTAATTATGAAATGGAAGCGCACAACGTAGAAGCAGACGGAAAGACAGGGACAAGCGCTAACTACCAACTGAAAGTTTATTCGGAAAAAATATGAAATATATACTAAAAGATGATACAGTGTCAAGGCACATACGATAACACCAAAGCACAGACCAAAAATGGCAACACCGATAGAATATCTTAGTGCGTCAGCTCTACCTTACCATCGCTTACTGTGCTTTACATTGATTAGTTAACTTCTACGGCATCTGCTAATGTTTAAAAACGCTAGCTCCTTATCGGACAAAGCGATTGATGGTTTGCTGACGCAAGCCCCGTGTTCCGCTATGTGTGCTGCTTCAATTATAAGCCTTGTGCGCTCATCTTTGTGCTTTTGGAGAACTACTGTCTTATCAAATTGTACTTCACAGCCACATCTAGTGACATGCTGGGCAAGAAAACCATCATTGCCGCTACGAACATTGCACGCATGCTCACGCAACCTGTCGTTGAGGCATCTTCCAGTCTGCCCAATATAACAGGCACCGCACGAAAGTATGATCATGTAAACTACGTCACTAATGCAGTTGACAAAACGGTTCCTGTGCTTTGTTTTACACCGCTGTTCCCTGTGTCTAGCGCCACATGTCAGTCTAGCCAGCTGAGAAAGCTTGTGTGGTGCAGAGGAAACTACACGCACTCCCATGCGCTGCCCCACCTTTTTCAGGCGGTGGGTAACCTGATGCATGTAAGGGACAACAGCTACTCTTTCTCTTTCGTGGGTCCTGTTGTCACGTCCTACTGCACCATGTCCCTGGCCATCTTTAGCTCTCCGTTTTCTACGGATACTTTCGGCCACGGACACCAAGACCGCCTCAGGATACCCAGCTGACTTAAGCCTAGCCACCTGATTGTGGAAGCTGGCCTCCATTGAATGCATACAGGACCGGTCAAGTGCATTATTGAAACACGTACTCACTATGCCTCTTCTTACAAGTTTGCTATGAGCCGACGTGTACGGCAGAAGCGCACTTGACCGGGAAGCGCACTTGATAATGCACTTGACCGGTCCTGTATGCATTCAATGGAGGCCAGCTTCCACAATCAGGTGGCTAGGCTTAAGTCAGCTGGGTATCCTGAGGCGGTCTTGGTGTCCGTGGCCGAAAGTATCCGTAGAAAACGGAGAGCTAAAGATGGCCAGGGACATGGTGCAGTAGGACGTGACAACAGGACCCACGAAAAAGAAAGAGAAAGAGTAGCTGTTGTCCCTTACATGCATCAGGTTACCCACCGCCTGAAAAAGGTGGGGCAGCGCATGGGAGTGCGTGTAGTTTCCTCTGCACCACACAAGCTTTCTCAGCTGGCTAGACTGACATGTGGCGCTAGACACAGGGAACAGCGGTGTAAAACAAAGCACAGGAACCGTTTTGTCAACTGCATTAGTGACGTAGTTTACATGATCATACTTTCGTGCGGTGCCTGTTATATTGGGCAGACTGGAAGATGCCTCAACGACAGGTTGCGTGAGCATGCGTGCAATGTTCGTAGCGGCAATGATGGTTTTCTTGCCCAGCATGTCACTAGATGTGGCTGTGAAGTACAATTTGATAAGACAGTAGTTCTCCAAAAGCACAAAGATGAGCGCACAAGGCTTATAATTGAAGCAGCACACATAGCGGAACACGGGGCTTGCGTCAGCAAACCATCAATCGCTTTGTCCGATAAGGAGCTAGCGTTTTTAAACATTAGCAGATGCCGTAGAAGTTAACTAATCAATGTAAAGCACAGTAAGCGATGGTAAGGTAGAGCTGACGCACTAAGATATTCTATCGGTGTTGCCATTTTTGGTCTGTGCTTTGGTGTTATCGTATGTGCCTTGACACTGTATCATCTTTTAGTATATATTTCATATTTTTTCCGAATAAACTTTCAGTTGGTAGTGAGCGCTTGTCCCTGTCTTTCCGTCTGCTTCTACGTTGTGCGCTTCCATTTCATAATTAGTCATGTATCACCAACTCGCCCAATCAACCATTTTGACTATATCATCACTTTCATCATCACCTTCATCGTCATCATCATCATCTACCACGAAGCATCCTTCAGGCCGAAGTTGTGGACTCAATTCCAGAGCCAATTGACGAGAAGGAACAGAACCAGCAGACAATTCGCAGAAACGTCAGGTCTAGTCGGAAAGAAGTAACTAGCACTAAATCTTGCCAGTTGGTGGTTCCTGCGAGCCAGATTCCACCAAATGAACACTACTAAACCCAGCAGAGCCATTCGAAGGCGTTTCCAATGAAGAAGCCATCAACCTGCTGCTTGAATACCCAAGCCTCTATGCACAACAGAATGGGCCCATCAACGTGAATGCTGATGAGATGAAATACGGTAGACGGAGACAGTGCTTAACAGCGCAAACACCGGCAAGTGCGTTCCCCAACCTCACTTCACTGCGACGGCTGCTATGAAGTGTGTAGCCTTGGTACGACTGGCTTGTACAGAAAGATACTGTTGCCTGAATCGGCGTTTTCTCGTCTCTTCTATCCCCTCGTGTCGTTTGCGGTGTTAAGCACTTTCTTCGTCTACCATGCAGTACCTACCAGCCCAATCAAGCACCTTGTTGAGATGAAATGTCTTCTCGGCATTTTGTTCCTCGGTGGCCATGTACCATTTAAAACACATTGATATTTGTCGCAAAAATAACTTTATTCTTACCACAGACTCGCAATTATCCTCAAAATGACCGACCGCATAGAAACATTTTGATGTACTGCACCGCCATTTAAGAAAAAAAATGATACTGATCACTCCTAATACCCCTGTCACAGGTGACAATTTAAATGCCCTTTGAGTGAGTGTACTTACGCTCACGATGTGTCATTTTAGCGGTTCGCTGCTACACGAAAAAGCGAAGTGTATTTTTGGAAGTGATGGCAGTGGTGATTGACCGATTCTTAGCACAACGTATATTTGTTACATTTGCGCCTGTGTCACATCTTGTAATCACGTTGTCTTCGTACGTGGAAGTAGCACCTGTGGCACATGCCATCTTAAATGACTAGAAAACAACTCGCCCACACGTGTGCCAGTGTACCTAGAAGTAAACAGCGCGACGAACGCAACCATTACCTTGCTTGTGCTGCAACATCCCCCTAGCGGACGTGGCCACAAACAGCCCGACGGTGAAAGTAGCAAGGTCAATGTTGTATTTTATGACTTGTTTAAACATAACATTATCCTTTATAACAAAAACAATGGTGTAAATAATTTATTAACGCCGATTCAGGCAACAGCGTCTTTCTGTGCAAGCCACTGGTACAGGGGCTACACACTTCATAGCAGCCGTCGCCGTGAAGTGAGGTTGGGGAACGCACTTGCCGGCAAGCAACTTTGGAGCGAGTGACAATGAACTTGCTTGTGTGACAGCGCACAAATGACACTCGCGACTAAGTGTACTCGCTCAAAGTGCACTTAAGTTGCTACGTGTGACAGGAGTATAACATATCATGATGATGCATGTGTAAACAACGTATTGCACTTATACGGGAGAGAAATGTACAAAACAAACCTTCTCACGTTTCGCAGAACAGTATTGATAGCGTACATGAAGGGCTAAGGCTCCAAGTCATTACCTCAGAGAAGCCGAAATTCGCTTCTGAAAGTGCGAAGTTGATTGATTTTATCGCACTGACATCGTGGTGGTCTGTCAACAGAAGCAAAAAGGGTGCACTAATTGCAATGACAAGACCACCACTCATAGTGAAAATTGTGACATCGGTGTGCATGTCAAATTTTTCAGTTGAAATCGTTCATCTAACTAGTGCATCTGCCCAGTGTCATACATGCAGAAAGGCTCGAGAATAGTTGTTCGAAAGATTTTTTTTCGTAAATAAAAACGTTATTCTCTTTTCTAAAGTCATAGCAGCAATAATTTTGTTGAAGCAAAATACTTTGGTAAATTTCCCTAAGTTTTGCCATATAAGTGTTAAAGGTGGCATGAATTCAGTGACTTGCTTGCTCGAAGTTTGTTGAGATAACAATAACATGAACACTCTCCACAGAATTTCGCTACCAGCGTTGTTTGCGGAATATGTGTAGGTATGTATGTATATGAAAACACAAGAAAGAAAAAAATGAACCCAGAACAAGAATCCGGTGCGCGGAATCGAAAGACCGACCTAATTGTTCGAGACGGCACGACGTCATCCACTGAGCCCCTCCATGAACCATAAACGGCAAGCTTTTTCATACAAGGAAATATTCTTTTGAGCATTACCAGCGACATGGCGCGATGAGCGTCTTGAAGCCCCTAAAACTAAGATTGGTACGGTTCATTTGTTTTGTACGTGCACGTGTATTTCAGAGCAAAATTCTCTCTGTGGTTCTTTTTCGCTGACAGATCAGCCGGAGCACTCGCGATGCGAGGGCAGCTATGCAAACCGTGCATGCCTTCGAGTTATTGGGTGCGTGCATCGTTTAGAAACCTCCCACATACGTGCCATTTTGCGTGATAAGTAATGAGCTATTTTGTGTCAAGGTTTATATTCGCGAGTGGACTGTTGCGAAGTCATTGCGTATGGTGGCACGCTACTTCATTCGTACGCAAGCTATAGTTGATTCATACGCTAGCTATAATGATATAGTTCGTATTTGAGATACGTTCACGAGGCGCACTTCCTAAATATGATCTATGCGTCTATACACTTCACAAAACAGTCACAGCTGTCCGAATGTATCAAATAGAAATTATGTGCGCCTTCTGTCGCCGCATGCTTCACCGAACGCTAAAATTGGCCCTCGGCGACATCGCCTTTCCGCGTCGACAGCGTCAATGTGAGTTGTTGCTTCCACTGCATGATAGTCACTACGAATGCTCTCTGCAAATATTGCAGACCCTATATAGCGAAGCTTACACCGACCATGCGGTGTGTAGAAAAAGACAGTCACACTGTCTGTTCGACTGCTATCGCGCCAGCTAAGAAAATAGTAAGCGACAGCAGTCGCTCATAAACGTCCAAGCGACGTTATTTACGGTGTCAAACTTACTCGTAGATGAGCTAAACGATGGGCCAAAAAAAAAAAAACGAGGGTTCCCACTAACGATCACGTTTTCATTTTTAGGAACACGCATACTAAGGGTTGATGCTCACAAAGTTACCATCTGGTCATTGTGACGTCGAGCCGATCACACGTGATCACAGCCCAGAAAGGAGGATTGGTGTAATAACAGCCCACAAAACAGGCGTGCTCGGGAGTACAAAAACTGACATCGAAGCTTCGGCCCTGCAGTTTTGTGGGGTCACGCAAGTTAACATCTAGCCAGAGAGGACAATGGCTGCGCCCAGGGATCCTTCATTAAAAAGGTATATAAACAGAGCGGTGATGGACCAACGTTACACTTGTTAAGATAAATTTAGGGTGAGGTAGACGGCTAGCGCGAACACTCTCAGCGCGCTGCCTGCCGAGCAAGCGCTCTCGCCGCGAAAGGGAGTCTGCTACGCAAGAGAAATGCATGCACGCTCAAAAAGAAAGTGCGAAGGAGAGGAGTCCGAAGAAAAACGAGAGTGGAGGAGGGGGGGGTGTCACTATTCAACGAATTTGTAGAGGCTTTAGCTCGAAGTAAAGGTCGGCACCGAGGTCGCTGCAATGTGCCTGTGCGCACTTATCTACCGCGCGTACTTTGCTCCACGGAAGATGAGAGTGGCTTAGTTGCCGACCATTTAGTTACCGGGCGCACAAATATCACTTCGCTAGCTAGACAGGCCCCAATTCCGAAGAGAGCGCGCCTTTTAAACACAATAGAGTAAAAACTGGGGCACTTTTAGGACCGAAGCTTTTTATAGCGGCACCCGTTCGTCCCCCGTAGAATGTAACAAGTATACCATTTTGACCTCCAAGGTGGTGCCGGTGAGAGACTTCTTCTGTGCGTTGTTGAACAATAAAAAATAGTGCTCAATGTACATGTCAGTGGCTGCTAATGGGGAATGAGAGACAGGAGCATTCAGCTTTTAGATAACGCGCAGGCTGCGATCACCATTAGTAGCCATTGGCATGTACATTGAGCACTATCTGACAAGAAAGGGTTGCTACGCTATACTCGCTGGGTGTAACCTCCTTAGCTTTAGAAAGGTTTAGTGAGCGTTGAGCCGCAGTGCCATGAATACAATGAACTTGTATATACCATGAATGAACTCGAGGTGGTTAAAAATGGGAAGTAGATACGAAGCGCAAGCCGTAAGAAAGTAAAAGCTGAATTCTCCGCCTCTCATTTCCCATTAGCAGCCATTGGTATGCACATTGAGCACTATCTGACTGAAAAAGTTTGCTACGTCATACTCGCTGGGCGTAACCTCCTTGGTTTTCGAAAGGTTTAGGGAGCGTTCGGCCACAGTGCCATGAATACAGTGAACTAGTATATACCATGAACTCTAGGTGGTTAAAGGTGGGAAGTGTACCCGAAGCGCTAGCTGTAAGAAAGTGTGCGTGTGCCACCTCTCGTTTGGTCCTTGGAATTTCCGCTGGATGGCGGTGCTTCTATATGGGCAATATATGATGAAAAGATGCGAGATGGTGGTACTTGCAGTGTTGAATAGATGGACGAACGAACACATAGACAGATGCATGGATGGACGCATGAACGGACGCAGGGGCTGCTGCATGGACGAATGCAGGGACAGACGCACGAACAGACGCACGTACGGACGGGCTGATGGACGCATGGACGGTCACGCTGACGGACGCATGGACGGACGGAAGCAAGAACGAATGAACGGACGAATTCTTCGACCCACTCTCCATCATTCACTCCGTGGATATGCTGCCAATTTTTTAGTTGGCACTGATATTTGTACCTATGGTCACGTTTCGTGCTTGTCTTTGTTTGAACAGCACGTTAAGTGTCGAGCTGGAAACGTTGTAAGTTCACTCTCGTCCTGTGTCACAAGTCCTGTTAGGTAGGGAAACAATCGCCAGGCTAATTTTAAGGGCTGAAGAATCGGCCCCCATTACTGCACCACGGAAGAATAGACGATTTAGAAGTGGTACTATTTGGCGCACCTGCGGAAACCAGCTGTGGTCCAAAGAACGAGTCAGAACCGAATAAACGAATAAACATATATTCTCAAATATGACAGATCAAACAACACACCAGCATGCGCTCCTGGAAATAGTCTAATAAAATATGTCACCAGACAAACATCAGGCTACACAACACAACAAGCTAGACTCAAAACAACTAAAACGATCAAAACGCGCTACACTGCTACCTCATGCATTAAACAACGAAGACACCTAAAGACTAAAGATTTTGTCAACTTATTCAGTCCAAAGTTCTTGGAACAAAGGTTGAATGATACTCCTCCGGGAATCACTCACTCCAGCGCTGCTTTCGTTCCGCTGCCCCTGAAGTTTCTCTTTCAAGAAATTTCGCGTAGTCAAATTACTGCACTCCGGGCACAAACTTCATCGACGGTAACACGCTGGCCTCCTACGCGCTGTGGATTGAAAAATGACTTCGTCCAGTGACGGTGACCACCCACTCTCCTCCTGCTGTAAAATAAGCCTTCATCCACTGGTGGAAATTTTCTTCATTTCCTGCTTTGTCCTTGATGACAAACGGCTTCGCCCGACGGCGGAAAGACTCTACGCTCTTACAAACATTCTTATTGGAAAATCAAAGAGAAGTTATTGAGCAATGACAACAGATGCGATCGGAAATACATGACAGTTCAATAGAAATATCCCGAGGAAATTGTTGACCAGTATTGAAATTTGGCCCATGATTTTCAATTGAGAGCCATCAATGATTCATCAATGCAAAAAACCATTGCACTCTTTGCCACTTGGCACTCATTGCCCTTTGGCACTCATTGCCACTTGCCACTATTGGCGAAAAGCCACTTGACAGTGGCTTTTCGCCAATAATGCGATAGATAATATGACCATAGGTAATTAGAAAGCCTTTTATACTATAACTATCTACGTCAATAGAGCACCCCAGCACTGGAATCAAACTTGGGGCCTCATGCACGTGAGGCAGAAGTCTTACCCATTGCCCAACAGCGCCACCGTACAAAGACGAGTTTTTTTGCGGTGTATATATCTACGAAACGGCTTTTTGCAAATTTTGGGTGGAACTTAGAATGTTATTTTTGCCATATGCATTTGTTTGAGCATGAATTGGATCATCGAATGGTTTGTAGGGATTCATGGACTCGAGACAAGAACAGTGAGCGCTTTCGACTCCAACTGCGGTTGCGTGGTGCGCTGCTCCGCAAGAACGATTAACGTGTGTTCGTGCGTCGTTTCTGTGTTTCCCCGAGAATCGCGGTTATTTTGATCACCGAAATTCGCGGATACCAGCGCGACGACACTGTGTTTGGTTGTCGAAACCTACTTACGTTTTTCGCACTTGCGTGTGCTGTAAACAATTTTGTTTATTTGTGTCGTGAGGTACATGCGTATGAGTGACAGCGGTCTATTCTCAGCTGTTAGAAGACAATGCGCCTTCGCACGTAAAGGTTGCATGTGTATTTTAGCGTGCATACTCTAACATTTGCATTTCGTGCGCGCGAACTGCCGCGAGCTGCATGCTGGGGCAGCAGCACCTTGTTAGGATTTCAACAATTACAATTTTTCGTAATTCAAATTTATATGCTTTATTTCGCGATTTATAGTGGTTTTTACTCATTTTCAGTCTTTAACTGATATTATTTATAGGGAGTGAATACTCTTACCTGTATTCAGCGTCACACCGCTGTTCAAGCGAATGCCGAAACGCGCACCAAGCTCAAGTATGACGTACACAAATTAGCGACGGACAGGTAGGTCTCCCTTCAGATAAATAATGCTTCTGCGCATCTCTTTAGCGAACGTCCGCGTGCAGATGAGGTCACGAAATGGTGCAGAACAAACCTCAAAATCTTTATTGTTACTGCATGCAGTTGCTCTTTAGCAAATGGGAATTTTTATAGCAGGTACATTATCTTCACAGCAGTACACTGGTTGTCTTGGTCGTGGTTCACTGTTACAATATCATGTTGGAATATGAGAAATGTACTTAATATTCAAAAGATGAGCAAGAGTTGGTAGCATACGCTCTCCTGCTCACTTCTGCACCTGACTTCAGTATACTTGATGTTCAAGTTCATCAACAAATTACGCAACCCCTTATCAAACATCAACCAACCGATTTTCAATTTCAATCTTTCTCTGTCTCGCTGCCTTCCGTATTTTTTTTCTAGCCATGTATTCCTAAAATAATCAGTTCAATTCGTTTTGTAGCACACGAGCATCAACATAATGGCCAGTGTTTCAGAACTGTTAGGCATGCACTATGGAGTGGCCACACCGCGAACACGAAACTTCTCAGCTTCCGCGGTTTTCGCTTCTGTTTTCTTCTCCTTTTCCCCCCTCCTTCACGCGCGCGCGCTGGAGAACATGAGTGGCCGCGCGGCTCAATTTTCCTTGTGAAATATTGCTTACGACATATTTCGTCCATGGTCTTTTTACTGAAATGAGAAAATAAAAATTTTATTGCAAAGTGCTCAACAGAAACATTGTTTACGAAATATTTTGTCTATGGTTTTTGATACAAATGAGACAATAAAAATTTTGCTGCAAAGTGCTCAACAGAAATATTTTTTACAATATATTCTGTCAATGGTTTTTTGATAGAAATGAGACAATAAAAGTTTTATTGCAAAGGGCTCAACAGAAATATTGTTTACGAAATACTTCCTCAATGGTACTTCAACAAAAATCCGTCAATAACAATTTTATTACAAACGCCCAACAGAAATATTGTCGAAGAAGTATTGAAGCAACTGAATGAATACTGCGGAACCACTGATGATCAATGGAGTCAATCATTCGATCACTGTCCGACAATGAAAAATCAACAGTCATTTTCATAAGGGCGCACGCTGGTTCAACCTCCTTCTTCGCCTAATAACTACTCCCCGCTGCTCACCTAAATAACTTCGCGCTAGGGTCTTGACGTTTGCAACTGTTTCGTCCGTGCGCTGCGCAGCCAAAGCAGTGGAAGGGAAGAGGCGTTTCAAGAACTCTTCCCGACCCATGACGCGACCAGGGAGTGATTCACGCTTTCGTTCTCAATGCTTTTGGTGTTTGCACGGCGTTGGTACGTGAGTTGGTCAGCGTAGTGACGCTTTCGAGAGAGAGAGCGGCGGTGCACCCAAGGAGTCCTTTGATTCTGGTTTTCTTCTTTCACGCTAGATTTGGCGCGACTGTATGGCGCCCGGTATAGACGTCAGACTCTGCGCAGGCGACGCTGCGAAAAACGCCGCCACCAATGCCATGCCGGCCATAAATGGGTAGTGCAAAGAGAGCCGTCCGCAAGCGAACGTGTATAGACCCTCTTGTTTTGTTCTTCTTGAGGTGCAGTTTCTTGAAAATCAAAGACCTTCCAAACTTCTTCCGTCAATCGAACCTCGCTTCACAAAAGTAGGAAGCTTATCAAAGCGAAGTGCAGGTACAACAAAAAAGATGCTTCAGTTATTTCGGTGGGCTGCAGTTTAAATGCCAGCGGCATCGCACGACATCGAGTTCGAGGCAAGCATTCCGACGTGTGTTCTTTAATGCCTACATGCGTTAAAGTTGGGCTTGCACATGATGCCTAAGCAATGAAGTACATCTACGAGCAATCTATTTTGCAATTACTGGTACGAAGCTCGCTTTATCCGGCCCAATGACCCTGAAAAGTTTCGTCTTAGCAGCTCTCTATTGATATCCGGCTTCTTCTGCGTTGAACTGCTTGAATGTTTTGTTGACGGTTGCCTACTGTTTCTCTATACTGCAAATGGGGATACATGCGCGTAAAATTTCTCAGTGAACAACGAAAGGCACAAACGAGACATTCTAGATAGCTCCGGAAATCATGGAGACGAACGGCCAGAAAAACCTGGTTGTGGTCGCGAGTATTTAGGCATTTACCTGTGTGACGTATCCTTCAAAGCCCTACGTTCATAATGCTGTGTAGTGGCGACCCAATCAGACTATCGGTGGTCGTGGCGTGTGCGACGTTTTTCGCGCTCGTCACCTGTCTTCTGATGCAGGACGCGCACCGAAGTCTGAGGCCCGTATTCACAAACGCTCCTCCACTCGACCCTTCACTCGAAACGCTCCTTAAGTTGCGTTTTCCCATTCACAAACCGCCCTTCACTTGAAAAAATCTTGAGCGTTTCCTCAAGATTGTCAAGGAAGCGATCGAGCTACCTTGAATCGTCCCTCGAGTGAATCATGTGCGCCAGCGACGCGTCCATGGCGGAGCCCGTCTCACTTTGACGGCATTTCTCGATTAAGTAGGCTGCCACCGCCGCGTTCTTTCGACAATGACGGTGCGCGTTTACTACTGAGCTGTCTTCGAATGATTCAGCAACGGCTACTGTGGCGCCGGGACAAGCGGGCGTGGTTTCAAAAGGAGCACTCACCAGTGCCGTGATGTGTTGCGTTCCGTGCATGAGCCAGTGAATTACCCGCCTTCGGGTGTGCGTATACTCTTAGTGCGAGTGCTCCATGACTTACTGTGAATTCCAGTGCTTTGAAGTGTTTTGTTGAAGCTCGTACACCGCATCAGTTCAAGCGTGGTGCGAAATCTTGACAAGCAAGCGGCATAGCAAACTTTTGACGCGCTGGGTTCACCGTACTTTAGAGTGGCTTCCTCTCCGGTGAGCCTTTGCTGCCCTAGCCTAAATTTATGACGAAGCACACCTCCGTTAGACGACCATCTGTACCAATGAGAAGGTAAGTTCTCCTGTGTTTTTTTTAAATTTTTTTTGTGCTTCGGTCAGATTACTATTAAAGACAGTTTAAGAAAAGCACAACACAATACATTGGGCGCAATGAGTGTGCTGCTGTAGGTACTACCCGTGAAACATAGCTTCTTTATACAGTGTTTATGCAAGCTCACAATACCAATGAACAGCCAAGTACACATTTAGGGGATCAAGCAGATGATCATGCTCTGTGAAACCTGCATGTACGCAAAAGTGCGTCGAGTGTCGTATGAAAACGCAAACGTATGAAATATAAATACAGCAGATACATAATCAGATTGTTTTTTTAATTTAACCCCATTCCTACCCCCCGAAAAAGAATTGCTGGCTATGGCACTGATTCGTGCCGTTAGATAATAAAATAATATAGCCATATGCCTGGTCATCCGCCCAAGTGCCTGAGCCAAACATGAGTCAAAATAGTCAAAGCTCAATACTTCAACCATGTCAGTTCTTGAACGCGAGACATACTAATGAATGTGTGCACAGCTAGAATTGAAGAAAAATGCGGCTTTTTTATCGAAGCTATTACGTTTTTTTAATATTATTTCTTGCCTCTTTTGTGCAGGGGACCAGCTGCCGACAGAACAACACAAAAAAAGGCCCCGTAGAATCTGCCGTATTATCAATGCATTGCAGAGTTTGCACGACTGTATACTGACACGTGCGGTTCTTTTGGGCTGGTTGACGACAACGGTTGCCGAAGACCTTGCTTCCGTCATCGTGGATGCCGGCTTCGTAGCAGCCTTTGTTTTCTTGTCCTTGTCGGGGAGCGGCAGGTATTCGGGCGGTAGTCCTTGTTGTCTTCGGCTCACTCGAACGACCGGGTCGGCGTCGTCCTCTTGGCGGCTTGGGCTTGGCTCACGGCTGGACGGGGGCGTACGGTACATGGACCGAGAAGCACCTCCACCAGATGTCACGAGGTTGTGATACACGCAGCACTTGAGAGGAAGCACGCAGAAGTCAGGGCGGTGTCAGGCGAACTGTTTATTGGGCGGACTTGTGCCCAGGAAAACAGGGCCAAACACAACTCACAGCAACAGCGGCGTGAACAGTCGTCGGCCGACGGAAAAAAAAAGACTCCCCAGTGGCGCACTGCGCCGGCTTTTATACACGCGTCGTAACGCGTTCCAGAGTGGCATACAAGATAAACGCGGCCTGCGTTGCGCTTAACAGAAAGTGATAGCGGCTTCCTTCGTAAACCAAAAGAACCGCACGTGTCAGTCTTTTATACACGCGTCATAACGCGTTCCAGAGTGGCATACAAGATAAACGCGGCCTGCGTTGCGCTTAACAGAAAGTGATAGCGGCTTTCTTCGTAAACCAAAAGAACCGCACGTGTCAGCCTTTTATACACGCGTCATAACGCGTTCCAGAGTGGCATACAAGATAAACGCGGCCTGCGTTGCGCTTAACAGAAAGTGATAGCGGCTTTCTTCGTAAACCAAAAGAACCGCACGTGTCACTCTTTTATACACGCATCATAACGCGTTCCAGAGTGACATACAAGATAAACGTGGCCTGCGTTGCGCTTAACAGAAAGTGATAGCGGCTTTCTTCGTAAACCAAAAGAACCGCACGTGTCACTAGTGACACGTGCGGTTCACGGATAATCACGCTGTCCACGGATAATGCAACGGCGTCAGACTGCAACGTCGCTCACAATGCCTTGAATGTGACAGAAGAGCAGGTAACCATCCCGCCACTGTCGAGCGTCATCATTTCCGTCGGCACCAAAGCGTCTACCAACTTACAAGGTGTCATCGAAGGCGACCAGCACCTGCTCCTAAACCGTCAGATGTGCGTCGCAAGAGGCATAACCAAGCTTCATAACGGCGAAGCCAAGGTAATGGTGACGAACTTCAGCAACGAATATAGGCACTTGAATAGGGGCACGACGGTAGCACATCTAAGCGAATTTGTGGAAGCGAGCAATGCCTTCGCCCTCACCGACTCTCAGGGAGCCGCAACGTCGACAGCAGTGTCCGCGCCCGCCTTCGACGTCAATCAAAGCCTTTCCAGGCAGCAACAAAAGGAGCTCAAAGCCTTACTCCACCAATACAGGGACTGCTTCTCGTCGTCATCGAGGCTTCGTCAGACCCCTCCCGCGAAACATCGCATCATAACCGACGAATATGCCCGTCCGCTCCGTCAGAGCCCCTACCGAGTTTCTGCACGGGAACGCGAGGCCATGAAGCAACAAGTCGACAAAATGCTGCGTGACGACATCATTCAGCCGTCTACAAGTCCGTGGGCATCACCCGTGGTGTTGGTGAAGAAGAAGGACGGAACCCTACGTTCTTGCGTCGATTATCGTCGCCTGAACAAGATCACGAAGAAAGACGTGTATCCCCTCCCACGGATAGACGATGCTCTGGACAGACTCTACAACGCCAAGTATTTTTCGTCGATGGATCTCAAAACCGGCTACTGGCAAATCGAAGTAGACGAGAGAGACCGAGAGAGGACTGCCTTCATAACACCAGACGGCCTATTCGAGTTTAAGGTCATGCCCTTTGGTCTTTGCTCGGCGCCTGCGACGTTCCAACGGGTTATGGACACAGTACTCGCAGGCTTGAAGTGGCAGACTTGCCTCGTCTACTTGGATGACGTAGTCGTATTTTCTTCCAACTTCGACGAGCACCTCCGGCGCCTTGAAGCTGTTCTTCGGGTAATCAAAGCCTCGGGACTTACCCTGAAGCCAGAAAAGTGCCGCTTCGCCTACGAGGAACTATTGTTCCTTGGCCACGTTATCAGCAAGTCGGGAGTGCTCCCTGATCCACATAAAACAGCTGCGATCGCCGACTTTCCTGCACCCACCGACAAGAAAGCAGTACGCCGATTTCTCGGCCTCTGCGGTTATTACAGGCGCTTCGTGAAGAACTTTTCGTGGATTGCCGAGCCACTGACGTACCTCACGAAGGCCGACGTCGACTTCAAATGGGAAACGCCGCAAGTCGAGGCATTTCAAGAATTAAAGCGACGCCTGCAAACGCCGCCAATACTGGCGCACTTCGACGAAGAAACTGACACCGAAATTCACACGGACGCAAGCAGCACAGGGCTCGGCGCCGTGATCGTGCAGAGGACCGACGGACTTGAAAGAGTCATCAGTTACGCTAGCCGGTCACTTTCGAAGGCAGAAGCCAATTATTCCACGACAGAAAAGGAATGCCTTGCCATCATCTGGGCTACATCAAAGTTCCGCCCCTACCTGTACGGCAGGCCTTTCAAAGTCGTGAGTGACCACCACGCCTTGTGTTGGCTAGCTAACTTGAAGGATCCATCAGGGCGCCTCGCACGGTGGAGTCTCAGACTACAAGAATTTGACATCACCGTCGTCTACAAGAGCGGACGAAAGCACTCCAACGCCGACTGCTTGTCTCGCACCCCTGTCGATCCGCCGCCCCAGGACGACCGGGACGACGACTCTTTCCTGGGACCCATAAGTACCGACGACTTCGCGGAACGCCAACGAGCTGACCCAGAGCTCAAGATCCTCATGGACTACCTGCAAGGCAAGGCCGCCGACGTGCCGAAAGTATTCCGCTGAGGACTGGCTTCGTTTTTCCTGCGAAACAATGTCCTCCTGAAGAAGAACTTCTCGCCGCTCCACGCCGACCACCTCCTCGTGGTGCCTTCAGCGTTACGTCCAGAGGTTCTGGAAGCATTACACGACGACCCGACAGCCGGACATCTTGGTGTTTCCCGCACACTGTCACGAATACAAGAGAAGTACTATTGGCCTCGCCTCACTGCCGACGTCGCCCACTACGTAAAAACATGCTGAGACTGTCAGTGACGCAAGACGCCGACAACTAGGCCAGCTGGACTTCTGCAACCCGTCGAACCACCTCAACGGCCATTCCAACAAATCGGCATGGACTTACTGGGGCCGTTCCCGACGTCAACTTGTGGCAACAAATGGATTGTCGTAGCGACTGACTACCTCACCCGCTATGCCGAAACAAGGGCCTTGCCCAAGGGCACTGCCGCCGAGGTCGCCAAGTTCTTCATCGAGAACATCGTCCTCCGCCACGGAGCCCCCGAGGTCCTCATCACCGACAGAGGTACGGCCTTTACTGCTGACCTAACGCTAGCGATCTTGAGGTACAGTCAGACAAGCCACCGCCGAACCACCGCGTACCACCCACAGACGAATGGCCTCACCGAGCGTCTAAATAAGACCATCGCCGACATGCTGGCCATGTACGTGTACGTCGAGCACAAGACGTGGGACGCCATACTCCCGTATGTAACCTTCGCGTACAACACGGCCGTGCAGGAAACGACGCAGTTTGCTCCATACAAGGTTGTCTACGGACGGAGCCCAGCAACGACGCTTGACGACATGCTACCGGTCGGCACCGACGAAGAAGACCTCGACGTCTCCAGCTACCTGGATCGCGCTGAAGAAGCTCGACAGCTAGCCCGCCTGCGTATCAAGAGCCAACAGACGGTCGACAGGCGCCACTACATCCTTCGACGACACCACACCGAATACCAACCCGGCGACCTTGTCTGGGTCTGGGCGCCGATACGACGACGGGGATTGTCTGAGAAGCTCCTGCGACGCTACTTTGGACCCTACAAGGTAATCCGACGTCGTGGTGAACTGGACTATGAGGTCGTGCCCGATGGCTTAACGTCATCCCAACGACGCCGTGCACGACCCGAAGTCGTACACGTGGTGCGACTTAAACCTTATTACGCGCGCTGATTAGCTGTGACGCATTGTAATGTAATTTATTGCATGTACTCTCTCTTATGTTCTGTTTTTAGCATCGGCACGATGCTTTTTCAGAGGGGGGTAGTGACATGTGTGGTTCTTTTGGCTTACGAAGAAAGCCGCTATCACTTTCTGTTAAGCGCAACGCAGGCCGCGTTTATCTTGTATGCCACTCTGGAACGCGTTACGACGCGTGTATAAAAGCCGCCGCAGTGCGCCACTGGGGAGTCTTTTTTTCCGTCGGCCGACGACTGTTCACGCCGCTGTTGCTGTGAGTTGTGTTTGGCCCTGTTTTGCTGGGCACAAGTTCGCCCAATAAACAGTTCGCCTGACACCGCCCTGACTCCTGCGTGCTTCCTCTCAAGTGCTGCGTGTATCACAACCTCGTGACAATACAAAAGCACAAAAACAGCAGGGAATGCGTACAGCTACACTGCATCAGGCGCGCTATGGTGTCTACTTCCTAATCTTATTTATGATGTCCTCCTAGCTCGTACTTTATCTTTACCGTGTGTAGGTTGCATAAGTTTGATTGATGAACACTTTTCATTTGCATTCTTATGTTTGCCACGTTGCTCCTCATCAGCCACATGTAATAAAGGTCCATTTGCCATTCACAACTTCTGTTTTGTTCATTTATCAATACATAATTATCGTCGTGTTTGTCTTTTCATGATGAGACAGGACTGCAAAAACCACTTCTCCGATTCTACAGGAAAGCAGTTCTAGGAAAATTAAACTTGTTTTATATAAAGCAGCACCACTCCTCTTCCATGGAACTGAGATGGCGTGGTTCTAACTGGTAGACTTGCTAATGATGCAGCAATAGGGGATATTTGATTTACAGGGTTCTGACCAGATGTATCCGCAATGACTGCAACACTCTTGAGCATTTTTCACTGCTTTGTTGCACTGGTCTTCAATAAATAAGCAGAATAATATACGCTGCTCTTGACGACACTTTTTCGAAGGTTGAGAGAACCCACAGGATAGTATTTAAAACAGAACAGCGCCAAAAGTCAGACGCGGCTTCAATTTTATGATTTCCAAAAAATAAAACATCCCCAACAATTTATGTTGTGCCGGGGCTTTGGAATGCAGCACAGACACCACGATCCTTTTCAACAGGTATTACCAGTAGTTATATTGAAATAAAATCCAAAACATTAGTGCGAAGGTCATTCATGCACTAACGATTGTGCTTCTGAGCATGCAGATGAAGGAGACGGGAAAAAAATTTAAGACGTTGCAGCTGTGTGAACTTGGAGACGGAAGCTACACAAATTTAAAGGTTACTTCTATGCAACTCTGTCAAATTAGACGCATCCACAAATGCAGGGCAAATTGAAAAACAATAACTTATTCCTTGGAAGTTTAAAATGTTAAAGTTGACACACACACACACGCACCAGTCCCTGTTAACCGACTATATATGTTACTAAAAGAAGAAAACAACTTTAAAATGCATTTTTCGCCAATAGTGAAAGAAAGGCACACGATCGCTTTTCTTAACTTGCGTAGCAGTCTAATTTGAACGCTCAGCCACGAGTATAACATGCCTAGTTTTTAATGCTACCCTGGTATTACCTTGAATATCGGTAGCGAGCAATGTCTTTCAAACTTCCTATTATACGCAGAGGAACAACTACGAAAGCGCCACGGTGAAATTCGCAGTAAATGAGAAAAATAAACATTGCACAGGCCCCTAAAATTAGGAACTGTGCGCGTACTCCCGTAGCGAGAACGATTTTACGTATGAGTAATCCTTATACATATTGCGGGGGTGAATGCTAAAAGCACGCCAACATAGTGTGATATATAGTAAAAAATACCCATTTCACCGCGTTATACATTCGGTGGCTACATTAGTGATCAGAAGGCTCTCAGTAAAGCGGAAGTAAACAAAGCAACAGAAGAAACGGCCGAGCAGACCGACACCAGAGGTCCAACCATCTATTGCGCTTCCTGTCATCACTCACGTAGTTCGTTAGTCACCGCGGCGAAAGTAGGCTCTCAAATGACACACACGCAAACACTACCGTAAATATAAACTGCAATTAATAGACGCATACAAGACAAAATAAACCAAGCAGGTAGACACGTTCAGCAGCAGACGAAATGCCATCAGCTGTTCGTTCAGCTGCCTGGGTTCAACTGTTGCCAGACTTGAAGGAGGGTTTCGCTAACTCTATCAGCACAAGGCTTAGGGAAACATCACTACCACTCTAAATGCACGTATTTTGCTGTAATGTCAATTTAGAAAAAAGAGTAACTAGAAAAGGCGTTCTCCTAATGTACATAGATAGGCAATTCTTAACCACGATTGCGAATACTCTCGTTATCAGGCGCTTTTCTCGGCGCATGCAGTTCACTCAAGTGAAGCGAGCATTTCCAAGGCCTCCCTTGGCGAAGGAAGTGTGGAGGAGCGTTCATGAAATGCAGCGGCCCCTTGAGTGGAGGAGCACGCTCCACCTTGACTTCGTCAAGTCGAGGGGAGCCCTTGAGGGAAGGAGCGTTTGTGAATACGGGCCTGAGGGTCTGTTAAGCTTCATTGTCACCTCGGTTTTTCATGGTAACGATCGGACGCATTTTCATATCACCCACATTATCACTTTGTCTAGCGACTGCTGCGGAGAAGGCGAATTGTTCGCTTACTCCGCATGTTTACGACGGCCCGTATCTAGCGATCTAGCCATTCTGCTTCGAGAAAGCTGCGGAAATCAGCAAAACTGAAGTCCTTAACGTCCGCGGCAATTCACAACGCAACAGTATCGTCGACTGGGGTCTTTTTTGTAGAGTGCGGAGCTGTCGCGACGGCTCTTGTCTTCACCGTCGTCGTGGCGAGTGAACCAGCAAGCACTTATGGCAGTTTGGTGACGCGTCCGAGTAGCAGAGTGAAATTGGCGGCTCTTTTCCCAAGGGATCAATGCACAATTACACCTAATTTTAGTCAACTGTTGGTTCATACGCTGTAGTAGCACCTGGTTGCGCAGCGAACTCTGCAACAATGTCGGGCTTCGCACTACTCACAACTGCGTCGACAGCTGGCGCTGCGAGTCTGCAAAACTCCAGAGTCTGACATCTATCGTCGCCGTCACCAGAATTCGGTGGCGCGCGCTTTCTTGAGCACTGGTTTGTGACATCATGTCTGTGTTCTTTTCATGCGTCATTTGTGCGTGAGCAGCGTGCTGCACGTTTCGATCTGCTTGTCATTTTTAGCGTTGCATTACAAGTGGTTGCTATCATATTTTTTGCTTCGTGCTTGTGGTGAAACTCACTTTTTTGGTACGTCGCAAATTCGCAACCTTACGCAGAAAGTCATTAAATATGCCCGTGACATTTGGCGAAATAATTTCAGGGCAGTATAAACTATAACTACTATCATAACCAGCTTTGCGACGTCCTCAGTGTGAACCTCGCAGTCCTATTCTTGCTTGTTAAAGAACTACAGAATGTAATACTCAATTAAGGTAGAAAAAATGCCAAATATGAATATTAGAATTTTACAAAAATTGCATATGAGCCGGGGCTGCTGAGTGAAAGTGTGAAGTCTTTTTCAAACTTGATTTATTGGACAATACAAAGAACTCAAAACCGTCACGCAGCTCCTTGAGGGAAAAATTGCCCAAGCTGGGCGCCGTTGCAGAAACTGAAGCTGTTGTGACGACTAGGGCAACTATCAAAAATGTACACGATGTTCTATACGGCATATATATCTTTCGCATTCCGTGATCCTTATGTTTCTCTCTCATATCTCTTAATTAGTTCTTGAAAAAGACTGCAAGTTTACTTGAAAAGATACTTTTCTAAGAACAGGAAGCACTGATGTGGCTTCTTGCGAAATTTTGCCATAACTACATTTCCTAAACACTGCAATAGTATTCGGCAAAGATTCAAAATAAATCATTATCATAATTATCACTGTCATCATCACCATCATCATCATAAGCCTGACTCCTTCCACTGCATGACAAAGGCCTCTCCCATGGTCCGCCAGTTAACACCGTCCTGTGCTTGCCGCTGCCAATTTATACCCTGGTGCGGACCGGGGTCGGCCCGGTCTTTTGTGGTAGCGTGGTGTAGCTTCGCGTTGAGTAAACGAACGCTCACAAGGTGGGCATACGAAAAAACAAACAGGTTTATGGCACTATTTACAATTATTTACAGCATGAGATTAGGAGTTCACAAACCACGAACGTGGTGGTTGAACCGTTACATAGTTCAGAGTGACGTCCAGCACTCTGCAGCGTCGTTTTAAATCCTGTCGGGCTCCTCCTCCTTGATTGGAACGTCAATCACACACACACAACACACCGCCCACAGGGCATAATTCCGTAGCACAAGGTGCGCCGAATAGTTATTGCCCCTCTTGACGCAATGCTCTGAGGATAGGAAAATTGGGGTTCCTTCCTGGAACAGTTTGGCGGTTGGCTTGCTTCTTCCGCCTTTCCCAGGTAGGGTAGCCAAGGAGAAAACACTTGAATCGCGGAGACACGACCTGTGCGGTTGGTCTGCTTCGCCGTCTCGCTAAACAAGCCAACCGGGAGGAATCGCTTGTAGAGACATTGGCCAAAGCCACCTTCTAATCCGCCTTCTAATCCCTTTGTCGCTCCCTGCCACTGGACGCTGGTTCCGACAGAACTGGGGTTCCAGGCGTGGGATCGCTGCCCACCTACGTTTCTCAGCGACAGCATGGCGCCTACTGACGACGGTCATAACAGTTTCACCCTTGCCAGATGAGGCACGCAGGGTAGCAGTCCCCTCTGCTGCACGGAGTGGCGACAGAAGGTTCCGTAGTGTAATGCCAGGAACTCGCCTTCGCTTGTCGCATGGTCTGGGTAATTGCCGAAAACTTCGACAGCGTCTTTGAAACTCGACCACATGCACAAGCAAGCACTAGGCCCCCTTCGAATAAAGCAAGCCAAAAGAGGGATGGCAAACCAATTCCCATTGCTAGCTTTACCAAAAGCTCGCACTCAAAACTCTCAGGACTCACTTGTGCTGAGAATCCAGACGTGCTACCTTACACATTTCACATAAGAGGCACAAAAAAACAAAATATCAATTTTGATACATCAAGAGCACCCCTACATAGTTCAGAAAGAGCGACTGAGCGCCTCAGCGTTTCCATTCAATTTGCCCTTTTTATAGATAATGTCAAAATGATATTTTTGAAGAATGAAGCTCCACCTCACAAGGCGACTGTTCAATGTCACGGTTTGCAGTCAAGAAAGGGGACAGTGGTCTGTCTCTACTTTGAATTTTGCACCACCTAGATGACACTGCAACTGATGAATGGCCTACACAATGCAAGCGCACTCCTTTCCTGAAGCGCAGTAGGTTATCTCACGAGAGCCCAATTTTCTGGCTCAAGTAAAGCGCATCTTTACTTGTTACCACTGTCGTCCTGACATAAAACAGCTGCTTCCTTCTTTTTATCGCTGACCACTTTCATCGATTCTTCTTTTCACTGCTGACCACTTTCATCGGATGAGAGCATCGGTACAGAACTCAGATTCAGCGAGCGCTAAAATTGTCCAGATGTTCATCTGTTTACAGTCGCCAATGACCGTCTACTACTGAGACATTAGGCTCACCAGCCTCCAGAAAGCTTAACCTAAGCTGTGACCTAACGGTCTACCTCAACGGTTAGGGAAAGCTTGATGATCTGCTCATGATCACTAGATACACCATTCTGCAATGAAGACAACAACAAAAAAGTAACAAACACTGCCTTCTAGCAGGTTTGTTTGGTTAGTTACCGGTCTTTGCTAACGCCTTTGATTAAAAACACTGAGTTTCTCTGAGCGTTTTCAATTATTCTCATTCTTACAGCACTGCAAAATGCACGGCACTACTAACCAAACGCTTAAGCCTTCACAGTTGGTCCAAACGTTCATCCTGACATTACGTATCAACACACCGTGTACAACACAAAAATAATGCCAAGTGCAATACTCATCAAACGCACCTCACAATGATGCACAGGGTTTTGCTAAAACTGCACCAATGGCTCTCAATTCTCATAGCGCACAACGACAACTTCACTGCGTTGCACCAAACTTATCCATTCTACGAAATCATCTGGTCTATGTTAATATCAATGCCAATTCACGCAACATCCACATGACTGTAAAGGCATACGATATTACACTAAACCTTTGAAACATTAAAAAATTATAAAAATTTTTCAGTTTATACCTTCTCGGTATATTCGTACAAATGATTAACAGACTTCAATTTTCAGCCTTTAGTTCGGCGGTTTTCCTTTTCAAAAATTTACTCCGCATCATATAACTTACAAAATTAAAATGACTCAAATTTGCATCTCCAATTCAACACTGAGTAACAATATTTAACACGCCTGTGCAAAAGTTACTCATACTGACCGCCCCCTTTTCTCAAGGTTCTTTTAATCGCACGAAATGGGGTCTTCGTCCCGGCGGTTATCGAGCACGCTAGAGGCCACAAAATACACAAACTCTAAGCAGTCCACTGCCGTCACACCTCAGTTTCCACTTCGGCCTGTTCCCCTCAGGAATTTGAAAGGGACGCCAGAAGCACGGGTGAAACCTGGCCATTTTTCTGTTGTCTTCTCCCCTACGCGGTATTTAGCCACTCTGTGCTTTCGACTTTGACCCATCGGGCAAGGCCGCTTTCCCGAAGTCGTCGAACTGAATCACGCGTTTCCTTTGAGGGATGCACCTTCTTTAACCCCCTCCAAAGCTGGCTCGCCGCTTGTGCCTGCCTGAATGCCACCATTGACATTTCCTAAAACTGATTGAATGCCTACCCCTTCGTCTTTCTGGCGACGGGGTGAGACTAGTTCTACGCTTAGGCAGTGCCGAACGCTTTCGCTTCTTTCTTTTTCGGCGATGTTTGCTTGCCTCTTTTCTCTCGATGACATCATCTTGTCGCGTCGAGACCTCAGAAGTTGGGAAGGTCATTGGAGCTAGTACTAGGTCTTCCCTCCCGCTAATGCTTTTCGAACTCGGCGTCACGACGGACTGTCAGGCCAAATTATCTTTGTCATCGCTGATGTAACCATTAACTAGGCCCTCTCCGATAGCATCGCTGCACTCCTGAAGCATCGCGTTATCACTCTGTTTAGCAACTGCGCTAACCTTGCCTACATTTGACGATGTCAAAACATCCTCTTGAGGCACGAAGAAGGTTTCCAGCTCCTTACTGGGCCCATTACAGCTGCAGGCACCTTCCTCATCCACGCAAGGAGCGTCTTGCGACATCGTCGCTTTTGCCAGACCGGCCATGGCCTCGTTTTCAGCATACTCTACCTTGATGGATTCTAGAATACGCGGGCCCTTCTCTGGCGCGATCTGTTCTTGTCGTGCTTTACGAGGCGCCTCAACGTCCAGCGCTTTGCGGCGCGCCTCGCTTTCAGACTACGGTGCGAGTCTTTCTTTCTTTTTGCTAACATAATTTCCAAATCTTCTGATTAGCTCTGCTTTAACAACTTCGTAGTTGTTCGCATGCTGCTCCCCGAGTCGCGCAACAACATCCGCTGCCTCGCAGGGCAAAACCGTGAGTAGCTTCTGAGACCACGTGTCTCGCTTACACGACAGTTGCCTACACTTTCGTTCAAACAGTCTAAGATACAGGCCCATATCCCATGATACCTCATATGGCTGCATGTACCTGCACAACTCGAACTCTGCCTCATTTTCGAGAAGACGTACTCCTCGCTGGGGTCCCAACCTCATACTGAACTCATAGTCTTGTTCGAAAAACTTTATCTTGAAGTCTTCTCTTTCGTCTTCACTCTTTCCTTCCATCTGAGCTGCTCTTAACTTTCTTTCAATGATGAGGTCCCATTCTTCGCTTAGTTCCTCATCATCCGCCCCCAATTAATTAATCGCTTGATTGATTATGAGTTTTCATGCCAAACCCTTTGTATCGATCCCCAATTTCTCACACAACAGCAACAAGTCCGGCTTCTGCAGCTCCCGTAAGTCCATGATCGTACTCAGTGCTCGCTACTTTCACAAATAACTTCCCGAAAAGGCGAAACTGAGTCTTTCAGCAAAGTTAACTACCAGTTCTAAAATTTAACCTTCTTTTAGAACCTGGTTCACTCAAAAAAAAAGACAAGCACTCACCCATACGTGATCCATGTTTCGAGCCAGCTGCTTCCCTTGGGCCGACTGTTGTGTTTACTTGTACCTTCGTATCCTATAGCTGCCCACCAGTTGTTGCGCATCCCACTGCTGCCACCAGTTATTCTGGATCCCGGTGCTGAGTCGTATCCCACCGCGATCACCAGTTGTTGCGACTCTCGGCGCTGTTCACCAGTAGTCGCTCCAAATCCCAGTGCTGATCACAAGTTGTTGTGGACCGGGGTCTGCCCGGTCTTTTGTGGTAGCGTGGTGTAGCTTCGGGTTGAGGAAACGAACTCTCACAAGATGGGGATATGAAAAAACAAACAGGTTTATGGCACTATTTACAATTATATACAACATTATGTTAGGAGTTCACAAATCGCGAACGTGGTGGTTGAACCGTTACATGGTTCGGAGCGACGTCGAGCACTCTGCAGCGTCGATTTAAACCCTGTCGAGCACCTCCTCCTTGATTGGAACGTCAATCACAGACACACAACACACCGCCCACAGGGCATAATTCAGTAGCACCAGGTGCGCCGAATAGTTATTGCCCCTCTTGACGCAATGCTCTGAGGATAGGAAAAATGGGGTTCCTTCCTGGAACAGTTTCGCAGTTGGCTTGCTTCTTCCGCTTTTCCCAGGTAGGGTAGCCAAGGAGCAAACACTTGAATCGCGGAGACACGACCTGTGCGGTTGGTCTGCTTTGCCGTCTCGCTAAACAAGCCAACCGGGAGGAATCGCTTGTAGAGACATTGGCCAAAGCCACCTTCTAATCCATCTTCTAATCCCTTTGTCGCTCCTTGCCACTGGATGCTGGTTCCGACAGAACTGGGGTTCCAGGCGTGGGAGCGTTGCCCGGCTACGTTTCTCAGCAACAGCACGGCGCCTAATGAGGATGGTCATAACAACCCGCAAACTTCCTAATCTCATCTGCTCACCCAACCTTCTGTCTCCCCCTAACCTACTTGCCTTCTCTGGGAATCCAGTTAGTTACCCTTAAGGACCAGCGGTTATCCTGTCTACGCGCTACATGCCCAGCCCAGTCCATTTCCTCTTCTTGATTTCGACTATGATATCTTTAACCCTCGTTTGTTCGCTAATCCACTCTGCTCTCTTCTTGTCTTTTAAAGTTACACTTACCTATGGGCAGACGCACGCAATGCGCAACCTCTAAGTGAACCCTGTGTTTTCCTTGCACAGCATGCGTACTACGTCGCCTAAGCACGCAGAACGAAAGGGTCGTCTTCTGGCGTGGAAATAAAAAAAGTTTCGCAGCGGCGAGCAAGTGCGGTCGACATGCGAATGTGCGTGAGCCTTGCAGCGTCACATTGGCAGTGTGCACATGGTGAACTACTGGCCGATTATTTAGCGACCGGATGGAGTAAGCCTGCCCCGTAGCTGTTCTCGCCCTCACTCTATACCACAATGCAACACCCTGGTTACGCGAGCACCCACGAGCGGTGGCACATGCACTAGTGGCCACGCGCAACGATTGCCCTGTTTAAATCTGTGAGTACTGTACACTGTATGATGAAATTTATACACATGGAACAAATTCCTATACATCTTTCCTTATGTTTTGTCGTCATTTTGTTGGTTGTGGTTTTATGGATGTATTGTTTGTTTTCATTTTTCGTTCTTTTGCACACGTTAGTGGACCTAAATTTCTATGCTATGCTTAGTATCAAGATGCCTTTGTAGTGCTCTGTATATATGTTTTTCTTACACCGTATTTCGGCATTGCAATGTTAGTTTATATATTGTCACGAGGATTGACGTACTTTTTCATGGTTTTTCAGAGTTTGCGCCAAAGTACCAGTGCATAATCTTTGCCAAAATGCCAAAAACGTCGTTGCAGAGAGGAACAAAAACTACTAGCACGCAAAGATATTGCGAAAAATGAAAGTTGCGCTTGCAGAGGACGTCGTCGTATAAAACGTCACAGCATTGCCAGAAAAGCGAAGCTATGAACGTGATAGCCACAAATTGAAAGGTCACGCGCAGAATTTAAAGCAGATAGAAACTTGCCCTGTTTTCCTCACGCACAAATGACGCACAAAACGTACTCACAAGTACAGATCCATGCGAATAAGCGTCTCATTTGTTACTTTGCTGTGTTTAAAAAGCACGCGCTTTTAGCAAACGGACACTGCAATGATTAGAGGGACCTTTGTGCACCAGGTAGTTACAGCAGAAGTGTTCCAGGTAAAGCCCGAGGCCAGCCAAGACGTATGACTTTCCCCTCCTCGTCGGGCAAAGTGCGCGTAGGAGATTCGAGAGGGCGCCGCTGCGCGATGTGGCGACGTGTGCTTTTAGCGCCATCTTGATAAAAATCAATCCCCCCCCCCCCCCTCCGAGATACTCGTGAGGAGCGGTAAGTGGCAAATAAAAGTAGCTTGCCGTTCGAACGGTAAGGAATGTGCTCCGGCGTGGCACAGTGGTTAACGCCATGCCTTCACGGCGTAGAGGTCTCACGTTCGACTCCGCGCGTTAGAGTGTTTTTTCTTTATTTTTTTCCTGGCGTTTTCATATATGTAGATACGTATACATGAATGGTGCATGACATCGACGCTGATGGTGTCGGCAAAATCCAGCCGAGAGTGTTCATATATTTGCTATCACAATAACAAAAATTACAATTGGCACGCAAACTTACTAGGAGGTTGCGGGCCACGACTTTCAATGCATTCGATAAGTGCTTGCAGTTCTGGGTGTTGGTGTTGAGCCAGAGTGGAAGATTCTAGGAAAAGAAAGAGCAGTGTTTGTCAGATTTTGCTGTAGCGGTCTCAACGGGACTCCGGGAAAGGCAGTTGGCGTCAGCGTGTTTCTGGCCAGATCTGTACACGATTTTTCATCCGGATTCCCTCAGCTGACAGTTCTATCCTGCAAGACGACCCAAAGGATCCTTGAAATTTGTCAAGCAGCAAAAAGAGTGGTGATCATTGGCTATTCGGAAGGGCCGCCTGTACAAAGTATGGCCAGAAGTTTGTATAGACCATATAACGGCGAGAGAATCCTTTTTGGTTGCTGATTCGTTTTCGGCATGAGACGACGTGCAGCTAGCCTAAGCGATAACGCGTTCAACGCCATGTTGAAACTGGACAAGAATGGTGCCAAGACCAAGGTTCCAAGCATCAGTGTGCTCTTCCGTATCTGCTTCTAGGTCAAACTTACCAAGAATCAATGGGTTTTCAATACGCTGCTGAAGCTCACGGAAAATGTCAGATTGTGTCAAGCCGCAGGTAAAGGTGACGTTGCCCTTGATCAGTTGTTGAAAAGGTTCTGCGATTAAAAAAAAATGTGGCACAATACGGCGGTATTAACCACAAACGCCTAGAAATCCACCCACACCCTGCTTTGTCTTCTGCATCGGGAACAGAGCTGGTGGTATCGTCAAGGCCACACACGTGGTGGCTTTCGGTAAAAGGCGCACAAAATTAACAGAGCACAAGCGGTGTGGTGGCGAAGGTGGCACATCCCTGACAATAAAAACTTCGCATCGTGCACGTTAACTAAAAGCCGCATTCTCCTGTCTCTCATTTCCCCTTAGCAGCCATTGGCATGTACATTGAGCACTATCTTTTATTCTTCAACAACGTACAGAAGGAATCTCTCACCGGTACCACCTTGGAGGTCAAAGTTTTATACTTGTTACACAATACTGCAATGGCTACGAGGGACGAACGGGTGTCGCTATAGGGAGCTTCGCCCCTAAAACTGCAAACAGAACAGATGTGGGGTGATCGGCGATTGTTGTGCGTGCTGTGCACATTCCTGCGATGGCGATGCTTCTTCTGTCTGCGACACGTATAACGCCAGGAACAGTCGGTGTGAGCACACCGAGTGTTTTCGAGCACGTAAACCTGGGAGTGTTAGTGGGCATGGTTCGTAGCATGTGATCTTTTTATGTGTTAGTAACTGACAATGAGCCCTCCTACACTGCCTAAAAGCATTAAGTGTACAGGAACGAGACCCTTGCTATGAATGAACAAGAGAACGTTTAGAGCCTTATTTTTCTTTGTTAAACGGACTATGTTCACCATGAGTTTAAACTTGTCAAACTTCTGCCAGTGATCACAGCTGCAGGCTTTTTTGTTCATTCCAGAGGTGGGTCTGCACAGACAAGAAAGTGCACTGCCTGTACTTCAACACTTTCTTCCTACCTTTTTGAGTCTGCGGGAGACACTGTTCATGCAATGTACACAGTTTCCTATTCCTTTCTTGGGCCTTCGATGTGGCCAGCCACTCTTAACGTCTAGGATCCATTTTACGTAAGCAAACTCACAGCTACTAGCAACAACATATCTTCAGTGAAACCCGCAATCTTAAAATGGGATGTTTATTCGGAGAATGCATCATCCACCTTCTTTGAGATGAGTCGATTGCCACAGAGCATTCTGCAAAGGTAAGTGCATATTCAGCCTTTTAGCCCTTTTTCAATACCGCGACAAAAAAGCAGCAATGGCTTACAAGCACAAAGTTCATACCACCATTATGAGTGTTATTCTTTGAGAAACCACCTTAAGTTCAAGAATTTATTTGTGCCTTATTCAAGAAGCAGCTACGCTATTTCAAGAAATTGGAGCACTACCTAAGAAAGCTTCAAATGGGGCAATACATTCTACTCCCAGCCTATTGATTTTGCCTAGTGAAACACCAAAAAATCATCTGCAAAGCAGGAGGATCTTACAGCACTAGAAGTCATCTGCCTTTTATTATTTTTTTTTGCTTTCAGCACAGGCCAAGTTCAAGTCATAACCAAATATAAACAGCCTGCCAGCGCAAAGGGTCTACTGCTCGGCACCAAGGATGCTATCGAATTTCTTTGAGCAGTATCCTTCCCTGAAATGTGTTGAATGTCACTGGCAGGTGCTTGGAAATGCTTCTCACGCTGTTACTTGAGTCTACCTGTCCTGGCTAGATCATAAAGGTGTATTCGTAACGGCAGGGTAAAAGTATTAGTATTGAATCGAGCACTGTATCAATTCTTAGAGACCTGCACTTGACCAGTATTTAAAGAAACAATAATAACAGCTTTCTAGATTTCAGTGCTGTGCAATCTCGTGCTATGAGGATAATTTTTACTGTTTAATTTGGTAGAATCTATGGGCTGCAGGTGGGTTGTCAGCGCAGTATGAAGGTTTTGCAGCACAAGTTCCAGCTTCTTGTGGTAACACATAAGATTTCTGAATGTTTCGGAATTGAATCCTGCGCTTACCACAGCTTTTCACAAAAGGGTGTACATGTTGGGGGTGAATGTAAACATTCGACAGAAGTGTGTCTGGTTGGGTATGAAACTGGGCGATGGTTTAGACTCCAACCAAAAGTTTTGAAGAAACCCTACACTTTGAAACCGACTCGGTTCCTTCCTCAGGGGTGACTGCGTAGACTACGTACGTAGCATCAGTATAAGTCTCATAGATAGAAGTCACTGGTGCCTTTCTTATTGGGGCACACAAAAAGGGCCAAAAGGGCAGCCATGCACATGACCTTTCAGAGTGCTATGTGTGGATCACTTTAACACAAAGCGGTTGGAGTGATTTTCAAGTAAGTGTCTAGACTTGACAGTACAGGTTCAACTCAAGACGAGTTGCCCCAAGCCGAGGATTTGCTCAGGCATGCGGGGTGTTCTAGGCGTAGAAAGGAGCTACAGACCATTTGAAGGACTTAGCATGGGCAGTGTTTCTCACAAACTCTACTAGAAAATAGGGAGAATGTGCTGGAGTTGAAGTAGTGTTTATGGCTCCCGAAACTTTCTGACCTACGCATATTCATCGATCAGATGAAAGGAAGGAAACACTGCCGCACTCATCACAGGTAGAAGTATGTAACCTGTGTTGAAGGCATGATGTGCACAATCACTGACATGCAGCAGGAGCTGCATGGGTCAGATAGGACACAGTCTTAATGATAGACTCCATGAAAACTTTATAGCGTACAAACAACTGTCACAAGGCATTTCTGAATCTATAAGTGGGATTGTAGGTGTCTTTGAAGAAAGCATAGGACTTTCAAGTAGTCTTTATCAGGCGGTTATTCCACTCGGTAATTTTTAAATAATAAGTCATACAGGTTCTGGTCAACATTTGAGTGATTAGCTTTCGAGGGTTGCGATTGGTTACAGAATTATTAACAAAGGTTCCTTCATTTATTCACTTTTAAATTATGTGCAAGTAGCTAAAACAAATGAATAGTTGTGCCGCACGTCACCACATCGATAGGGATACGCTTTACAGGCTGTGATAAAATCATACTTGTTCTCCTCGCAGATTATTTGGAGTAAAATTATAATAATGCTATAAAAGAAAGAAACTTGTACAAATATAGTAACGCTCACTTGAGCTAAACGCAGAAGTTCATCATAAAAGACGCGATGGAAAAGTTCACGGCAAAACTGGTGTCCCGGGGAAAGATGATGAAACCGTTCTTTAAACGAACAAGGGCCTGCCACTCGTTGAAAGGGCCAATTTTTTGTAGAAATAATCACACAGAGCAACCTAAAATGATTCTGAGAATAGAAGAGTTCATTAAAATTTTACTTCATTGGTGCATACATCGTATACACTTAATAAATCGAGATATTTGAAGTGAATGTACGCAAAAATGACACGATTATGATTTTTGGTTGCATACAGTAGATTGCTTCGGTGTCACACGAGCGCTTTTGATCGTCAGAAGTGTTAATTTCGAAGTGTCGCAGTTTAGGCTAGTTGGTATGACATGACGATAGTTATAGCGCGAGAACAGAACAACGACGGGTCTGGTTTCTTGATCGCGCTCAACACACGCATACTCTATATAAACTAAAGTTTCACATTGTTAACTATTGATGAAGGAACCGTGGCGGAGGTCTCCATTATTTAGAGCGTGAAATGCTAACACGTGATTATAACACCCCATGATGCAAAGCGGAACCCGATGTTGACAATGTATAGCCCCCGAGACAAAAAAAAGGTCGTGCCAACCTCAAAGACTATTGCTTGTTTTATAACTAGGTAATTTTAGACAGTCTTCGTGCAAATTGTGGTAATTTTAGAATCCCTACTGAATTTTTGTTTCGGTGATATCTGATGTGCACAACATTGAATTCATTGTAAAAACGCATCATGAGGGTGCAAAAAAAAGCAAGTAACAAGTGCGTAACTGAAACTTCAGTTGCGCTACACAAGTTCTAGCGTTTTCCTACGAATACTTTAGTGCGTACAGTAATTTGGTCCTTTGCAAACAACTTTTGTCTCTCTTTTTTTATGCTTCCTTACCTATCTATTCTTTACTGTTACAAAACAACTTCAAAAATGAAGTTGAAATCGAAACTTGTGCAGTTTTGATTTCGACTCACTATTATCGTCATCATCGTTACACAGTAGCATGGAGCATCTTATTTTTGTGTGTTTTCGCTCGGCATTCTCGGTCAAAGGCGTCAAGTTAGGGTGGCTAAGGGAAGCGTGAGGAGTTGTTCAAGTGTGGACGATAACGACAGACTCTAGTGAAAAGAGCAGAGTACCTCCACGGAACAGCTAAGCATCATGATGAGCTCCCTTGATGCGGATCTTCCTACGCAAAATAACGTCCACAGCAGAGACATCTGAGCGCGTAAGTGCATTATAGGTGATTTGTGCGTGAACTGGATGCTGTTCACACAGCGATTTCAGCTTTATTTCACCGTTGCAACTGAAGAAACTGAATCTGTCGAACAGATGGTGATACTCCGACTTTCCGTAGCCGGCGGACCTGTTGCCCTTATCTATAACAGTTTAAATTTAGGTCCTCCAACTGAGGTGACTCCACAACCAGAAATGAACTCTTCATGCACACTCTACGCCGACATGACACAAAGGGTATACCCACTGCACCCGTCGCTGTTTAAAGCGACAAGCTAAATAATGTCCCGGCTCTTCCCCCACTGCCTCAATCTTAGAAGTTCATGAATGTAACAATGAGCATCAGCGCGACAAGGTGATCAGATAACAGATCTCCCGAGGTATGGATCACCATTTGTGCGAACTAGCGACAATAGGCCACAATTGTCTTGTGCAGAGCTCGCCAAGTTCACCAAGCAGTGGCAGCCCGCACACGACTTCCAGCTTACATCGGCCTCACTCTAATTTAATAGTTGACAGTTTGATAAATGTAGCTAGGCGTTCGTTGTCTTGTGACCAACTAGAAAAACTTTGCAGTTGACTAAATGTATTAGTCGTCCTAGACAGCTGCATAAACGTGGTGCTGCCTATGCATGTACATCACGCTGGAACAGAAAGGGAAACTCGCCTAACTGCTGACAGGTTATCATACCTACTCTGTCGACAACAAACATGCTGCTTAAAAACCTATTCTGCAGTAGCAGACTTAGTAGAAAAAAATGTAGTAATTAAGAAACTACTACAGAGAGAAAGCATCGAAGCTTCTTTAGCTGAAGGAGACTCCATTAAGACTGCAACTGTTACCGCCTGGAATTCCATAGAAAAAAGGTGGTGTTTTGGGACCAGTAACCAGAACTTACAGCGTTGAAGTGCTTGGTAGCATGTTAAGGAGGAAGGAGCACACCTGTGACATATGCCTCAGCTGTTTGCATTGCGACCAACTAGAGAAGCACTGCAGTTGGCCAAATGTTTCAGTCGCCCAGACAGCTGCATAAACCTGGTGCTACTTCTACATCTACTACATAGAAAGCTCGTGAAGTCATGTGAAGATAGAATGGTATCTCACTAACAGCTTTGTCTTAGTTGTGTGTCTTCTCGCTCAACCTATTCGAGCAAGGAAATCGCAATCGGTAGGTGCATTTGTTCAAGCCGACATAAGCTTTACAGTCAAAGTGAAGCTGAAGCCAGGCCTTGGACAATTTACAAGAGGAATGCAGTGGTCTGGTGTTATTCGTGTGCTGCATAGTGTGTGGTGTAGGCTTAGCATCTCCTTGCTGGCATCTCTCAGATTTGCTGTGGGTGGTATTGCTTGCAGATTAGTGTGTCCTTTCACGATACTGCAATTTGTGGTTTAGGTTTTCTTACCAGCAACACAGTGTTTTCAGCAGGGGTGCTTTCTTTATGTTAGTGTCTACTGTGTTTGCTGTGAATGGTCGTCCTTCTGTATTAGTGTAACATTTCATCGCAGTGCAATTTGATGTTTATATTTGCTTGCAGACTGTGTGTTCTGCAGGCCTGGCGTTTGCTGTGTGTGTCGTGAAGGATACATTTGGCAGTGACAGAATAACACTCTTTTTACGATTGCTTAATTTTTGGCCGATGTCTACACACACGCAGTTATTAAGAAGACGCGAAATTATTTCATGACAATGCGAGTTTCCAACAAAGCTATAATAGCAGAGCACGTGAAATAGCTGCTCTATTGCATTTTCATCAGTCACAGGCACTACCAGATACTTGAGTATTGCAAAGAGTTGTCAAGGCAGTTTCGAACCATAATGGGCACCCTTTTTTGTCCGAAAGCTCAGCATGTCTATACCTTTAGTGCGGCTTCGAACGTCCTCCTAAAATTTCTTCGATCGACCCACCTCGTCGAACGTTTGTGACATTCTAGTGTGTGTGTGTGTTTTGGCTTCCTCCCACAATCTTTTTCTCTCTCATTCCATTTTCCTTACCTTTCCGTCCCCCCTCTCAAGTGCAGGGTAGCAAACCGGATACTTGCTTTCCAGTGAACCTCCCTGCCTTTCTTCATACCATATTTCTCTCTCTCTCTCTCTTGACCGCATTTTACTTTATTACTATATCCAGTTACTGATTTTCCTGTTTGCACCTTTTTCTCAAATCATTTCATTGCTTTTTATGTTATCCAAGTGTAAGGGCTCTGTGAAACAGTTGTTTTTCTAGCTCCATTATTCCTAATGGTTCCACTTCCAAAATTATCGACAATCGTAGGGTTTGTTGCGGCCATTGCCTTGCATCATGGAAGCATGTAGGTCCTGTTTTAGTAGGTTTGTTTCTTGTTTGTTTATTCTGAAAGCACTCTTTAAAACACGATTGTGGTGATGCATCATAATGTAGGCGCAGTTTCATTTAACTACTGCTTGCTCACTTCATAATGTGATGGTTCCTATGCTATTTTTACAACCACGCAGTAATAATTTAATTAGACAAATAATTTATTGTTCAAGTCTGCATGCATACAATTTAAGACGAAGCCTGCCTACAGCAGGCTTCTTGTAGCCTGGAAATAGGGGGTCGTAAAAGGCTTGCTCTTGCACATATCTTTCTCACATATGAATTCACCTTGTTTAGTTTATCTAGCTACAGACGTGAGAAGGTGACGCAATGGTCTCCACTGTGTGATTGTGCTCTTGTGTTTCTTTTTGCCAATGCAGTCACTGTCTGTGAATAACTTATGATGCGGAGCTACAGAGGCCTAGTCAGGTGACTCATGGTGGTGTTTCTTGTCTGCTGCGCTACCCCAATCGAGTAATGTCAAACAAATAAATAAAAAAAACATAGAGTGCAGCTGTGTAAAGAAATCAGATTCATAGAAGGATAAGTGTGTGAAGAACACAGACTTAACTGTTGTCTGTATTGTTCATGCTTCTTCTATTTCTTACTCAACCACAATAACTAGCCACTACAGCCATTAATAAAATGAGTACACGAAGTTGAAAATGTTGTCATGTGTGTTAATGGATGTTTCAGCGATTATGCTTTGCATGTTGTCTTTACGTTCGTTGTTAAACATGGGCTTGTTGTCTATATACAACGTTGGTGCAATGTGATTATTTGATTGTTGTTGCCACAATAATACCATCACATTAGGGCAACGTGATAATTTGAATGTTGTTGCCCTGTTAAAAACAACACGTTAGGAAAACGTCTATATTTGAATGTTGCTGCAACATAAAAACACTGTATTATGGCAACGTATTACTATAAACATTGGTGAATGTGGTATTTTACAGTCTAACGTTGCCTCACAATCGTTACATTCAAACTACGTTGACTCAACGTTTTGCGTTACTTATGTGTAAATGTGAATTATTTAGATCTATCTATGAGCAATTCAAAAATTTCGAATTATATTATTTACCTAATGCCTCCTTGAACAGATGTTATGCAAAGTCAATATTTCAAGAGCTTGCTTGGCAAGCTACTGGTGCTCGTGCCTTGGCCAGCAGCGGTGGCCGGCGGCTGACGTTTACACCACTGCTGCCAGTAGAAGCATCTGTAATCGCCGCTGAAAACGTCCTTTTTGGTGGTTTCAACAATTCTAACTAAATGGCGTGCCGCCACCCAGGGAATTGTCAACGAGGAAAGAAGTGGGCGGTAGTGGTGAACGAACTGAAGTATTCGAAGCTGTTCATGCACGATTTGAATATTTTAAATTATCTGAGTTATCAAATGCTCTCTTCAAAAAAATGTTTTAGAAATAATGTTTCAGGAGCTGGCTCAGCAAGCTACTATTGCTTGCGCCATGTCGAGCGGTGGTTGCTGGCGTGTACGCCAGAATTTTACTTGGGAAGTATGCAACAAGAGCAGAATATGAAGAAAATGTGGTGGTCTAGGAATGATAATCGAGACAAAAGCCAAATGGGATAGAGTGACGCGGACGTGTTCAGAGCACCTCTGAGTTTTGGGCACAGTCGGGGGAAATGAAAGGTGCTTGGTGTACAAGGGCGAAAGCCGCAAGAAAAAGAATTTAGAGATTGTGAAAATAAAGAATTTGGTCTCGGGACCAAAGTTATTCTTATAGGAGGCAGAAAAGAATGCTCACACATGATGTTGACCGATATTCAAACACAAATAGAAATTTATTGTTATAACTCTGCGAGCAACATAGTCTTCAGATAGGTAATGAGAGACCTAAGTGTGAGAGGCAGATCACGTGGAAGGTCGCACGCAGGCAATCGAGCATTGAATATTGTCTTCTGACAGAGGGAATCTATAAGAAACTTAGACAGAAGAAAATGGACGAGGAAGACATTAACAGCTTCAGTAGTTGTCATAAACGCATAAAATTGGAAACGGGATATAAAACTAAAAACCAGAACATCGAATCAAAGTTTGGAAGTTATTATCTAACTGACACAAATAAAAAATATAGCAGCCAGAGTCGACAACGAAGTTAGAAAACTAATGGGCAAAAACTGGGTGTATAGTGAGCTGTTACACCAAATGACGAGGGAGATGGAAAAAAAGAAGAAAATTATTTGCTGAAAAGGAAAGAGAAAGCCAAACATTTGGTGGAACAGAAAAATCCAGGAAGCGATCGGGAAGCGAAGTGAGGCATCACGGGAGCTTATACTAGCAAAAAGGGAGATGCGGCCACACGATGAAGTCTACCAAAGATGTGAAATTTATATAGAGAAAAAAAAACAACTGTGCAGAAATTGGTCGAGGCAATAACTAAGGTGACTTTAAATGCTGGATGACAGAGATTCGCGAAAAAAAGAATGACACGCCTATGATACCTTAGAGCCACCAAAAAGCACTAGATAGGAAGTCTGTCACAATGCGCTAACATATGGTAGATGTAGGAGGAAATAGAAAGGAAGGGTGTGAAGCACTAAGTTATATCTGAATGGTAACAACAGATTTGTTTTCAAAGTGCGCCCAGAATGCTTCTCTGAGAGGTCAAAGTGTGGAAACAAGTGCAACCGAGGAAGAGGTAGGAAGTTCCATTGGGAAAAGACCAAAGGAAAAACTGCTATGCACACTAATGCAGACTTACATGGGATGCCCGCCCACCTCATTATTGAACTATGTATGGCTTAGCACTAAAGAAGCATGACTGAAATCCGTAGAGAAGTACTTGCAGGAGAATTTAATATCCGACACTTGGGGAAAAAGTACAAGGATCCTAAACTATAAAATCAAGAAAAAAAGAACACCATTCGCTCGTACAGACCACTATATAATAAATGTGTGCTATACAGGTTGTCGATGCAGGTGGTAGAATAAAAATAGAAACATAGGCAGAGTAAAATGAGATTTTGTGACAACTCCAGAATGAATTGAGAGTCTACAGGTGGTTAGACTAAAACCTGTTTGTTCTTACTCAGTGTAAAGAAATATCTGAAATAGGAAACACGCCTTTATACGTAGCCTATGTGAACATCTCAGGGGCGTATGGCAGCTTCATTCAAGAAATGTTCTGGGAAATAAGGAAGAAGGTAGACACAGGGGGCGACCGTATACAGCTTTAAAAAATATACCCCTATATTACAGTTTCCACATATTGGGAGAAAAAGTAGCAATGACAGCGTTAAAATTAACAAGAGGCTCAAATATGGATGTCCTTTTTTCCCGCTGTTAATCACGCTGTACATGGTGAGAATGGAAAAAGTTCTTCAAGGTAGCAACGTAGGGTTTATTCTGTCACAAAAACCGGCTGGCGCAATAGTTGAGCAGAAGCTTCCAGGTCTATTTCATGCAGAAGACATCGTCTTGTTTGCTGACAGTCACTACAATATAAAGCAGCTGGCAGATAAATGTGGAAGGAATGATTAGGGTCGAGGACTAAGATTTAGTGCAAAAAATTTGAATGGATGGTATTGAATGACCACAAAGACCGGGCGATCTGAACCAAGCGCCAATAAATACCGAGGGTACGCGACTATATGTACCTCGAAGTACGGGTAAATCAGAGAGATAGACATTTTGAGGTACAGGAAAAAACATCGGCAGCAAAGGCCAAGAGGAATGCTGCAATAGTGAAGCACCTAAGGTTATTGGTATAAATAAGTTACGAACTACTTCGAGGTCAGTGGCAAGGCGTGATTGTTCCAGGCCTTACATTTGAGAACTCAATGTTGCGCATGAGGTTGAAGGTGCAGTCAGGAATGGATATAAGTCAAAGGACTGCGGGACGCCTCGCGTTAGGAGCTCACTGGAAGACGACGATTGAGGCTGTAAAGGGGGATATGAGATGGAGAGGCTTCGAAGTGAGGGACGCTCAGAGCAAATTGAGATTTTGAGAGGCTTCGGAAAATGAAAGAGACTAGATAGGCAGGAGAGGTGTTCAGGTATTTGTATAGGAAGACCTTGGACAGAAAGTGGGGAAAAAACTAAGAGGCTCACCAGCAAATATACGGCTGGTAGTGTGGGCGACTTGGCAGCAAGGATAATCAAGCAAAAAGACAGAGATGCGACGAGGATTTATTGGATGACAGCGATGAAAAAGAAGCCAGCTGTGAGTAACTACCGAATGGCAAGAGCGAAATAAGGTACGAGAGGTTTCATGATGTTTTAAGGGGAAAAAAGGTATTGTTCGAAGCAAGGTGCGGTCGCCTTAGAACGCGTAGTTATAAAGCGAGTTCAGTGAAGAAAAAAATATTCAAGGAAACGCGATGACGCCCTCACTGTTGTCGTGTTTCAAACGTCATCGACCATGGATGACGTCAATAAAGAATGCCTATGCTTCGAAGAAGTGAAAAGTTGTGTGATTACTCCACGCGTTTTGCGTATTCTAGACATGGCTGCATCATATACCAGTGAGGACGCACGTTTAGCACCAGCTCCTGCTACGTCCGACAATTTGGTGCGCATCGTGCGCCAAGAAATCGAGGCTGCATCTACACTTCCTCACCAAATCAGGGACCCTGACGACTCTCGCGCAACGATTTTTTCGTTCTAAACTGTTATCCTCCAGGAACTGGTCAATGCTGGACATCAGGCAATATGCCCCGTTAACAGACCCGGTGAACCCATTGCACCTGATATGTCCCGCAGACCGAACAACCGCCCACGTCATTGGAACTTGGCCGAATGGCGAGCTTCTGGTGACAGGCTGATCTGATTCAACTGCGGACGAGATGACCATATTTCACGTCACTGCCACCCTTCCTGAAATCGGCAGCCATGGCTGGATTAATCAAACAACCGGCACCCTCCAACTGGTTCTCGGATACTGATACTTATTGAATAAGACGATGCTTAGCCATCCAAGACCACCCAATCAAACCGTTCCCTGTCACCCTCCGGATGCTTGTCCCGCTCATTTATTCATCACTTCATTGCACAAATAGCGTGATGTCAGTACGTTATTTGGAAAATGGTACACGCTGAAAACACTGGTACCCGCAAGTAATCACTGGTACTTCGCTGGGCTCACTAGGAAAAAGTGGTGTCGCACTAGTAGGGGCGCTGGCTCAACCGCTTTGATGCTGGTGTGCTCAGTGAAGCGCTGAAAGCGCTGGAATTTTTACTGGCAAGTGCTGGTGAATACTGGAACACGCAATGTTTCTACCAGTGCAGTGAGCACGTTATTGTAGCGTGTGACGTGGTACGTTTAGGTGTCGTTGAATATAAAACGCTTGATTCGATGGCAAGGAGAGATGCTACCTTAACAGATACCGAGCGTACGTAACTATTGCGGCACACGTACGTATCGCAGCAATTAAAATGCACTTTTTCCGCATTTGGCGCCGCGTATACCAGCCATATTCGCACCATTCGTGTATTGCTGTAACGATTCCAAGTGGCAGTCCTTGTAAGCCACGCCACTGCTAACAGTCCTTGGAGCTCCACGTCACTGCTAACAAAAACAGGAAATTGTTTTTGCCGCAAAGTTGACGAGACGTAAATGAGCTCTCTCGATCGCTTCACAAGGTTTCCCAGTGGAGGCGAGATAAAAAGCAGTCATTCGATTCTGCACACCACATAAGTGTATGTCTGGCTATGCTTATCCTTTTACTTACTTCAGGTAAGAGTTAGGAATGTTCCGAAGCTCAAATGCAGAATCTTCAAGCACCCCAACTCACCGCGTCGAGAGTGGTTTTATCCAGTGCCCGGCCCCGCGAGCATTAAACTTGTCGTGCCGGTCACGTTAGTATAAATGTTACCGGCGTTTATTGCTTCGTGTAAACACAATTTTAAAGTGTGAGAGCAACTGTAAAGCATAGTTTAGACATTCATGAACCTAAATAGACTATTTTGCCTTGTGTCGATGTTCGCACAAGGAGCGCTGGCATCGCACGTCGTGCTTTCAGCTACGCAGGCTATCACCTAAAGCTGCCGGCCGCACTTAGCCGGCACTTCTCACACTGATATGTAACAACACGCAATTTTCAGTTGGTACTTTGGTACGCATTTATGAACTGACTCGCTGGCATACGTTTTCGGTGGATTGTATTGGTATTTCTAAGGATTTTGTTTATTGTTGGTATTGATATAACTGCACATATCTGCTCAATGGCACGCCCGCTGTGTACTGCCAGCGGAGGCCAGAAAAACGGCTGTCGCTCGACATCACCACTCAGTAAGTGCATTTATGGCATTCATTTACTTTCCAGTCTCTTCAGGTGCACTTCAGGTAACAGTTAGAATTGTTTCAAAGCTCAAATGCAGAAACTTCAAGCATCGCAACTCAGCTGCTTCGAGAGCAGATTACCAAGTGCCCCGTCCCAGCGAGGCCTATCGTGCCGGCCACGTCGGTTTACATGCTGCCTTCACTTTTTATAATAAATGGGCGCAATTATAAAGTGTAATAAGGACTCTAAAGTACAGTTTAGACAAACTTGAGCCTAAATCAACCATTTATACGCTTGTGCACTGGTTTTCAGACATCGAAACGCATGGGAGTGACCACAATCAAACTGATATGCGAATAAGGGGTCTTACTAAGTCCTCTCCTGAGACGAAGAATTGATACGAAGAATTGATTGGTCAAAATTTCAGCGACTCATGGAAAAGACATGCTGTAAAGACCCTGACCAGAACTTGGAGGATGTCATCAAAGAGGCAATGAGGGAAGCTTCTTGTCTTCTCCCGTTCACCGGCAAGCGTTCAGATTTCGACGTTGAACTGGAAAAACTGTGCCCGCTTCGCCGAAGGGCGGAAAGGAGGTACAGGCGGACGAAAGCAATATGCGACCTGAGGCTGGCATGACGCATACAGAAAAAGGTCCAACGACGTTTAGACAAACTTGAACAGGAACGCTGGAAATCATTCTGCCAATCATTGAATCCCCGAAAGCCATTGTCAGGCATCTGGAGCACTATTCGTGGCCTGCGCTCGACTCCCCAACAAAGACATCCTTTCATGGCTTTAGCCCTACATTTAGGCCACACCCAACTTGAAGTGGCAATGAGTTTTGTGCGCGAATCGCTGGTGTGTCCGCCTTATCCGCTGGCACCATTAGGAGTGCTATCCCTGAACCCCACATCTCCGAAATGGACAATCTTTTCACTATAGAAGAATTTGACACATCTTTGGCGGCTTCCCGACGATCATCTTCACCAGGACCCGATGGCATCACCTACACCGCTCTAGCCAACCTTCAACAGGAGGCAAGGGGACAGTTGTTAGGCTATTACAACCAGTCATGGCAGGCGGGCATTGTTTTCTAGGATTGAAAGATAAGTCGACTTGTGCCACTACTCAAAGCAGGAAAGTCACCACTTGATTTGACATCTTTTCGCCCTGTTGCCCTCACAAGTTGCGTAGGAAACGTCATTGAAAGGATGATGCTTACACGCCTAGAATGGTTTCTCGAGCGCTACAACGTTTACCCAAAGTGCATGACGGGTTTTCGGCAAGGTAGGTCATCTCTTGACAACGTGATTGATCTCACAACATTTATCCAGCAACAGAAGAGCCTCAAGCGCATACCACTGGCACTCTTTCTCGACGTCAAAGGAGCTTATGATAACGTAACACATAAAGCCATCCTAGACTGATTGAAAGCTGTCGGATTCGGTGGTCGGATGTTCCAATGGATCCAAGATTATTTGACGAGAAGGTCCTTATTTGTACAAACCTCAGAAGGGCCTACCAGCAATTATTATACCTCCCGTGGCGTCCCTCAGGGCGCAGTATTAAGGCCCATTTTATTTAACCTCGTGATGGTAGGACTTCGTGATATTTTGCCAAGTATTATCCTGACGTCCTTATATGCTGACAATATTTTTCTATGTACTTCGGCTGTAAATCGTCTACAAGTGCGTGCAAGAGTCCAGCAGGCTGCCACCCTAACATGCTCATATCTCCACAAGCAAGGTCTTCCCATCTTAATGGAAAAATGTGCATTGGTTGCGTTTACTCCAGAGCCTTGACACAATTCCCCGTTACCATCAATCGACAAAATATTCCTTACCAGAAGAACCATCGCTTCCTGGGTGTGATTATTGACAAGGACCTTTCGTGGAGTGTCCACTGCGATTACATGAAGGGAAGGCTAACTTCCATTGTCCATATAATGCGGTTCCTCTGCAGAAAATCTTGGGAGAAATCTCGATAAGGTCAATGACGCAGCTATACAGGGCACTGTTTCTGGGAATTTTGCGCTACAGCTTGCCGTTACTGGCAAGTACGTGCAAGACGAACATCCGTACCCTCGAAAGTCTGAAAGGACCAGCACTACGCGTGCGCTTAGGATTGCCACGATGCACTTCAACCTACGGGGCAATTATGATCGCAAGAGAGCATCCAATTCAAGCATAATTCAACACTGACAATTTGAGAGCCCACATAAGACACCTCTCCCGAGTTCCTGGTCACCATGTTGCAGTGTTGCCACTTCAAATACCACAAGCGTTGTTTTCAAAGATTATTTCTGCCCATAGAGAATGCCTCCCTTTGGCTTCACTCCAGCAACAAGACCAGCGTCACCTCCGTGGTGCCTACAACAACTACAGGTGTGCCTCACTATTCCGAGAATAACAAACAAGAGCAGTCATTCAACAGTGGTCCTACGACAGGTAACACTGTCGCTACTCAACGAAAAATACGGCCGGAGGACCCACATTTACACCTATGGATTGGTCTCGGCTGGCAGCTCCACAGGTGCTGTTGTCATCCCGACGTTCAAACTGTCGCAGAGGACAACATCCACAGCAGCGGAGCTTGCCGCCTTACGTACTGCTATACTTTATATCGCGGAAGCCCGACCTCATAAGTGGGCTGTGTTCTGCGACTCCACGGCATCCCTTCACAGCTTGCAATCAGCTTTACGACAAAGGGAACATCAACAGCTAGTGAATGAAATAAGAGAAGTGATTCACGAAGTTTTATCGAAAGGACATGACGTGGTATTCCAGTGGTTACCGGGACATTGTGGTATTGTCGGTAATGACCTTGCTGATAATGCTGCCCAATGCGCCCACGCGGACGCCCAGACAACCCCAATTCCATTGTCGAGAACCGACGCTGCAAGGGGCCTTCACTCGTTCGCTAACACCATGTCGGAAACTTGGCCGAGTGACCCCAATGTCAGCGACCGCCGCCTACACAAATCGGACCCATCGAGAAAGCTTCAAGTTCTATCGAACCTCTCCCGCCAGGATGTAACTTTACTGTGCCGCCTGTGGTTATGAGTAGGTCTTACAAAGGCATACTCCTTTCGCATAGGAATGGCGGATAGCTCCCGATGTGAATTGTGCGACACTGACGAGACAATAGAACATCTACTGTGTTCATGTGAACGTTTTGCGAGCGAACGCAACTTGCTACGCGAAACGTTAGAGATACTAGACAGTAGACCTTTTTCCGAAGAGAAGATCCTTGGCTCATGGCTCTATGCGTCGCTGGCCAGCAAAGCGACGTGGGCATTGCTAAGTTTTCTGAAGACGGCCGGACCACGTGACCGCTTATAAGCGTGCAATGGACAAGATCACATCTACACACAAGTTGCCCTTCACTTCTCTGTCTCTTCTCCTTTAATCCCCTCACCCCTTCCCCCAGTACAGGGTAGCAAACCGGACGTGGGTCTGGTTGACCTCTGTGCTTTTCATTTGTTTCGTGCCTCCTCCTCCTCCCCCTATCCGCTTGTGCAGTGCCCGAAGAAAGAGGGGCTAGTATCGATGTGTCGTGCTTTCAGCAACGTAGGCTGTCAGCAAAAGCTTCCTTCTGAGCGCAGGAGCCGGTACTTCTCTGACTGGTATGTAAAAACACGAAATTTAGAGTTGTTGATTTGGTAATCGTTTGTGAACAAACAGTTTGGCATACTTTTTCAGCGGTTTGAATTAGTCATTTCTTCGGCGGTTTCTTAGTTGCAGATATCAATAGAACTGCAAATATGTAATCTGTCACGCCGAATATGTACTGCTAGATCGTCGCTTGCGCGAAAAAAATCATCAATATTTACTCGTCAGCAAGGATATCTATCAAACAAGACATTTAAATCATCTGTACATGTTGATTAGAAGCGAGTGCGAGAACCGACTATCAAAGGAAAAGACTATCGGCAGCAACAGCCGACAATCTGTGGCTGCTCCTCCAGTCAGTAAGTTTTTTGCGAGTTGAGATGTGGATGCTTAAAAAAACTTGCGCCATTGGTAATATTCGTACGTCATTTGGTGCCCGGAAGCCGTTCGTCACTGTCAAATCAAGATGCAATTGTAATTTGGAAAGGAATACTGTGTCAGTTTTGATTTCGCATATTGTAAACTTGGGTTCGTATCCCGGCTGTGGTGGCTGCATTTCCGATGGAGGTAGAAATGCTGTAGGCCGGTGTACTCAGATTCGGGTGCACGTTAAAGAACCCCAGGTGGTCAAAATTTCTGGAGCCCTCCATTACGGTGTCTCTCATAATCAAATGGTGGTTTGGGACGTTAAACCTTACATATTAATCTTGTAAACATGAAGTTGAACGGCGTGTTCTCCAGATAGATAGTAATTTCAACCCTTTACACGCACTTTCTGGCCTGGCGTAGTGAGTAGCATACTCGGTTCAGAATCAGGAAGTAGCAAGATCGAATTCCGTCAGAAGGCGTGTTGGTTTTTAATTTTTATTTTTTAATTTTCAGTGTGAATTCGCGCTCTTTTACTTATTTATTTATTTAGTTATGGCGAATGGGCACCGCCGTTTTAACCCTGTGAAGCCATTTTGCACAGAGTACTGAGACGCTGCCACTCCAATGTCCCAGTACCTGCGCGGAGAGGCGCTGGTACCAGAGCCATACTGGGCCCATAATCAGGCATGGCGCTGGACGCTGCTACTCAGTGGCGCTGCTGTTTGCAATAGGGCGTCGCTTTCTCTCACCCTCCTTCCACCTCCAGTTCTGGGCAAACTGATAAGCGCAGCTCCTAGAGGTGAGCCAGCTTCGTGATGACCCGACAAGAAATTTTGTAAAAACGATACGCGGACGCAACCACGTGATAAGAAAATGTCGATGATCTTTCAGTAACAGCACTTATCGACACCAGTGCTCACATATCCGTCATGAACAGTAGCCTTCATGCTCGAGTAAATAAAGTGCTCACTCCTGTACCGATCGCTCTAGTCCGAGTAGCCGATGGTGAAACACTTACGGTCATCGGGATGTGTGCCACCCGCGTCACTGGTGCTGAACGTCATACCTCTGTTCTGTTTTACGTACTAGACTACTGCCGACAAGATATCTTTTTGGGACTCAATTTTCTGTCGAAGCAATGCACCCTAATGTACTCCTCTGCTTGTGTTGTTTAGCTCATTCTACCACATGCGATTGACCCTCCTGATCATGCACTGCCAAAGCTATGCTCCACCGACTTTATTCGCCTATTGTGTCGAGCTGTGACGTATATCTATGTCTTTAGGACGTATATTGACGCTGATTTTCTCGTGTCATCTAATGCTACCGTCCTATCTTCGCTCAATCTTGCGTTCCCCCACACGATTATCGCTATGAAAAAAAAAACGGCATGGCTCCATAATGGGAGCTTTGGAGTCTGCTCCGAAGTGATACCCCGAGAGATATTTATTGCAACTCCTGCACCAGCCGGCGACTACCACATTTCCGCCTCAGCAGAGAGTACTCCGTCACCTGCTAGTTTTCAGTAGGGCAGCACACTGCAGTCCACAACTAAAATAATCGCCTATGACCTCATGGCTAAGCATATGAATGCGCTTCGTGGCCTTCTTGCGTCGTATCAAGACATCCTTAATATCCATAACTGACCAGAAGGTCAAGCGATCGTCGTAGAGCATCGAATTCACAGCTACTTTGCATATCTAGTACACCGGCAGCCCTATTGAGTTTTTCTACCGATTGCGACGTGATCTGCAAGAAGCATACAAGATGCTTGCTCGAGGCACTATGCAACCTTCTTCAAGCCCTTGACCTTCCCCTGTTGTGCTCGTTAGGAAGAAAGGTAACAGCTCACAATTCCGGGTCGACTACCGAATTCCTAACAAAGTAAAGAAGACGTGTATCTTCTGCCACGAATAAATGACGCTCATGACTGCTTTAGTGGAGCAAATTATTTCTCTTTCATCGACCTGTGTTCAAGCTACTGGCAGATATCAGTTGATTTTCTGGACCGTGAAAAGACAGCTTAATAACTCCTGACAGGCGATATCATTTGGAAGTAATGCCGTTCGTGTTATGCAATGCCCTAGCTAGGTACATTCTAACGAATTATTGATGATTTCCTTTATGATTCTAAGTGGTCAACCAGCTTATGCTACCTTGACGACGTTGTTGTTTTTTCGCCGACTTTTCAAACTCACCTCGAACGTCTCTCAACAATTCTTTCGGCTTTACGCAAAGTAGGACTTCAACTAAACACACCAAAATGTCACTTCGCCCGCCGGCTGCTCACTGTCCTCGAATATCTTGTGGATTCTTCTGGTGTTCCTCCAGATTTTGATAAAGTTCTTGCCATCAAGGATTTCCCTGTGTGGACCATGGCGAACGATGTTCGAAGGTTTGTGGCTCTTTGTGCTTGTTTTCGCAGATTTGTGCAGAATTTTACTGGCATCGCACGCTCGCTTACAAAAATAAAGAGAAAAATTTGACTTTAGCACGGGGACATGAACAAGCCAGAGCATTCGTTGAACTGACGACCAGACTTAGGAAGCCACCCATTTTCGTCCACTTTGAGATATGCGCTCCTATGCAAGTGCGTACCGACGTCTGTGGCCACTGAATCGGGGTCATTTTAGCACAACGACAGCATGGCGGCGAGCGCGTCATCGCATACGCTAGCCGTCTTTTATCGCCACTAGAGCAAAACTACTCAACCACAGAACGCAGATACCTTACGCTTGTGTAGACTGTGGCTAAAGTTTGGCCAGATTTGTGAGTTTTATGGACAGCCTTCACGGTTGTCACTGATCACCGTGTCCTATGCTGGCTGCCGTCCTTACAAGATCCTAGTGGACGTCTGGGACGATGGGCTCCACTGTTAAAGGAATACCCGTACACAGTTCTCTACAAATCAGGCCGCCACCATGAGGATACTGATTGCTTATTGTGTCATCCTGTTGACCCACGCGACATAACTACCTGGAAGTAGTGAGACTGCTTGCGTGCTGGCACTTTCCGCGATCGGCAACATCGAAGACGAGCACAGCCGTGATTCTCACCTGGAATATACAATCCTTGGGTTGAGGAGTCTCACATCTCCGTCTCTCCTTATGTTCCTGCTCCAAGATGACGTATTATATCGCTACAGCATGCATTCTAATGGACGTGAGCTACTAATGTTCATACCCCAACTTTCGCGTCAAAGTGTCCTCGCGCAGTTGCATGATCTTCGGACAGCTGGTCACCTAAGAGTCCCAATATCTTTTGACTCCGTTCGAAGTCACTTTTTCGGCGCAGTATTTACCCATCCGTCTGCCATTCCCATCCATCCATACCCATCCGGCTGCAATACAAATTCTGTCGGCATCGCAAGAAACTAGCAACCCTTCCAGCGGGATGCTGTCAGCGCATTCATATCACATCCGAACCCTTTCATAAGAAAGGTCTTCACGTTCTTAGATCTTTCTCTTTATCAGCGATTGGAAACAAGTGGATAGCAGTCGAAACGCATTACGCCACTCGGTATGCCATCACACAGGCCCTTTCTACCATTGTGCGACAGACATCGCTGTCTTTCTTATAGACGATCTCATACTACACCATGGTGCTCCTCAGTAAGTGCTTACCGTTGGGGGTGCTTTTTTTAACTCAGGTTTTCCAAGAGATATACTCTCTTACGCTAACAAGCACAAGTTCACAACGGCGCCAAACCGTCAAAACAATGGGCTCACAGAGCCGCTTATAGGACCATCAGAAACAGACTCGCCTTGTACGTTTCCTGTGACTATCTTGACTGGGACTCCGTCCTCGCATTTGCGACATTTGCCAACAATACGTCCTGGCATGATACTGCAGGTTACTCGCCAATTTTTCTCTTGTACGGACGAGAAGCCACGCTGCCTTATGACAAGCTCCTTCCTTTTGTTAGCCACACATCAGAATACGCCCTCGATGTAATCTCTAGAGCTCCACAGACACGCGATAATTCTCACCTGCTTCGGAGTGATTCGCAAAAGCGGACACCACGCCGTGGTGGTCCAATTGATACAGTGCTTGGCTGCTGACTCGCAGGTCGCCGGATTGAATCCCGGCAGCGGCAGCTGCATTTCCGATGCAGGCGGAAATGTTGTAGGCCCGTGTGTTCAGATTCGGGTGCACGTTAAAGAACCCCAGCTGGTCAAAATTTTCTGAGCCCTCCACTACAGCATCTCTCATAATCAAATGCTGGTTTTGGTACGTTGAACCCTACGTATCAATCAATCGCAAAAGCGGCAACGAGTGCTCTACAGTTACAATGCCCACGACGGCGAATTTAACTTCAGTCATCGTGACACTGTCCTTCTCTGGACGCCGTCACGGAAAGTTGGCCAGTACAAACAGCTGGCTTCGCCATACTTGGGTCCGTACCATGTGGTGCGCCAAATCACCGACGTGGCATTTGGAATTGAACCTCTTGTGTCGACCACTGCACACAGTTCTGGGCAGCATCCGTCTCGCCACAGATTAGCCCGGCGCAACATGGCCACTTGCTGGAACTTCTTTCTGATCAAAACTAGCGCCACAGCAGTTTTGCCGGATGATTACGTCCCCACTACCAGCTATAAAACACAAGCTGCCAAGCTCAGTGCTCACTTCGTTTCTCTAACCTTCGAACACAGCATCAGCATGCTTGAATCGCTGCTGCTACCCATTCAATAAATGCCGTTACGTTGTATATTGGGAAAGCGTCATTCTCTTGACACGACATCCCACACTCTTGACACCACCAGCGCACGATCGTGTTCTGACGTTGTTCACGCCACTCGGCTAAAGTTATATCACTTGGACCAACCAAGCACCGAGACGGTGCCTTCGTCGGCGGGGGTGATGGTACAGGGCGCTAGAGATGAACATGGTAGAAAAGACGGTGTTTAGTGGTATCTCGTGCAGGCAGGGCTTGATCTTGTTCGCCTGCCTTCGTGCGCAATTATACTTTCTTGAACGCCTTTATTCCAGTAAAAATATATTTATATTTACGAGGTAAGTTCAAAACTTTGTTCCAAGCAGCATTTCTTGTGGGTAATTGCAGAAAAAAGCGTTGGTGACGAAAAAATTCGGGAGCTTTGATTAGAGACGACTCCAATTTTGATGTAGAAATAAATTTATGTGACGAAACAGAAAAAGTTTAACCGAGAGTCTCTTTAGGACGAGAAAAGTGGTGATGATGCGTGCAACTAACAAGAAAGTGACAAACATGAAAGTGCTGCTAAGAGGTCTCCCTCAGAGCACTCACAAAAAATACAATTTTGACATTTCCGCCATCTAGACATACATAAATTATAAAATGAAAAACCCTGTTCAGCGAGAAGCCTATGATCTAAAAAGCCTTCTCAAAAGCCGGAAACACCTTTGACGTAGTTGAAAAAAATACTTTGATAACAATTTTCACACATTGATAAAAACATTGGCAGCATATCCACGGAGTCAATGATGAAGAGTTGGGCGAAGCATTCGTCCATTCATTTGTTAGTGTTTCCATCCGTCAATGCGTCCGTCTGTGTGGCCATCCATGCGTTCATCCACGCGTACGCGCGTGCGTCTCTTCGTGCGTCCGTTCCAGCGTTCATCCATGCATCCGCCTCTGCGTCCGCCTATGCATCCATCTATGCATCTGTCTGTGTGTCCGTTCGTCCATCCATTCAACACACCAAGTACCACCATCTCGCATCTTTTCATCATATGGATGGCGGTGCCTTATAGTAGCACCGCCATCCAGCGGACATTCCAAGAAGTAAACGAGAAGTGGCACACGCACACGTTCTTACGGCTTGCGCTTTGGGTCTACTTCCCACCTTAACCACCTAGAGTTCATGGTATATACCAGTTCACTGTATTCATGGCACTGCGGCCCAACGCTCGCTAAACCTTTCTAAAACCAGGGAGGTTACGCCTAGCGAGTATCACGTAGCAACCTTTTCCCTTCAGAATGTACATGCCAATGGCTGCTAATGGGAAATAAGAGACAGGAGAATTCGGCTTTTACTTTCTTACGGCTTGCGCTTCGTATCTGCTTCGCACGTTTAACCACCTCGAGTTCATTCATGGTATATGCTAGTTCATAGTATTCATGGCACTGCGGCTCAACGCGCGCTAAACCTTTCTAAAACTAAGGAGGTTACACCCAGCGAGTGTAACGTAGCAACCGTTTGTTGTCAGATAGTGCTCAATGTAAATGCCAATGACTGCTAATGGGGATCGCAGCGTGCGCATTAACTAAAAGGCGAATGCTCCTGTCTCTCATTCCCCATTATCAGCCGTTGGCATGTACATCGAGTACTATTTTTTATTGTTCAACAGTGCACCGAAGAAATCTCTCACCGACACCACCTTGGAAGTCAAAATGGTATACTTGTTACACTTTACTACAACGGCTACGAGGGACGAAAGGGTGTCGCTATAGGGAGCTTCGCCCCTAAAACTGCAAAACAGATGTGGGGAAATCGGCGATTGTTGTGCGTGCTGTGCACATTCCTGCGATGACAATACTTCCGTCTGCGACACGAATAACGCCAGGAACAGTCGGTGTGAGCAAATTCTTCAAGCAGCGATGAAGTCTAACACTTATAACAGAAATATTGGTTCCAGTGTCAACAAGCACAGAAACAGTCAGGCCGTCAATATCGATCAAATGTCGTCGTGTCGGCAGTACAAGGACTGAGTTTGAGGTCTGAATCAGAGAATGTAGCTTCAGCTTCAAGATCTGGATCTCCAAGAGCTGCATCTCCTAATTCCCCCAATGAATATTGAGCGGGGAGGTCGGGCGTCTTCATAGAGGAGACGAGAACGATGGATGACGAGCCGGCAGTGAACGAGACTGGTGATCTTGAGGCGAAAGCGATCTTTAACAGAAGTGAATTGGCCGAGACCAAGCAATCGCGCAGACAGTGAAGCCCAAACGGCTCTGTTTTTTCCAAACAAACGACTGGACTAAGGGCACCTGAGGCACGCGCTAACTGATGGGGCTGTTGGTGGAAATAGCAGGACTAATCATTTCGGTTTGTCGCCTGCCGACTCGCAAAATTTCAAACAACCACAAAGACTGCAGACGAGAGGTCAGTCCATCTTCATAAAAAAATGTCGCAGCAGTGTTCGGCAGTCAAGTGAAGCATTTTGCGATACGCCTGTTTTTAGCTTGTTGAAAACACTGGAATTCCTCAATTATTTCGTCGATGGTCGCTTATATACGCCACATTACAGGTCAAATGCGTTGTTCATTATCTCCTTGAGCACGTGGCCAACATTGTCCGACATGTCGTTGTCTGCTTTACGACATAGAACTAGCACGTCCTGAATATATTAGATATACGGCTATGTGGACGACTGAGCGCAGATGAACATTTCCTTTTTTGCAGCCGCATTTTGGCCCATGGGCTTCCCAAATAGATCGCGAAGCTTCTGCTTTAAAGTGTTTTAACTTGCGATCTCCTCCTCAATATTCTCGTACCACGCCTTTGCCAAGCCCTTTAAGTAAAACTGCACGTTAGCAAGCGTCAGCTTCGGGTAATGCCGGTTGATCGCAGTGGTACGTTCTTAGTCAGCTGTCCAATCGTTCAAGACTTCTACCGTACCACAGAACATTGTTGGTGACTTCAGATGTGTCAGCACGTACGTGGGAGGTGTTGGGGCTGGTGCAGGTTGCCATTACCGATTGAGAAGTGGCAGTGGGATGAGTCCCATATTTCCTCGTGGAAACTGGAATTTCACGACCATGACGGAGCTCCATTGTATAGGGCTTGATTTACCTAGCACCTCCACTGATTTGTCATGGAGATAACGAATACACGGAAGACACAAGCGAGTACATTTGCAATATTTACAAGTAGCTGTGTTATCAAAAGGCTTCCAGCATCTCACGCGGCGACGGCGCCTCTTTTTTGTCGATTTGTCTGCAATGGCAGGTTCATGCCAACTGCCTCGTAACAATATCCTATGGTCGTTAATAAACATCTTCGCTATTGTCCCCGATGCCTTCTAAAGGGTTGACTGGCCTCGTCAAACAGTTCCTAAACATGCTTAAACTAGTGAACGTCTCGTGATCCTTTTCTTTCTGGGGAATAAGTAGGATATTGTTTTACGAAATTCGGAATCTTTTTTTGTTCCACATGCTTCGCATGACTCAAGATGAATGTGTCCGCTCTCGTGAGCATCTCTCTTTTTGCCATGACTTAGAAAGATAGAGGAAGAGCAGATTGCCAGACACCCAAAATACCAGTATAGATGGATGCCTGCTATTGAACGACTCAAACTAAAATTTCGCCCCAGTTTTGAGTAAATTTCAAACAAAACGAAGCTATTGTCAATATCGCATTTTCTTCCTTCTGCTCTTCTTTTTAAGTTTTAATAGTGAATCTATGCGCTTTCGCATTCACGGACTGCTTGCGGCATGCCAGTACGAGTACGTATGATGGCCAGTGCATTCCAGATCACTACTTCAAGTGTTTATGAGAGCTTTCTTTTTATGAACGGTTTACTTTACCTTGAAGTTCTAAAATGTAGATAACATTCTCAAACCTAACCGGAATTTGAAAGTTGAGCAAAAGTCGATAGAGACATTAATGTGGAAAATACATTGAGGGCATTTGTGGGCATTTAGAAACAGATGTAAAATAATACACTATTAAAAAAACACTCTAAAGTTCTGCGTATTTTCCAATTCGTGTTTATTGTGTCGTTGTGAAATGCGAAGAAAACACAGTTACATCTTGGGACAGCGGAAACAGCGTGTCCTCAACAGCTGAATGACAAGATTGCCTTCTTAGTTGTCGAATACAGCCAGAGCGCCATTACATTGTGTGCGCTTCATCTACCGTCTTTGTTCTCCACTTGTAGGCACGCGTGTTTTGCATCCCTCTCAAAGGGCATCGGATTGATGATTGATATGTGGGGTTTAACGTCCCAAAACCACCATTTGATTATGAGAGACGCCATAGTGGAGGGCTCCCGAAATTTTGACCACGTAGGGTTCTTTAACGTGTACCCTAATCTGAGCACACGGGCCTACAACATTGCCGCCTCCATCAGAAATGCAGCCGCCACAGCCGGGATTTGAACCCGCCACCGCTCCCTACTGAAAAATTTCGTACAAAATCTTACGGAAAACATATGGACTCCGTACGATTTCCTTATGAGCTATACGGAAAAGATACGGATTTTTATGGAAACATACGGAAGTTGTATGGCGTATACGGTAGACTTTTTAAGGAAGATATAGAAGGATACGAAAACTATATGGAACATACGAAAAATTTCTTAAGGAAGATATGGAACGATACAGAAGGCATGTGGTATATACGGAAAATTACTTACAGAAAATATGGAAAGATGTGAAAATATGGAAAGCTTTATGGAGTATACGGAAACTTCCTTAAGAAAGTTCTATGGAGCATACGGAAATTTTCTTACGGAAATATGAAAAAATAAGGAGTGCAAGCAGACTAATAAGACCGGAGATATTCATGTCACTAGATTCAAATGGCAGTCTGAGATACGAATACCATTTGATGCGTGGTGGTGCTACACCACGTCCAGAAAAAGTAATGTTGCTGTGATTTTACGTGATGTCAATGTCGACAATTCAGAAATAAATGCCCGCAAAAACTGAAGAAGGAAAGTGTAGTGATCAAAAAGTGAATATATTCAGAAATAATTAGTCCCGTGCAAACACGACGAGCACATAAACAAAAAAACTTCTACAGGACGAGTGCTCACTTGCAAAGTTTATTCCTTGATTTATTCCTCCTAAAAACAGGCTAATTTGCTAAATATATACGCATAGAAATTTTGTTTCGCAGAATAAATGTTTACCATGAGCCAAGACGACCCGCTGAACCAGTATACACATGGCGGATAAAATAACCACAAGCAACAAGGCGTGCGTGGCGTGACAAAAAACACTAAACGGCAAATTGAACGTCTCGGGTCTATTCAGGTTTTCTAGAACGCGAAGTAACAGTTGAACACCTGGTATCTTGTGGTGCGACCACACACATTTCGAGCTAGTTCGTTATTAGCTTTCATGCAAGCTATAAAGAGAGCAAATTTAAAATACAGATGCATGAAGCAAAATTGCCTCTCTGCCTTACTTTACGATAGGCAGTGAATCTTCATGCGCAGAATATTGCCTCTGTGAAGTACACAGAAAAATGAAGCAGAACAGAAAAAAAGAGAGGAAGAAGACAGAAGAAAGGCAGGTAGCTCAACTAGGTTGATGATTTGCTGCCCTACAGCGTAGGTAGAGGTAGAGGGAGTGGTCAAAAAAATAATTAAGTATGAGAGCATAACTGATATGTACGGACACATAAAGGTGCTTATCATTGATGCTCGGATAGTCGTGTATAAAGCTGGGTCGTTTTGAGATTTTCAAAAGCATTGTTTCAGATCACCCTGCAGATTACGCTTCAATTGTAGTGCTACATAAAACACAACCTATGAGCCAGCTTTAATGAATAAGCAAATTATAGGTGAAACAAATGCTTTAAAATATATTATGGCTGCATGGACGCATACAAGCAATGTAAAGCGCAATGAAGTGAGGACGCATGAGCTTCTCTTGACGCATCAGTTCTACATGGATGCTTCAACTGTGCTGCAAAAAAACTTAACCAATGTCTGTGCGTGCAACATTGTCCATTTTAAACTATCTATATGTATATAAAAAACTTCTACAGCGAGTTAAGCTACGTAGCGCTCCATAACTCTTCCTTTTACTGAGGGCAATTTTTCAAACAATCAACATTATTCATTTTCTGTCTCATGACTTCGAGCCCGCAATTCTTGGTTTGGCTCGATCACAATTGTGCAGCCCTTATTTTGGAGGAATCAAAAAACATCAACCAAAATATATTTTGGAACTACATCTCGGTGATATTGCCTTCCCTCAACAGCCACAGCTTAAGATGAGTCATAGCAAGTCCCGCGCATACCTAGGACCTACCCTTGAAGAAGCTGGTCCGGCTGTGAAATGCTCAGTTTTTTCTCAAATAAATTTTTTGGTTTGAGTTTTCTCACTTCTCGAGTCCCTTCACAATCAAGCAGACCTAATAATCCCCTTAGTCCTCCATTTTGTTATAATATGAAATAAATAAAAAATGTAATAATGAAAATAAAAACTAATAACTGTTGTGCAAAAAACACAGTCCCACATACGTACTTGAACGCAATATTGCTTATTAGAATAGATAGCAGTACATAAAAAACATTAAAGAAAACTGAAAAATTTGAGACTTGGTGGGATTCGAACTTGCGCCACTCAGTTGTGCTCGCGTACGTGAATTGAGTGCGTTAGCTTGCCTAGCTATTCACTTTGTTTTTTTTCTTTATTACCGGTTTCGCACAAGGTACATACATCAATATAAGTCACTGTAAACAGTAACATACAAACAGAAGTGATGACAAAACAGCCACGGAACTATTAGTGATTACAGTGCTAAAATTCCTTCAGGTTCACCAGGGGTTCGACCCTGGAGACAAGCTATTCACTTTGGACAGTGCGCGCACGTTTAAGTTATATATATAAATTTGCTGTTTACACGCTATGTGTTGGCATATTTATGTACGATACGCGATTGTATCTATTGTTGTGTGCATATGTTTTATGATTATATATACGTCACATGCCTTTCGCATGTCTTTCAACTATAGATTGCCGCCCCGTCGCTGATAAAACAAGTAGTTTTACGCCCACACACAAGCTTGAGAGTTGAAGGTTGTTTTTCGGGGCTCTCTTGCGATTGAGTTGGCCACCACAGGAAATTAGAGTCATACGCCATTAATCCCTGCATCTAGCTGTATTCCACTTAGTAGCTCTCTCGCTCGATGACAAATCGAGCGCGGGGCACGACGCTATTGCGCTCGACCATGCCTCGCGTAGCGGCGACATCAGCTGATTGCGCCGGCCAGTTTCCTTCGATTTGCTTCAGAGCAAAGAAATGTCGTGCTTTGAAATATTGCGTACTGCACTATGTCAAAACGTTACTGCTTTGTAGTCATCCTATTATTCATTGAGAATTGATAACTTCGATAAGACTACTATAGAGCTTTGCGTCGGCGACACGCATCGAACGTAAAACCGCACTACGTCTGTCGTAGAAGCAGTAGGAAGCTGTCCTCTGCTAGAACAAAAAACAAAACAAAGACCTGCGAAAATATTCATAATTTGTAATTTGTTTTTTGAATAATCATTCATAACTTTTAAAGTTATTTTGCCAGATAACATACATTTTTCGCAGTTTATAGCAGCCACAATTGTTTTTTTTATTTTACTCACACAGATATCCAACTCAAATCCATCCACAGCTAAAGCCACTTGTTGTTTGTCTTCTTTGTTTCCGTGGGCATGCCGTTTCGGTGCGTCTCTCATGTGTTCATGCTGCTACACACGATAGCACGAAATGTTAAATTTACGCAAGGAAGTGCCGTTCCTCGTTCTTGTCATGTGCAAAGATTGCGCCCTATTCCCGTGGTTGTTCGAGTGCGGATAGAGTGCGAGACGTCCAAGGAATCGGCGGGTTGTGTGGGTGCTCGAAGGACTCCGAGGTGACGGCTGACGCCTGTAGTCGCTTCCCTCAGGACAGTGTGAAAGAAACTAAACGTAAGGGGGACACTTTTTTATGTAGACTAGGTATGCCACTCAGTGTAAGTGTGTGTTGCCGCACTCGAACGAGGCGTCGTGAAACGGCAGCCTTACGCGCCTTTGCGAGTGTCGTTGCCGATTCGCTTTGACAACGCTAACGCCAGCAGAGCCAAGGCGCATCGGCGCGGCCTTACTGGAGCTGATTCGCGACAACTGCGGCAACATGCATGTGTATGGTGATCGATTTTTTCATAAGTGCAATGTAGTGAGGAGGACGCACACGGCGCTTGTTACGTTGTTGATTAAACGAAGCCTGCGGTGCCATTTGATGCAAAGCAGCATTTCCTTCACGTTTGCGGGCGATATAATTTGTAACTTAGCTCAATCCACCTAGCCAACCGCCTAAGTGGGTTGATAAGCATACGTTCACAGTAGAGCGTTATTATGCCCCTAAAATATGGCGTATGCTTGTTAAAAGATATAATCTGTGTGCCTAGCGTAGAGAGAGAGAGGTGTTCGTGCAATCTGTGTACCTGCAAGACGCGTTTGCTTGTAACTAATAACGTACCGGCCAGCACCTACATTGTACGCCTGACTTTGAAGAAAACTTGCATGCACAATGTGAGATTTTGTAATCTGCCAGAGTTGCTTTTTATGAAATAATACTTTGCCAGCGTGTTCAAAATAGGTTTCGCTGCTCTGTGGCAGGAAGGAAGGAAGGAAGGAAGGAAGGAAAATAGAGGGACAAGAAAGACAGGGAGGTTAACCAGCCTATAGGCAGCCGGTTTGCTACCCTGCGCATGGGAGACGAATGGGGGAAATGAAAGAGAGCATAGAGGGAAGAGAGAAACAGCACATTCGGCAGCCCACGCGCGCACACTCAGTCATAGTCCAGTCTTGTCTTTTGCGGTCTGGGACAGGGGTGCGGTTATCACGCTGTTGCGTAGTTGCTGATGCAAGAATTTATAGCTTTGATGCGTTAATAATTATAATCTAACTCATTAGGGGTTTGGCTGTTTCAGCACAAACAAGGCAAAGAGAGAAGGAAGGCGGGTAATGACAGGACCAGTGCCGACTTTTGTCTGCAGGAGAATACCCATGTTGGCGTATTTATTGTGACAGCCTTTCTGCGTTGCTTTTTTGCCCAATTTATGCAACGGCACAGTGGTCAGCAATATGAGAGAGAACACTGAAATTAGCTTTTAAAGATCATGATGAATAAATGCCTAGAAATTCACAGCGCAAAGTAAGAACAAAAGACATCAGTATGATCAATGTGGGACGAGTACAGTCTATCTAAAAAATGTATTGTGCAAAATGGTGCCTAAGTAAGAAACCTCTCTATGTTTGCAAACCGAGTGACGTCACTTCGAGCATTGTGCCAGCCATTCCCTTCCTTGGTGCAAGTAAGAACAAAAGACATCAGTATGATCAATGTGGGACGAGTACAGTCTATCTTAAAAATGTATTGTGCAAAATGGTGCCTAAGTAAGAAACCTCTCTATGTTTGCAAACCGAGTGACGTCACTTCGAGCATTGTGCCAGCCATTCCCTTCCTTGGTGCAAGTAAGAACAAAAGACATCAGTATGATCAATGTGGGACGAGTACAGTCTATCTAAAAAATGTATTGCGCAAAATGGTGCCTAAGTAAGAAACCTCTCTATGTTTGCAAACCGAGTGACGTCACTTCGAGCATTGTGCCAGCCATTCCCTTCCTTGGTGCAAGGACTGGTTGGAAAGGAAGTTGTTGCTGACGTTCCTGATAGCCCCCTGATATGTATGCGATTCCAAACGTGTAGCCTAATATATACGTAATCTTTTTTGCAGTTACAACGCTGCATGTGACACCTACAACTTATTTGCATATTTACATTGCTCCCTGAGGACCTAACACACAAACTTGTAGTGTGCATTGTCACTTCAATGATATCGAGTGGTAAAGGTACTGAGTATATGTAAAACAAGAATCTCTGCTTATTACATGAAGACATATGAGGCCTTCGATAAAACGAGTACTACCTTTATTGGGCTTGCGTACTCGTCGGGGCGATGCGCACATGCAGCTCCAGCAAATGGTATCTTCCAGCCCGGTGACCATGCAATTTTTTTTCTGCACAAAGCGCAAATACCGAGTTGTATCCACTCGCAGATAATCGCGTCAAGTGCATATTTACTTGACTAAAATGTCAAATCAAGTTTGTTCAACAACCGGTCGCTGCCACGAGTGCTAACGTCTTTGCAAACAAGACACATTGTTATTTACACTGCACACACTACACACAATATTCTCAGTTGAACCGATATTCTCAATACCTTTCAATGCATACTACATGCCGCAATTACAGTGCGCATTTTTGAAGACTATGCCGCTTTTCCTCGCACAGGCCACCACGTGTGTTCACTTCGTCAAGATAAACAGACAGCGTGGCAAATAGTTCACCACACAGTTTACGCACAGCTAGTTGTTTGCTGACACATACTACAGCTTATGTCGACATTGTAACGTGAAGTGTAAGCTTTGAAAAATTAAAACTTGCCCCAAACACCGCACGACTGTACCGGGCTGAGCCACTAGCGGGAGTGTTTTTCCAGCCCACGTTTTACGTGTGCCAGTGACATCATGCTGTGACGTACCAGGGTAGGGGCCTATCGCTGCATACGTTATGTGGATGAGGGTCTTGTTAGAGAAAGCAGGCATTGTTGATTTCGTAACTTGTTCATCTTCAACTGTACCGTCATTTACACGAGTTGTCTGACTGATATTCAGGCGAACTATTGTGCAATAAATTATACAGTTGCCAGTCTGTGCTTGCCCCATACTGTTGTTACTGGTGTTTCTCGTTGTTACTTTGCACTGTTTATTACTGCTCACCTATAGAAAGTAGCCTAACTTGCCGCTGTTTTGGACAAGATGCAGCTGGCAAGTGCGATAGTGTTCATAACTTTATATGCTCAAGCAAAAGTTTTCGTTTAATATTCAGTTAGTTGCATTCATAGCAGTACATTATAAGTAATCATTGATTAAAAATGGATCCATGTTCTTTCACATAATGCTCAAAACTTTAAATATCAAATTAAATATTGTTTATAAAAAACATGGGTTTTAGCTAAACTTCATGCTGTTTTTTGAACAGCTGACAAAACGCTATTGCATGCTTACTTGCCATGAATTGAAGTGTGTTTGAAATACATTGCAATTCTTTATGAGACTGCTAGTAACACTTCACATTGGATGAACATTTATATACCATGGATTGATTAATTTTCAAGAACGGAAAGTGTGCTGTATAAACGAAGAATTGTTTTATTCCAGTCTGTAACCCCCCTGCTGTAACGCCTTTTTGAGCAAAGCGGGGCACTCACCGAATAAAGAATAAAGAATAAAGAAGCGGCAGGCCGGGATAGTTACTTGATATTGGCATTCGTTTTGCTACGCAGCACATTATCATGAAACTTCCTATAGAGTGGTTATGCGTCTTAGGTGTGTCTGTAAACCAAGAACTTTGGGTAGAACTACATTTGTCTTACAAATGGTTGCAGGACTTTGGAGGCTGTAGGGCTGCTTAGACAATATAAATGGTGAAATTCCTGGACATGTGTTCAACCATGCTGCATCAGCTTCTTGGTGTTTTCACGGCATCTTTACAGATGTGTTGGGTGAGTAAAGCAAGCAGGTTTTAACACAGGGAAAAATATAATATGGCAGCACCTCTTGTGCATGCCTTACATCCCAAGCATATTAAATATTTATCTTGCACCTTGTGGCCTGTGATTTTTAAATAGGCACTTCTTTTTGCTTTATATTTGAGTCTTGATGCTTCAACAGCAATGTATTTGTGTTTGACAGCAAGTGTTCTTCAACAAATAACTGATCTCAATAATGACAAAACATCCTTCATACTTGGTCCTTAGCATAAGCTTGCACATATCTATAGCAGATTCAATTGTTCATTTTTTGCTGTGATGATAATGGGAAAGTAGCAAAGGCAAGTTCAGATTGGAGTGGTCGGCGATGTCTGTTTAGGCTGTGCCATATTGCTTTGCAACCAAAGTTACTTGTGGCCACATATAAAATGAAGCCATATGACGTGCATTCTAACTGAGGTTACCATATCACATTTCCCTGCTTCTTAATGTGTGTCGAAAAAATGCAGATATTTTTAGCTTGACACTATAAAAGGATCCTAAACCAACACAAGGTTGAAATTTAGTCGTGGTGTTGCAGCTGTGTATGACTCTACAATGGATGCATAGCCGTGATAATTTTTCTATATGTTGTCGCAATAGTAATAATACAAACATTGGATGATGCAAAAGGGGTCCTCGCTTATTACGCTTTTTTTCGCTATGCTTCTTTCTTGCCTCTTATTGCCATGTGCTCATCCTCACTGTGCAAGGAGCAAGAGCAGTGGGCACACAAACACGTATTTAAAAAAATGTTGTAAGGTGAGCACTGAGGGGCTGAACACTTACAAAAGGCTCGAAGAGGAAAAGGTATTGTTTCTAGCTACTTTTTGGGCACCTTTAGCTAGTTGTCCTGCTGCAGTTATCATTGTTGATCAGGACACTATTCTGAAGTCGTTGCACACGTTTGCTTTAAGTGTTAAAACATAATTGGAGGTGGGTTGGCACCCTTTATTGCAATTATATACAGAACTAGGTTTCAATGTGTAAGCAAAATCTGTTCACTGCAATTCAATCCTCATAATATCTGAAATTCAGGAAATATTCACAGAAAAGCTCAGGAAAAAGCTAAGTGGTTGCCCCTTGAACGTGAAGAAGATATCCTTCCTTTAAAAGGTGAATAGACAGTCTCGTAGTCTCGATATTACATGCACTATAAGATATTCTGGTGTGGTGCTTTTCATGCAAGTTATAATGAGAGGGATTTTTAATAGAACTGTTGTCACTTTGCCCTGTGTTGCTGAATTTATTCACATAGTTATGATACATGAATCACTTTATGCGTTTTGATTTCATGCAAATGGTTTGCTTACCCAGTCGGTATAACTTGATTTGGATAAAATCATAAATGCTCTCAAATTTTTTTTACTATACAGCAGGTTTATTTTTAAAATACGCGACCGTTAATGTGAACGCAGATGGTGGCGTGCTTTATTAATGCTTCACTATCACCACTACACCGGCCACAGTGCATAGTGTGACAAAAATAATGGTACTTACCATTACTGGCAGCATACACTTTTATGTCTCAAAATGTGTTAGAAAGGCTGGTTAAAATGTGTTCACTTTTTTTTGCTCCTACTAAATATTATGGTCTACTCAAAGCAGCTTCCACTCTTTTAAGGTCCTCAAACTATATGGTGTTCAAAAGAAGTATCAATGCCATATCCTTGCTTTGTTGGCCTACTCACCACTCTAATAATGAGAATTACCCGACAACATTACCCAGGTATATATATGGGGATGTTATAAAAAGTAATGTCAATTCAATTGTCAAAAAACGTGAACGAATTAGTAACTTGTCGCCAAGTTACGTTTTCTTTCATTTTTGTTTTCACAATTTTGTTCAAGTTATTTTTGATAACTTTCCCTACAGTTTGTTTGGCATCATTGTCTGTTAGTTCTCATTATAATATGTACTGAAAAGACAACGAACCCTTAAATTTATAGTTGTTTCCTTTACTCATGAATCTGAAACAGTGAATCTCAGTAATCTTAGCGGTGCGTGACTAGTTTTTTTGATCAGTTGTGCGTGTGTTCGCGTACGTGCATTTAGGTGGGAGGGCGAACGATTGCCACCTCCTATGACTAGCAGATTTTCTGAGAACTAACAGATGCATAATGCTGCCAAAGAAGTATAGGTATATTGGAAGTAATCGTAATGTAATTGTAAAGAAAGAAAAGTGGAAGAAAAGATAACTTGCTATGGTGAGGGACAGAACCTGCCACCTACGAATAAAGCACGCGGTGCTCTACCAACTGTGTTACGTACCACAGCAGCTATTGCCCCTTCCGCTTGGCAAGGTATACCTAATCGTCGGAGAGACAGTCAGCCCCGGTTGTTGCCATCATGGCTAGTTTGGGACACCTTTTCGTTTCTATTGGCATCACCAAGCATGTGATGTTATTACAAGCTGGCAGCCTGACTAATGCCCCTGTGCTTAATGCACATATACACCCCTTAAGTGGACGGGTAGACAACCGTCATAGTTAGTAGTAGGGCATCAGACGTATTATTCAAAGGTTTCCAGATTCGGTTATTCCGCACGACTAGTTACCTTTTTTTCCACGTTACTTTCTTGTCAATTACATTACAAATACTTCCATTATTATTCCTATAAGTTTTTCTGGCAGCATTTTCAGTTCTCAATAATATCGTTTCTAACAAAAAAACGAGCTCTTTTTTCCTTCATTCGTAGTGAGAAAATTTTTATGGCAGGCTTGGTGCCATGAGGTTGTATATGAGGGATAATTGGTCTGCTGTTAGCTCATGTAATATTAGCGCGTGCTGCGTGCCGCTAGTAGGCAAAAAAGGTGTCCCACACTCACCATAATGTTAACAGACAGCGCTGACTGACTCTTCCATGATTGAATGCACATATAATCCGTACAAAGTGGAAGGGGATAGCCACCATGGTAGCTCAGTTGATAGAGCATCGGACACGTTATTAGAAGGTCGCAGGCCCGGTCCCTGTCCAGGGCAGGTTATCTTTTTTTCCTTCTACTTTTCTTTCTTCACAAATACAACACTTCTATTCTTCTTGCAGATTTTCTGGTGTTTGCTAAAAAAGGTACCTTATAATCTGAAGAGGCAAACAGAGTGTGCCAGTGTACGAGTTAGCTCTTGTAGTGATTACAAATAAGATATGTTTTAAATAATAAATCATTCTGCCACTTGCCTAAAGAATGCATACAGGACATGGTGCTGGATGCACTTTGTTATGTTTGAATCGAGCTATCTTGAATTCTATTTTTATAAATTACATGGGCTACACATGACGGTATCACACACTTTAATGCCACAGAGAATATGCAGCGAACAATGTTATAAATGCGAAATTGCATAGCGATAAGGTGAAAACTGCACTCTCGGCGAGAATGTACAGAGAACACAGGGTGCAGGCGTCATTCCTTCTGCCCGTCCTTTTCAAGTGCGAGCTGTTTTCACCTCATTCTGATCAACTAACTAGATTGAGATGTGTTGTTATAGTGCATAAGGATGCTCCACGGGAAACTAGGTTTGTCTCAAACGCTGTGTGTCTCTTTCAACCTATATGGTGCCTGGTTCAAGAGTTCATGCAGACCAGATCGTGTAAAACAGGACACCCGTTTAACATAACAACATGGCTTAAAGCATAAAGAAGTTAATTAGACCGAATATCAATTTTTATAGTAGCTGTTTTTTCTGCAATAGAAAGCTTACTGGTTTCAGCGTATAATCATGCAGTAAAAGAACAGAATTTTTGGGGCTTGTTTCTTTTTGTTTGACATGGCTTTCATGATTACACTTAATGGTAACACAGAAAGTGCTGGAAACACTTTAAGAATTTCCGGGTCTCTGACTGCTATGAAGTGTCACACAACCCAGGCTGCAAACAGTGGGAGGTCAGCATAACAGCTTTATATGTTTGTGCAATGCAGTTTGCAGCGAAAGCACGCATTTCACATGCGTGTGAAATGTACATATTTCTCACTGTTTGCCACGATGGCAGTGCTACTTTTTGAGGGTTGACTCCTCTGCCTAGCCAGCACAGAATAATGTTGGCACAGGTAATATGGATATATGCTGTAACTTTGACCACTAATCTTTTTGCATGTTAAAGCATCAAATAATTTGCAATAAAGGAAGAGGCTGCATGACATACTGAATTTTTAGGCTTGTTAAGTGCAATCCTAAAAGGAAATGCGACTCAAGTTGCACAAAGAATGCCGTTCAATTCAAATTTTTCGATTTCCACCTCCAATTACATATTCTGGCGACTTGTCAGTCTCTTTAATGAAGACATCCTAATCAAAACTTTTAGCTGAATGGGTTGGTACTGATGTTAAACTTTGTGCATTGCTCATGAGTAGAACGATAGATTCGTGCCCTACCCGTCAGTACTGCCTGAATTTGATCAGGCTATCTTTGCATAGTTTTCTTATTGTTGCACGATCAGTGTCAGCTTAAGCTATGCTATGAAAGCAGCCCACAGCGTCCAGCTAATGGTGTTTCCGTGTGCAACTGTAGTTGTGGTTGTGCTGAATTACCTTTCTTCATATACACTACATACTAAACTTGCTCCTTTAAAGTCAAGTGCATCTTCGAATCGATTGTAAATGTTTGCATATGCGAGGCCTTAAGTTTTATGAGAAATTCCTCAGTATGCCACGAGGAAATGCGTGTTCTGCAAAAACTTGTATATCACTATATACAACTCCTAAAGCCTCGTCTACAACGTAGTGCAGGTTGACCTTGAGCCGAAAACGAGAAGCGGCCGCAGCCTCCAGCAAAGAGCAAGCACCCTTTAAGCTTCCCAAGCTCTATTCGACAGGAACAGCAAAGTCACTGTGTGGCATTGAAAACCATTGCAAGGAGTGCCTTATCAGTACACTCTGCTGCTCTTTCATCGTGGAAGACGAAGTTGACCACTCCAGAGGAACATCACGCTGTGTATTGTGAGTGCTTCAGTGGTTTTGTTTTTTGTCCAGCCAGCAGTTAAGAAATCATGTGTCAGATTCAGCCGGGATGGCTAGAGGGAGTCGGGCAGGCATGTTTGGACATTTGTCTAGCCAGGTAGTGTCAATTTTCGCACTGGTCCTGTTGGAGTTACTGCCATAATCACAGAAGCTTCGTCCCCTCTCTAAATGTACAGATGTGTCGGGGAAGATTAGCTGCATTAGGTTTTTCTATAACTGATAGCCGCCAACATTCTTCAATATTTAGGAGTTTTGTTCCTCACTTATGGGTGTAAAGCCCTCCACAGAAAAAAATGCAACACGTCTACTTCCAGAAGGCTCCAAGACATTACTTGTAGGTTTTTTCGGCTTGTATCATAAGCACCTCGTTTGGGCGTACATGAACATTTTATAAACATGTACAGCGAAAAGTTTGGGTGGCTAGTCATTTTGTCGTTATTATGTTTCTCGCAATATTCTTAAGCATGTTGTGCATTACGTTTTCAATATGATTCATGTGCATAGAAAACGTTACGCAGTTTTAGGGTACTTCAAGCACCGTATTGTAGCATAAAAAGCCTGGAAGCAACCTATCAATAATTTTTTCAACACAGTTGCTTAATCCTATGCATGATACATCACCAAACGTTCGTGCGTATTCATCAATATAAGCTCGTCTTAGTGTTATCCAAAATAAAGATACCAGTCGACCACAAGCATCTAGTGGGGTAATTAGGGTGACCAGTGGTAGTGCCTCAGACAGGCTGGCCGATGTTGCCATAGGAGGACCTATTTATTAGAAGTCACCTTGTCATCCTTGGCGTGTTAGTGTAAATGAGGTTAGTAATGACATCGTCTTTTGGTGTAGGTGTGTGTGCCAGTTAGAAATGTATGTCTGAGAAAACAAACCTATTACGCAGAAGAGCGCAGCCCTCGCTTCCTTTCAAGTTACATTGCGATGATACAAAGTGTTTTCCTGTTGGAGGTTGGGAGTAAGAAAAGCAAAAAAAGGAAAAGAAAGAAAAGAAAAAAGAAAAAAAGAAAAGGGGGATGCAAAGTAAAAGTAGTGTGCTACGCTGCTCCTACTTTGCATCCCCCTTTTTTCTTTTTTTCCTTTTTTTCAATTTTTTTACATTTGCGTTGTCCCATCTAGTGCAGGAATCAATGACACATGGCTTTGCTATAGCAAACATGCCTGTGTGGTGTTGGATTGAACAGTGCATCGTACTTCATTCAGTTCAATTACAGGCTGATTAGTCTTGTAATAAGTGCTTTCTCTCTATCACCACACATGATCAAATGAAAAGTTTGCACTTGGCACTTAGTATACTGGTATATAGCTTGTGTTTTGGACTGCTCAAAATGAATGTTATTTGCTGCTGTTTATGGTAATGAATTTATTCAACATGAAAATATCTCGCCTAGTGAACTTTGTCAGACCTGCCTTTCTTTTTCTTTCCTATGCAGGCGTTGTATGTAAGGCAGTAACAGAAAGGTGATAGCTTGAGCTTTTGAAGAATAAATACTGGCAATGAGGCGATTCCACATAAAACATCCCAGCCATTTTTCCAACCAACCTAAATGTGTTTTAAAAAAATTGTGCTCGTTTACTGTATTGAAAACAGCAAAATGCTAAAATATATCGCAGAGAAAAAAATATTAGTCAACCTTGGTGCCTTGTGGACTTCCCAGAATGTTTTCTGGGTGTTGTTTGTAAAAAAAGTATTTCAAAAATACTGCTTCTTCGACACCAAATTTGGTCTAGGTATTAAGTAAAGGTGATTGTGTGTAGTGCATAAAGCTCAGTAAAATTAGTGCAATTTTTTGCCACATCAGAAGCAAGAAAGCAGTTCTCTTTATATGGCAAGTTATGTGATTACACTTTTTGTTTTCTAATGATGGCTGTTTTCGCATTTGATATACGACAGCTGCCGTTTCAAAGTTCTCCATGGCCCTCAATAGGAGACTTCAAAAATATTTTTCTTCATTGAAACAAAAATTGTAAAGATAACACTTGCCTTAAAACAAGAACTGTTTATTTGCTTTCAACTTACACATAAAAGTAATTTTCAATTATACACTTAGTGCAAAGTGCATCTCAATGTGGAAAAAACAATTATATAGTGATATTTGTAATCTTGACCTAACATTATTTTTTTCGTGAAATATAACTTCTGTGGAGTGAGCATTTACGGTTCAAATATTCATACGAGGTGCAGTATTGCCATAGAAGAAATGCAAACGATAAACAGTCTGGCTGAGTTCTTCAAAGCATATGTAGCGGAAAAATTGCACATTAGTTATTCAGCATCAAATACGTTAAAGAAGCACCTTTACCTAATATGCAGATTAAATTTTATATGGCAAGAAAAAGCGGTACTTTAAAATTTGTCTCACAAACAACACCCCCATGACATTCTGCGAAATTCTGAAGTTACCATTGTGACCACTACTTTTTCTCTTCAAAATATTTCAGCAAATAAGTGTTTTCAAAAGAGTAAATTACCACCATTTTTTAAACTGTATAACTGTGATGGTCGCCAGGCAGTATGGTATGGATGTTTGGTGTAGAATGGTCCAGTGGGAAAAACAACAAATGTCTGAGCATCCTTCGATGCTCGGGCAACTTCAAAAGCATTTTTCTGTTAGCAGCCATTCAATTAAGCCCTTGTCTTCATGCTTAGGTCCAGAAAAAAAAACACAAGTAACCAAAGTAGTCCTAAGAGTCATGCAGTCTCGCTGTTCCAAGCCTTGTGGAGCCTCATTTAGTGCAAGCTTCACCAAGTTTAAATATTCAGATTCAGCCAACAGGTTTTGGAGGCACAGTGAATTTTAAGCTAAATTGTTTCACACCAGTTACTTAGATAAAAAGCGGCAAGTAGAGGTAAAAATACCAATTTAAAGCATTGTAGGTTATAACAAAAAGGTCTGCTTTCTTCTTTGTGTGGTGCTTTGCCTGAATGCTGTGCTTTTTGTGGTTTAATTGCTTGTCTAGTGAACATAGACCTAAAAAGTAACATTAGCCTTGTTGAGCTAGCTTTTTTGGTTATAGTCATAGTAGCCATAATAAAAAAACTATGACTTTAAACTTGATTGTTCTTTTAAAAATTTTTTCTTGCGTAATGATATTGCAGAGTCTCAGTCAATTTTGTTATAAAAAAACGTGATGTCATAATAGGGTCACTTTTTATAGAGTCGTTCAGTTCTACCTCACTCTTTACATTCCCAATAGAGCAGTTATTTTCAATATCGGTATTTTAAATGGAATGAGCATGCTCTATGTAGCAAGGTGTAAGCCCTTACAGATAGCGCATGCACCCAGCTTTTCTGTTGGCAGTTTATTTCTGTTATTCTCGATTGATATGTGGGGTTTCACGTCCCAAAACCACTATATGATTATGACAGACCCCGTAGTGGAGGGCTCTGCAAATTTCGACAACTTGGGGTTCTTTAACGTGCACCAAAATCTGAGCACACGTGCCTACGGCATTTCTGACTCCATCGAAAATGCAGTCGCTGCAGCCGGGATTTCATACCGTGAGCTTCGGGTCAGCAGCCGAATTTTCGTTACTCTTGCTCCCCTATTTTTGTGCAGTTCGGTTATAGTAGTCTGGCTTGCACAGATTTTTAACGGCACTTGCCTGATCCCGCTTGCTTTCATGGTGATTTTAACCTTCATAAGTTGCATAGTTTTACGTCTCAAAATTGTTCAAGATGCCAATTTTGTGCACAATCTGTATAGTTTAAAGGCAGCAAATGTATATGTATGCACTGCTAAATGTACATTGAGAGCTTTCATTGACAGTTCCTAAAGTTTTAGTGTGCAAGAAGCATTTAAATCATAATTTTATAAGGACATATCAATGGATTCTCTCTACCATTGAAAATCGTGGCAACAACCTAAATATTTTCACTGTGATAAGCATGCTGTTTTCTTTCATGTGCTAGAACTAATTTATACATTTCTTTCTTCTATTTTTCACATACGCATATCATGAAGGATTGTCTGCTTTACATTTTCAGTTTCATTCTGTGTGTTATAATTCTTGTGCATGTGAACTAAGGTGCTAACTTGTGTGTCTGACATCATTTGTGCCAATTATTTACATTTTCAGGTGCCTATGAAGGACACATAGGTTCTATGGCAGTGACCTCCCAAATCTACAGTGGTGCCGGAGCCTCAAGCAGCATTTCGCCGATCTCCACAAGGCGTTCTTGAGATAAACACAGTGCCACACTTTCACAGTGCTATGAATATGTTTAAGATTTCGTTCCGAAATTGCTGTTACATTGTGTTTTGTGCCATCATCCTGTAGCTTAGGTGGAGCTCGTGAAATTACGGTGAAGTCAACTCATTTGTGTACCATCAACGCTGCAATGTCGCTATTCACAGCTGGAGCATACAGACAAATAAAAATATATTGAGTGTAGCAGGGCTTATGTGTATATTAATGCTTCTCTATTGCAAATAATAACTTTATTGGTTTTTTAGGTCTAGCATAGAACACTGCAATATTGTGTTGCAATGAAACCACCTTTTATGATCACTAGCATGTTAATTTAGTAGCTTTGTAACGTATTTTATTTAAGAGCTAATTTTGCTTCCGAATCACGACAATTGGAAAGATGCCGATGATTCAATGCCTTATCATGCATATTTAAGAATTATTGTGATTTGTACGCAGTTGTGCATGCACTCCAGATGTGGATGTCTATTCAGTTTACACATTATTTTGCTTTGCACTAGATTCGGATGGTCATTTCATTTCTGCATAATTAATACAGCTTTCCTTATCTGCGGAGCTTTCCGCATCATGCGGCGTTCCTTATCTGCGGACCTTTCCGCATCATGCGGCATTCCTTATGTGTGGACCTTTCCGCATCCTGGGCTTTCCTTATCTGCGGAACTTTCCGTATCATATGGCTTTCCGTAGTACAATAATGGCGTATGTGCGGAGCTGCACATACGGAAATTTTCAGTAGGGGTGGGTCAGCCGCCGAGTACCTTAGCCACTAGACCACCGCGGTGGGGCGCTCAAAGGGCATCGGCCCGAGGCAAAGTGAGTAATGCAGTTTTTTGTAGAAATGTCTCACGCAATCACTTGCTGGCTTGAGGGTTCATGTACACTATATGTACGAGTACAGCATGGTGCTGGCAACGCCTCGTATTATATGAGCTGTCGGTAACGACTTCGTAAGTGACATCGCTCGTGTTCGCAGAATGAGGTGCGGAATCGAACATGGTGCCTCTGAATCATGAATTCGAGGGGTTAACGACTGATAAACGAAGGAGCACCTTTTTCAACGTTCAAACAGCAAGCAATACATATCTACCACTTACTACTCTTGACGGGCATCTATTGTTCATTGTATCTCCTTGAGAGCTTTCCGGAGAATCATCGTTTACATACGGGTTTCCAAACCCATACTCAGTTGCCAGTTTGGTAGACGACTATTCTGCGGTGAGCATTAAAGGGGTATGCATTGTACTCTTGCTTCTGGCAGATCCGTAAGCATGCAAGTTGCTTAACTTCTCCGCAGGGGCGTCTGCGCAAGCAGGCGTTTAGTGTGTGACGACACCACGAACCCGAGCTAACAGGAGGTTTCGACGTCTCCTCCACCTAGGTGCGCGTGGCTGAGCCATGTCTGGGGAAAACGAAATCCTGGGGTTTGAGCCAATGCCGGGGGATTGAACCTTTAAGGCCTGCCGGCAGAGGCAACACACCCCTTTGGCCCCGGCTTCAAGGAGACGGTACCCCTGGGCTGAACCACCCAGGGGAAATCGGCAAGCACCTTTTCCTATCTCTCTCTTTCCTCTTCTTCATCTTTATCTCACAGTTCTATCTGTGTTGTCGTCTTCTTTTTTCCATTTTGTTTGAGTTTTGCAGAAGTTAACGTTGTGTGTCATATCCAGTCTTCGGTATGTACATGGGGTATAGTAACAGCGTATGACTGGCGTCGCGCAGGAATGTTACAAGTCCAGCCGCGTCCCCTTGTTGGGCTCCGAAGTGGGCGGTCGGTGCTGTTGGCGACTACATATTCCTCTTATGGCTTCTCAAGAACCCTTCAACTTTGATCGGCCCCACAAAAGAAGTTGCATTGAGGCACCTTTCACTTTTCACACAAAATGAAGTAGCGTTCCAAAATTACCATGTCATCCACAATGCAAATATACCAGCAAGAAAGCTATCCCCATTTTTAGTGGCTAAGTGCCTTTAAGAAAAGATTGGACCTATGTATAAAGCTCAAAATGCCAAGCGGCGATCTTCTCATAGAAATGTCAGAGAGAGAATAAGTGTCAAAACTATCTGAACTAACCAGTATTGATGAAGACATGGTTACAATTGAGGTCCACTGGTCTCTGATTACTAAAGGCGGAGTTATCTTTGAGGAAAACTTTTTGAACTTGAGTGACGAAGAGCTTCTTGAAAGTTTTGAAGATCAAGGAGTGATCAAGTTCGAAAGAATAGTCATCCGTCGCAACAACCCCCAAGTAACGCAGAACGCTGAGCCAACATGGCTTGAATGTTACAAATGTGAGGCAACATTAGACGGCAAAATATAACATTGCACCGACGTTTAGAATATTACGTTGCCATAACACAATTTTAATGTTGCAGCAACATTCAAATAATGATTTTGACCTAACGTGCTGTTTTTAACCAGGCAACAACATTGAAATTATCACGTTGCCCTAATGTCATGGTGTTTGTGGCTACACCAATCAAATAATGACATTGCATCAACGTTGCATATAGACATCAAGCCCATGTTTAACAGCGAACGCAGATACAACATTGAGAACATAATTGCTGAAACATCCAATAACACACATGACAACTTTTAGGGGCGAAGCTCCTTAGGGCGTGGGCTGTGCGTCCCCTGTAGCCTGTATGTAGCCACCTCTAGTTTAGTTCTTGCAGTGTTCACTAGATGGCGGTACCGTCCCCTGTATGTAGCCACCTCTAGTTTAGTTCTTCAGTGTTCACTAGATGGCGGTACCGTCCCCTGTATGTAGCTACCTCTCGTTTAGTTCTTGTAGTGTTTACTAGATGGTGGTACTTGTAGCTGATGATGAAAAGATGCAAGATGTTATAAACTAGAAAGCGGTACTTGTAGTTGATGAAAGACGCGAGATTTTATAAAATAGGAATGATGTCACATATGGCACGTGTCATTGGTTGAAGGCAATCGTTCGATTTAGTGCGGCGACGTACGCTAGGGGGAGCGTTGTAATAAAATCCGTTCGCTGTTGGCGCGCGCTCGGAGTCGCCGGATGGATAAGGCTGCACAGCGGAGAGAGCGCAAGGCGGCAGCAGCGCGCGCTCGCAGACAGAATCCCGATGACGGATGGATGCACGAACGAACGGACAGACGGATGGTCGGACTGACGGACAGATGCATGGACAGACGAACGGACAGATGGTCGGACGCATGAATGGACGCGCGGATGGTCGCGCGGATGGACAGAAGTACAGGTGGGCTGACGGACGCTTCGCCCCATTCATCATCATTCACTCCGGGGATATGCTGTGATTTTTTTAACTTCGCGTACTCATTTGATTAATGGCTGACAGTTACTAGTTAGTGTGGTTGAGTAAGAAATAGAAGAACCATGAACAATACAGACAACAGTTCAGTCTATGTTCTTCACACACAAATTCTTCTATGAATTTGATTTCTTTACACAGCTGCACTCTATGTCTTTTTATTTATATGTTTACAGTACCCGATTGGGGTAGCGCAGCAGACAAGAAAGACCACCATGAGTCACCTGACTAGGCCTCTGTAGCTCCGCACCATACATTATTCACAGAGAGTGACTGCTTTAATGAAAAAAGAAACACAAAAGCACAATCACTCGGTGGAGACCATTGCGTCGCCTTCTTACGTCTGTAGCTAGATACACTAAACACCATGAATTGATATGTGAGAAAGATATGTGCAAGAGCAAGCCTTTTGGGACCCCGAATTTCCAGGCTACACAAAGCCTGCTGTAGACAGGCTTCATCTCAAAATGTATGCATGTAGACTAGAAGAATAATTTACCTGTCTATTTTATTTAATACTCTGTGATTGTAAAAATAGCATGGGAAATATTACAATATGAAGTGAGCAAGCAGCAGTTAAATCGAACTGCCTTCATTATGATGCATCATCACAATTACGTTTTAAAGAGTGTTTCACATTAAACAATCAAGAAACAGATCTACTAAAATGGTACCTACTTGCTTGCATGATGCAAGGTGACAGCCACAACAAACATTACGATTGGCAAGAAATATATAATGGGAACCAATAGGAACCATGGAGCTAGAAAAAACAGCTGTTTCACAGAGCCCTTACTATTGGGGAACATAAAAAGCAATGCAATGATTTGAGAAAAAGATGCAAACAGAACAATCACCAACTGGAAATAGCAATGAAGTAAAATCACGGTTGAAACCCTACTGACAATTCCTATACATATGGGACCCGTATCATGCAATATTATTAGATACAGCTGATACAGGGATTACGGCCCATATAGGCGACATGGGGCTTATGAACCATATTGGGTATATGGGGTACATGGGCCATACAGAAGTTATAGAGTTTTTGGGTAATATAGGTGATAGAGGTGCGATGAATTCTCTGGTTCCTGCTGAAAATCTGAATGTAGTGCAAAAAAAAGAGAGGACGGTCGCACAGAACCACACGCCATATAATATTAAGGAAGCATAAATTAGCCCAAGAACAAGTCCTTCTGCAGAACATCCCCTGTTCCTATGCGCAAGTAGTAAGCGTCATAAGTAACGTTTGCCTAAGCATGGTAATAAGGCAATGCCAGTTTATAAAATGTAAAAAATACGAATATGCCACGATGGCCAATTTAATGGTGCTTCGAAAGTGCAGTAGACTTAATTGGTGGAACAAAGTGCTGTATGTAGTGTAGTGTCGGGACATTGGAGAAAAAACAAGAAGACAAATACATTTGCATCCTCGAACTTATTTATACGAATAAACACTTTGCAAGGAAGTGTTTTTATTTTTTTTCAACCTGCTAGGTGCATGCATATCTGCTGGCTGATTGGAAATTTCGCAAGACCGTCTGCACAGTAATGCGAAAGTACATGCAGTACTTACTAAATACCTTACTTCTTTGTTTATCTGTAAGTTAAAACATAAAGCAAAATACCATAAAGTGCACTGACACAAAATTTTGTGGCTCATATAGCCTGTGACATTGATTCTCTTGAACATGCGTATATCTACAAATTTGATGACAATTATAGCTTAGACAGACAATTATATGAATATTGAAGTTTGCGTGCCTGATCCAGTGCTGTATGCAGCACCTCGCATCATTTAATCACCAAATGTGACATGAAGCTGAGTCCCAGCTCAGAGTTCGCACAGCCACATTATTGACATCATAGTCGTTGTTGCCCTTTGGACACACTTGTGCTAGCAGGCTACTACTATTCAGTGACTGCTGTATCCATGCCTGATGTAAACATGTGGAGCGTGAGGATGCCACAAAAACTTCTTTGCACTCAAACGACAGTGATTAAGTTGACGACAACGACATTGTGCTACATATGCAGCAACAAAATAATGTGAGCACACAATGCAGGCACCACATAAGTGCGTAAGTGTTCTGTGTGTAGGGAGGAAGAAAAACAATAGGCTATGGTGTGGGCCATCTCTTAAGCCAGAAACGCCGAGCGTAAGCTGTTTGCCTCAGCACCTTGATTACTGTGTCGGATGTCACCGCTCGCTTTCACTATTGATATACTTGCTGTGCAAGTGCTACTTACGCCAGGAAACCCCGTTTAATGTGTACCATTTTGTATGCTATCTGGCATTTGTTGCACCCAGTGGCTCGCGTTCTCAGAGCTGTGCCAAGATAAAACTACTCTGTAATAAACATTCAGCAATTGTCCACCTGTCGCATGCTGCAGCAAGCAATCCACCACATTGTGACTAATAGGCTGTCAACAATGTTAATAATGCAAGACAAAATCTTGTGTCAGTACCTGTTCAAGAAATAATCACTAGCCACAACCTTCAAATTTCTCACTGTCAGGGGCCTGTTCAGGGGCACCTGTTTGTCCTCTTGTGGCGCAAATACTCCAACGCGGAGCTACTATGAGGCTCTTGTTCTGAACCTGAAGGATACTCCACAGGAGCTTTGTGGCCACCTTGCACCACGACCGCAGCCAAGCCCACTGCTCCTTCTTTTGCATCTCAGATGAACCTGCATTGGAAAAATGTCTCTGTGATCCTTTTTTGTGTGTGGATGTCAACATCGTTTCACTCACCCCTAATGTGTTTTATTACACTTAAAATTTACTAGCATAGCTACTTCAATGAATAAAAATTTAATAGTGAAAATTGATCCAAGAGGTTTCACACTTTTGAATTCAAACAGGCAAGTAGAAGGTCTCACAGAAAAATATGCGTGGAGCTTTAGGCACGTGCATGAGTTCTGATCTGTGGCCTTAGCACAGCATTTAAAACGGCACACGTCTTTTCTAATGAGAACGAAACATGGGGTAAAAACGTGAAGTAAACAATATGTAGGGGTGCACAAATAATCATATTTTTGAATAACTTTTGAATAACGTTTGCTATTCGATTCAATTTATATTCCAAATTTTGCTGTTCGAACTGTTCTGACTTACCAATGACAAAAAAAAACGATCAATGTCTGACTGAAAGGGACCCTCCAAATTTTTAATGTTTCACCTCATCACACTCGTATTCCGTGAAAGCTGCCTTTCTGGCTCTGCTAAGGTCAGAAATGTACTGACACCAGAAAAGGCTGATTCTAACAAGAAAATGATAGATGTGGCAGAGGCTGGGGCTTATTTGTAGCGGTTTTCGATATGAAATTTGATGAACTCTTTGGCTGCATGAAATCAAGTATATAAACGCGTTTGTGTATATATAAATTCAATTGCTGCATTGCCTTATTCCTAATAAGGCAAGTACGAATCGCCACCCTACTAACACTTCATCAATTTTGCCAAAAGGAAGACTCTCATTTCGTAAGAATAAGCTTTGGAAGCCTCGCAAACTTTTTCTAAAATTTCACATGAAGTATTTGAAAAGACTTCTAGAGTTATTCTAGAAAGTTCAGAAAAATATTTAATTTGCACTCGCACTTCAATATTAGAATTCACTTTGGCACCCAAACTAGAACAATAAGTTTCAAGAGAAGTGGAAAAACCAGAAATAGCTGAGCATTTCATCACACACTCGTGCCTTTTGTTTGTTTGTTTGTTTGTATCCTCTAATCCATGGCTCGTACCCACTTTGGAGGATTGGCCAAGAGAACATATAGTCTCATATGGACAATAACTGTATTATTGCTTACAACGAAAAAAAGGGGGGGGGGTTGGGAAGTTGTATAGTTAAGACAGTATGTTAAAAAAAAGAAAGAAACCGAAGATTTAGATAGTGAGAACAAAGAATCAACAACAAAGTAGACACCAATGCCACAGAGAATTCTTCTTCTTGTTCTTCAAGCACTTTGATGATGTTGAAGCAGGCAAAGCCCTATAAAGCATAGCCAAATAAGGGCACACTTGCGCCATAGAGACCTTTTCCTCTTTTTCTTCGAGTGCCTCGACGGTAACATTAAATGGCCAGCAAAGTTAGAGCCTGGATTATCTGCTGTCATCACTTTAATTGTTTTCAAATTGTTTTTATAAAGTGTAGCAGATGGCAGATATAAAGTAATTAGGCATGCTAAAATGAGCATTTCTCTCTACAATTTCAGTAAAACGTACAAAGCACCCTTCATGAAGCAAATGAAGTGACCCCGCAACACTTTTCGAGCTTGGTCAGAAAATGCTGCCGAGGGTAGTCATGGCACCCTGAGAGCATGTGAGACAGACATTATAGGGCAGCACGCAGCCTGTTATTCATAATTTATTATTTGTCACCTGACAAACGCTGTTTTTCCTCAACAAATGAGGCTCCAAATCCAACTGACTGCGCTTCAAGTGCAATGTCTGCAACCGCTACGGATGGCTGCCACATGACCGTAAACCTGTTCGTGATTACACTGAGAAGATGCTCCATGTTTGAAGAAAAAAAGGGGGAATAAAAGCGCTCAAGGTCAGGACGCACGTTGATAAATGGGCATAGCTTCTTTCCCCCTAGTCTTCCCCTCCTGCGTGGCTTTGAGTGTGCTCACTCGAGCGACAGGTGAAAGAAAGCACATAAAGCTTGTGACAAATTCCTGTAGCTCCGCTAGTACTTCGCAGACTGCAAAAATTTTTTCCTACAGTCAATTTGGGATGAATTAAGTTTCTCTAATGAAGACTTTGATGATTACTTTCAAAGGCTTTTCAGGGCTTCTTCATTACAAGGCAATGCGAACATGTGCCTGTAACATGAAGGTAAGCACTCTTCAACCTGACATGGTTTGGTTATGGCACAACGTAGCCATCACAATTCCAGCTTCAAGTTTTACATTTAGTCGACCTGTTTCAAAACTTTACCCACTGTACAAACCACACCTTCAAGCCAGCAAATTATCCGAAAATGAAGAAAATGCGAATAATATGTCAGCAAATAGAGTACATGCATACAAAAAAGATAAGTGCAAGCAGCAGCAATGTAAATGGCATATTGAGGCTGCATGAGGAATGTCCTGGAACTGGTAGTGATGAGTACTAATGCATCAGCAGCAAACAAAATTTTCAAAAAAAGCACAGCTGCCTACTTTGTCATTTATAAGGACCAAAAGTGTAAGTGGCCGTCTCTGCACTGGCACCTGCTCCTCGTAAAGCAAAAAACTGGATAATTTAGTCAGCCATAAAATAAGGTGATTCCAGCCCCGCCGTGGTGGTCTAGTGGCTAAGGTACTCGGCTGCTGACCCGCAGGTCGCGGGATCAAATCTAGGCTGCGGCAGCTGCATTTCCGTAGGAGGCGGAAATGTTGTAGGCCCGTGTGCTCGGATTTGGGTGCACGTTAAAGAACCCCAGGTTGTCTAAATTTCCGGAGCCCTCCACTATGGCGTCTCTTATAATAATATGGTGGTTTGGGATGTTAAACTCCACACATCAATCATCATCATCAGTAAGGTGATTCCACACAAGCATGCAACCATAGCTGACACAAACGAGCACCTAAACAACATTAAAAAAAGCCTCAAACACCGCCCCTAATGAGCCCTTTGCCGCTACACGAGCCACCAGCAGCCGCTTCTCTGAAGCATGCATGCTCCTGAACCCTCCTCCGACAGAAGGCACCGCGCCAATAGCCAGCATGCTTCACACGAAACCCTGCTGCAAAAGCACAAAAAAATGTAAACTCAAGACAAAATGTCACGTGGAAGCCGCCACAGTGCTATGAGAAGAGCATGCAAAGAACTTGTTCCTTACAAGGCCTTGCCTTTGTTTTGCTATACATGGATGAGTCATGTCAATATTCCTTGAACTAGAGTGCAAATGGCAACTATTGGCACCCTTGCTCAATAATTATAGCAATTTAGAATCGAGATTAGCAGTTACCTCTTTTGGATCCAATCTCACTTAGCTCCACAATACAAAACACTGGTTAAAGCAAATGTGAGCGCTCCAAAGAGTGAAGGGTTTTTTGAGCTGTTGGTAGTTTCAACAAAAACTCAGCACTGAGAGCACGCCATGTAAACAAGCCGTCTAGTGATAGTTATCAAAATAGCACGTGCCAGCACTCGCACCAGTGCCTTTACGTGCATATTATTAATGAGTAAAGCATTTACAGCTCACCGTGTGCTGGCTGCTTCTGTCAGGACTATAGTTCTACCATATAACCATCCACCCATCCGTCTTACATACTTGCACACACTTAGTTAAGTTACTATAAAAGTCACATCGTTTTATCAATATTGAGGAAACAATCAAATTGTGTCCAGATAGACCCAGGAACCTAGAATAATAAACAACACTTCAAGCAATAATTCCATATTTGCCAGGACGACCAGTCCCAACACGTTGATTGCATCGCCGAGCAGCGGTTCCCTTTTGGAAGTTGGTGAATACTTGTTTTTCCTCAGTGTCCTTGCCTGAGACTCTTTTTCAAAACACGTTCTCTGTGACTTAGAAGTGTGGCAGCTTAGGCTAGCCGGTATGGCCTGACTTCGCAAAAAACGCAGTTGGAATTAAGCACTCGTGTCCTTCGTGTCCTTCTTTTCTCTGTGTCGTCATTTTGTTCTCGCGCTATAATTATCGTCGCTTTCTCGTTGGCTGCACAGCGTCATGTCTTTTCACTTCTTCGTAGACTGAGTGCCTCACGCCTAAATAAAGCAGTAATAGGGGCTAGCTCGCATATGAAACATCACCATCTGTTTTTATTTTCTGGTTTATGTATTAGTCTGCAGCGCATCACAAGCATGATGACCGATGACACTACTTGAAATGCAACACTTCTCTGGCCGACCGAACCACTTCTGCGTTTTCCCTGTCTCTGTTCACTCATAATGAGCAGTGCCCAGCATAGGTTTGCAAATAAAATCTGGAAATAATTCACACTTCCTCATGAAATATACTTTGTCTTTTGGCTTCCCTCAGACTTGCGGCTCAATGCAATGACCAAGTCTGGGGAATAGACTTCTGAGTCCGTTAAATTATGATTATCTTTTTCACCTATGGTTTCAATGCTCCATAAAAGCAATATATTGCATAATCGGTGCTCCAGTTGGCACCATGGAGTGTCTTGTGGCAGTGTAGTGGCCTCCCTCCACATGGCATTGCGCCTCGAGCTCTCAATTTTCACAGCTCACAAATATCTCAATGCACAAGCATTTGTACCTACTCAATATTTGTAGCTGAGAAGCCGGAACTTCAAGGAGAAGGCGAGGAAAAGTCAAGGTTTCTTAACATGCCCTCCTTTGAATTTTTTCCCATGATGTTCTTATAAAAATATCTGGGGCGCCATCTGTTTGAATAGAGATGACCTTACTGGGTTACTGGGTTACTGGGTTGCAGTCACTATATAAAGGGCTTATATTGAAAGGTTGTAACTGGAGCACCAATTATGCAACCCATTGCTGTCAAGGAGCTTGAAACCATGTGTGCGAAAGATCATCATATTTTAATACACTCGGAAGTCGACTAACCATACATGTCAGACTTGCATTAAGCCGCGAGTCTGAGTCCACGAGTAAGGCCTCAAAAAAAAGATATTTCATGAGTGAGTGTGAATGACTCCCAGATTTCTTTTTAACCTATGCAGGGTGCTGCTCAATATAAGCACGTAGGGTTTACCCACGTAAGCTGCAGGTGGCCGACATGGCCTGCATCGCTCACCGAAATTAGTACACCTGAAAAAAAATTGAGGCTGGCTGGGCATTTTGCCGCAGCATGGTGCAATTTTAACAATTTCGCGGGTTTGGCGCAGCTCGGTGCAACAATCGGGAATTGTATCAAATTGGCGCGATTGGCGCAGCTGTTGCAGCCCTGCTAAAAGGACCTGACGTTAAACTGTTCAAGCTTTAGCAGTGCATTTTGGGGGCTGTTAAGTCAGCCATTAAAGTCTACCCGGTTACTGCCTTCAATTAAGGGGTAGCAACAATAACTTTTCTGCACCATGTATCTACTTTGCCATTATTGAATAAGACAGCTCTGCGGGTGTTTGTAAACACTGCCTTATTTCAGAGCACTGTGTCGATTAGAGAAGACCGGCAAGTCCCAGACTTCCACGTAGTTTTTACCCTATTGTCATCATTTTTAAGCATGTAATAATGATAGCAACCAGAAGTTTATACTAATTTGTTCAGAGCCTTGTCTTCTATTTACCGAACCAAAGAATGGTTTATTTTATTTAAAAATTGCATTTTTTGCTCCTGTACATGATTTTGGACATTTTGCACACTTTCTTTTAGATCAAATGAAAGTTATTCTAAAGGATCAAGTTCAGTTCAGTACACCACCGTGTGTTGCTTGAGTATGTGCACAATCAGCATGACATCTTTTGCCATTTCAAAATTATCATACTGACATAACAAGAAATGCCATTTCGAGAAGATGGAGCTCTACTTACGCAATGAAAATTGCAGTTTTTTCTGTGCTGACCTATTTTTTTACTGTGCCACCTTATCTATTTCACTGTGTCTGACTTCGGTAAATGCGTAAACATTACTAGTTGGACAGCTTTTTCTTTTCGCTAAAAAATGCTAAACTTCATGCTTTTCGTCAATTTACAAAGAAAATAAGCTACAAATATACCTTATGTAAAAGGGCCATTTGCTTTCAGGTCGCTTTTTTTCAGTTGATTAAAAAAAGATACGCAGGATGAGGACAATACTATAATATCTCAAGCAAGCGCCCCCACCTAAGCGAGTTCCATCCTCTCTCTTTCAAGATATTTAAAACATGCATGAACAACTAAGCAAGCACTCCCCCCCCCCCACCACCTTCCTGCCGTTTCTGCAGTTTCCTTCACTTTTTTTATTTGGAAGCGCAACGAGGTAGCACAATCATAGTGAATTCATGCATATTTATTAAAGTGTATCAGTTTCATTGGAAGCACATGCGACTTTTTCATCACAATCTTGATTTTTGATGCAATACCGAGCAAGAACCCTACCCCTCATTCCAAATCACGTTACTTTCACCATAGTGGGAGCACTTGCTCAGGGTTGTACTGTACATGAAAATTGTGGAAGAAGAATCTGCTCTGACATTTAGTAAACAATGAAAAAGTTCTTTTTTCTAATATTCGGTTGCCCTGCTTCCTTCATACACAAAATTAATAACATAAAGCTTACAAATATTATTTATTTTGCATACTATTTTGCAATATAATATGCTGCCCGCTGATATTGTGAGCTGCTCTTCTGTCAAATTCATGTGCAGAATTCAGAACTTATTGGAACACCTTGTTTACTGCATAATGTACATATTTCTTGCTTTGTACATAGGTTCAATTTTTTCCCTCCCATTTTTGTGTATTCAAGTTCTACCCATATGCATGGGCCTGAAAAGGGGCCCGCAGTATCGTAAATTAAGATAAAAATAAGCTATTTTGAAATTCACATAAACTTTGGTCCCTGCACTGAGAGACACACGTAGTTTCAACCCTGTTCAAGAAGCATGAAGTTGGCAGACTTATCAATTATTCTGCCCATTGAAAACATTATTGCCATTGAAACCTCAATTCTTTAACAGTGCACCTTGCCTGATAGCTTCCTTTTGAAGCGTGTGAAGCCCTGTCAAGGTATGGCATCTTTAAGAAGAACTATGGTAGCGGCTCAGAAGTGGTAATACTGGTTGTGATGCAGCAATGGCTGAAGTGAAATCTAGGCCGTGGTGATGGTGGCGGCAGCTGCAGTGATTGTGCCGAAGGTGGCTGATCTGGATGATATGACAAACTTAAGGGGTGACAGATAATAGGTACCAAGAAATCATGAAAAAGATTGTTCAATACATTACAAAAATGTACAATTTAGAGTGACAAACAGCTGAGCTCGTTGGTAGATATTCACGTTGGACTTCTGTGAACATAATAGGCGAGAAGCGTAGCAAGTAACGGGCGTTTCGTGGAGAGTCCTTACATTCACAACATAGCACACAGGCTAAAGAAAGTGATATATAGATACAACATTATAGTATGTTGCCACTAATAGACTAGGTACTAGATAAGATATGCGCCGTCGTGCTTAGAAACAATGAGAGGGGACAAGAAGCTGGACTCCCATTTGTTTCTTAAACACACCAAAAAATTTGTTGATTACCATACAGGCGCGATGTAAAATGTTCCTTTTAGCTTCGGCCAAACCTACATAGGACAGATGGGCCAGTGTTAACCAGAAATTAATAAAATATAAGAGAGCACGAACTACAGGCTCCTCAAAAATTCTATTCTTAAATTGTCGAAGGTGTGTTGAATGCATAGGCGACAAAAAATGTGAAGCTCACTCAATCACAAAATGTATGTGCACATATGGCTCATTCATATTCTCATTTATGGCCCAATCCGAGTTTGAGTGACTCGGCTTATGAGGAAGTTTGCCGACCTATGGCTGAGAGGGGTTCTGAAGTCTGCCATTGCTTTCCTCCAAAGCCTCTATTTGTTGTTAAATCCACTCGTTTCATTGTAATAATTTTCTTCTCTTTCTAGAGGAGGCTCAATCAAACAAGCCTCTGATTGCCAGAGCCATCCTTCAGGGGTCTTTTTCTTTCTTTAATCGCAGCCTTCTGTGACGTTTTTTTCGTGGGGTGGACGGGGTAGGTCTTGGGAGTGTTTATATAAACCCAAAATATTACCACTCAGCAGAGATGCTCTAAATGCCATAAAATCCATAGGAAGCACTCCTAACAGAGCAAGCGCCTCCCTACTTTCTTCAAGATTTGTAAATAAGTAGCCTTTTCTCTTCTACAACCATTTTCACTGTTTTTATTTGCCGAGTGAGTGCGAAATAAAGCTGTGTATGCATGGGCATTCAAGAAAGTGCTTAAACGAAGCACAGATGTGCATTTTTTATTCTCAGTGATTACTCCACTTCCACGTTAAATATTGACCAATGACTGAGCAAGGGCTTACTCTTCAAACCTTGTTAAATTATCATTCATTCTCAAGGAGCACTTGCTGAAACTTTTCGGTAAACACAACATACTAGGAAGTCTGTACTTTCCAGTAACACGTACCTCAAAACTAGAGTTGCAGTAACTGCCTTCCTTTAGTCATCTATTACTTAATAGGTAGCCATGAATATTCACTTGTCACATATCATACTGCCTGCTGTGTTGATGACTGAAACAGCTGCATGTGCTCATTAATTTATAACTATGGAATTGTTGCACTTCATATTTGCAGGCTGATGTTTCTGCAGTGATTTAGCCACATGAATTTTTGCAAATCATTACATTATAACTGCTTCATGAACGTAACAAACATACAGTCAGCATGAGAGTAACTTGAGAAGCTTGCTTTGGCATGTTGACACTCCAGAGATACATTTTAGCTTATAAAATACGATGCCTATATTTCTCAAAATCAAAATGGCTCCCAAATAAAAAGTAATTTAAATTTCGTGCCGCAACGCATATGTGTTGCATGATTTCTTTAGGGTGCCTGTCTATCTTATGAGGCCACAGCTCTCAGTTGTTGGCAAAAAGCGCCCATGCAAGCATGCCTCGATAAGTCTGAATTGTGTGCTATAATTCAATTTCGGGGTGCTGAACAGTGCAGTGCAGCTGAAATTTATCGAATATTGAGCAATATGTGCAGCAAGACTTTCAATACACGACATCAAGGCAATGCAATAGTGTAGGAAATTGGAAGCACGATGTACAATGTTCACAATGCAGACTGACTGGGAATGAAGCAATAGTAAAACCATAATCTTGTTGACTGAAAGGATTAGGTAATGCGGGAAAATTATTGGGTCAGAGTATTTGGGCTGAGTAATTCATTTCCCAAAATATTACAGTCAGCTCAATACAGCACAGATGGTATACTAAGGTTGGACACAGAGAGAGACTCCAGTGCTGGAAATTGTGTGCAAAGTCAGTTCCTAAATTGCGGACTGGTCATTGAAACAACAACTAATGGGTGCCATTTTGACATTTCGCTAGCACTACCATGACGTGCTTCAAAACTGAAGAAATGAAGGTGCAACACAAACAGTGGAAGCATTCCGATGAGCACAAAGAAGTTCAAGTGAATCTTCTCCAAGAATAAGTGCATGGCTGCTGTGTTTGGGGAGAGAAATGGTGGAGTTTTCTTGGTATATAAGTGAGGCATAAACCCACAAAAACTCATGATATTCGCCATCTGCATCGGCTTCTAGTTCAAGATATCCGTGGCACGCTTTTTCGCTGGCCGCGTTTTTGGAGCCGTAGACAGAGCTTTTCTTTCAATTGTGTTGCAATCTACTCACTTGAACAATCATAGTCGGATGTGCAGCTGTCGAAAACAGCACCAAACGGAAAAAATGTTCAGATTCCCTTGAAACAAAGATAGAAAATTGAAATGGTTTTTGTAGTGAAACAAGGTGAGTGGTATACCCTTTGGATGCCTAGCATAAAATGGGTAATACATCTCGGAAATCCTGCACGGATGATTTCGTTTGCCACATTCGGTATTTACGTACAGGCGCTCCCAGCAAAGATCTATGGCAGGTTGACTACGTGCCATCAACGTATTGGCACGTCGAAAGAGAATCTAAGGTGCCCAGGCTGAAATACAAAAGTCATTTGGATGTGTAGTTTTCATGAGCACAACCGCAATCACTATCTACACAGCTATGACAAGCATATGGCATGTACCCTACCATGCAAGGTGCAGCCAGCTCTGAGTTTGATACAGAAAATAGCAATACAGAGCAGCCAACAGCCGCACGACATCAAGCCAGAGGTGACACCGTGGAATCCACGGCACCAATCGCAGTGATGTATACCCAATCAGTAGTGGTTAAGAAGGCGACGACCTCGCAACAGTTGGAGAAAATGATGTGTCAGTATCGCTATGTACCCAAGAAAAGGCACCCCACTATTTTGCCTCTAGAACAGTTATACAATGTGTTGGTAGTGATTTCAACTGTTTCTGCAAGCACTTATTTAGTAGTAGTCAATTTATTCATACCTGATCTGGTGCACATGTGGGCAGAACAGGTAACTAGGCTTAACAAACATGGTGCCTGACCGCCTTATTCACCAACGCGATGCAATGCGGAAACGCCTAAGAAGCTCGACTTTACTAAAAAAAGTTACCGTGAACAGATTTTGCTGTCGAAGCTTCTTCAGCATAGCATTCTAGCCGATGTCATTCACGAACATTTCAACATTTTACCAGGCCGTCACCGCTGAACACGTAGTTTTAGTAACATATGATACCCATTGCACACGGTGAAAATTGATGCAACATATTGTATACCCAACAATCTGAGACAGCGACAGAGTGGTGCAACAGGAAATGCAAAAACAGCTGAGCGCCCTCATTGAATCAAACATATAAAAATAAACACATCATATGGTGATGTTCATTATTATGCAAATGTAAACTTAGTTGAAAGAAGTCACAACCAAGGCCATGCCACTTAAAAAAACACATAATTGTGATAGCACATACAGTCGGTTGTCTTTCATTTCAAATTAAAATATTATTTGACAATCACAGCACCTGCTTCTCTTTCGTGGTCAGTCGTAGGTGTGGCCATGCTAGTGTGTGCTAGCAACTGGCAGCATACCCACTGGGTTAACATGAAGTAAGCGAGTGACACCGATAAACGCCGATACACAAGGAGTGATGCAGCACACGGAGAGCCATTGAAATGGTATCTGGTGCAGACTGCGTGCATCCCATGTGCCTCTGCATATTTATGCCTCACTTATTTATGGGATATGGCACGACCCTCACTGCAGCATTGTAAGTCCAACTCTGAAATGCCTAAAGAGCACAATTAAGAATAAGCAAAGAAAGATGTCATAAGACACTGTATTTTTTTTCAAGACAACATGGGGCCGCAGAGGAAGCAGTGGGAAGTTTTCAGTCACCCATCACCATACAGACTAGACTTAGATATCTCTAATTGCCATATATTTGCTAACATAAAATGCTGGCTAGCCTGTGCTTTCACCCAGCTCTGCTTTCCGCTCTGCAGCTTGCTGCAGACTCGCTTGCGGATTCCTAGGTAGAAAATAAAGGTAGTTGGAAAACAGACAGTTCCGATGAAGCCCTTGATCAACATTCGTTGCACAATACTAAATCACTGAGGCTCTTACATTACTAAGTCACAAGTGTGGTTGCTAACTATTAGTGCTGTTCTTCTTTTTGTTTGTAAGAATCATTCTGGCAAGACTGACGTATTTGCTTGTGGTGGCAGTATTGTTATTAATTATTTTTGTACCATTCTCTTTTCTTGTAATTCCACTGCAGCTTGGGCAATGCTAGCTTGCAGTATTGTGAAATAAATAAATAAATGAGTTGGTGCCACACACTGACAAATGTCTGAATCGAAATGGCAAACATGTACAGATGTAGCTGGTACATGTACCTAAATGTTTCAAATGAAGCAGTCTTCATTTTCACTCTGCTTACTATTTCGCGACCGAACAGAACTTGGAAAAATAGTAACATAGAATGCGTGACCCTTGCCTTGCCAATTAGCGCAAATGTACTTGAATGAGTGACTATTGTATAGAGATGCTGTTTGAGAAAGTAACCAGGACATTTCCCCGCTGCGGTGGTCTAGTGGCTAAGGTACTCGGTTGCTGACCCGCAGGTCGCGGGTTCAAATTCCGGCTGCGGCGGCCATATTTCCGATGGAGGCGAAAATGTTGTAGGCCCGTGTGCTCAGATTTGTATGCAAGCTAAAGAAACCAAGGTGGTCGATATCTCCGGAGCCCTCCACTACGGTGTCTCTCATATTTATATGGTGGTTTTGGGACGTTAAACGTCATATATCAATCAATCAATCAGCAACTAGGACATTGAAAGTTGGCATTTTGTATATGCTGTTAAATTCAGTTTTACTACTAACGCACATTTACGTCCCAAGTTATGACGTTTCTTTCACAGTGAGTCTGGTAGAAAATTGTGTTTTACGGCGAGTAATTTTTTTCTCCATCTGCACGAGGTCAGTAAATATAGTTTAACCAGAGAACACAAAGTTGGAGGGCAGGCTGCTATAAATAACTACACAATAATGAAAACTTAAAATGTGTGACTATTACACGCGAACAATAAGTAAATGCAATGTAATGCAGGTTGGTCGCCAGGAATCGCGACATCGACTTGTTCATACAATAATAACTCTGCCGGTGTCACACGGGATTTTCGCAGCGCCATCAGGGCCGACCCGAATGTGGTTTTTTCGATCGCGATCAACAGTGCAAGCTACATCTTGTGTCGCTGTGTGGCCGCCACACATAATAGAGACATTTTAATTGAGATCAGTCATGATCGCAATCGAAAGATCCCATAAGACCCGAGCGCGCGGTATCAGGTGCAGCACGCCAAGATGCATAACACAGGGATAAAATGTTGCACATAAAAATAAAACACACATACTCTTTAATATGTTTTAGTTGTGCCTTCCTTTGTTCGCTTGTTCATCTGAACGCACGCCCGCGAAAACGTCATGAAAAATAAAATCGCACTCACCTCGAAGAAGGTGGACATCCCTGTGAAAGCAGCTCTTCTCGACGTCCTTACCCGGCTCACTTTACCGATAAAGGTCTTTTTTGCCATATCGACAACTCTCAACGAAATGAAGCCTTTTTGGCGGTTGTCCACAACGGCACGGTAACCGTCTCCACAAACGACGAATGCGACTTGTGATGTACCCCAAATTTCAAATGACTCTTCACGGTTTTACCGAACCACATCTGTTTCACACCTGACGCACATTTCGAAGAGGCATAGAAGCTGCACACAGAAAACGTATAAGCCCGGTAGCGCAAGAGTAGCAACAACACCCATCGCACACCCCGCAAGTACAGTGTACTACAGAACACATATACACTACCATTTAGAGAAGGGGAACTGTACTTTTGACAGTGCAATGAAAATAAGGGTAGCGGTGGCGTTGTGAACTAACTTATCCAACATAGAGACGGCAATGGTAGGCCTACCATCATTACTGCGCTAAAGTAACATGGCGGCTGCTTTGGTAGAAGGTGCGGGGGTCGCGGTGCACGCCCGCAGGTTTACGGGCCTTTATTCGCTGCTATTCCGGGGTGGTATTCGCGTATATGACACCATGAAGTTACCACAAATATTTTTGCTATGCCACCAATTGACCTAGAGGCCTCAACTAGCAAAAAACATGCCAATCATGAGCTCACAATGTTTCTTGACAATCGTGAATGCAGCAAAATACAGGTAAACAGTGAACACTGTCTCTCACAGAGTTGAACAAAGTATGCAAAAAAAGAAAACAGTGATAGCCATCTGATCAATAAAATTACCCGCTGAAATTGTGCAACTTTGTCTCTTGGCTCGTTCAGTCAGACAATGATATTTACATTGGACACCCCTTGCACTGCACTTGGTACTGTGCTGCCCATTGGCTTTCTCACCACACATGCAAATGCAGTGTCAGTATGATTAGCCTGAGCCGCAATATGATATTTGACAACGCATTGGCGACAAGCACATCGCGTTGAATAAAAAGAAATGACCCCACGCTGTTGTGCAAGATATCCTTGCACATAACATAGTTCTTGATATTGTGTTTAGAATCTGTGTTTTTACCTGCGTGTCGGATCTTTTTACGACTAACTACATCAGCTTACAGTTGTGATAAGCAAGTGTATCCTGGGAAAACATTTACAGGATTATGTTGAAAAGTAAACTTGGGCTACGTTTCAAAAGAGGTAAAACTGTTGCAGCGAGAGGCATTTTACTTGAGTAACAGTTGGCGAGTAATGAAAGCCTGAGTCGAAAAATTTCAACAAGTCAACATTCCTGCCAACGTTGTCACGGATGGCAAAAGAATTAGCTACCCATGACCTTCCTTGCCTACTCTAGATCAGCTGACACACGAGATGAAGGATGCCTGTTGGTGCTACCAAAAGCACTCATTCATAAAAAAGAAATTGTGCACCGGTGGATAGCACTCGCAATACACGGCGCATGCCATATACATATACAATAGGGACATCAGGAACACTTGTAACACTAGACAGCTGAGAAGTGCTGGAAGTCATGGTAGCAATGTTAGAAAAATAGGCAGTGAATAATCATTGCAGGTATATCTGCATAATGAAAATTTCTATGATATATTTTCACAAAGTAATGGCCATTTCCCAATGTTTGGGTATTTGCACATCAGACTGAAGAGTTATGTGCGCAGCACAATCTGTCACTTCTCAGCGAAAGTACTAAAGTGATTGTTCTGGCTCAGTAGTCATCTGCTCGACGGAGGACGCAGACATCAATGTTGGCGAGTATTGCTGCTTCCGCCTGTTGTAAGGTGCACACTGTATTTACATTTTTATATGCCAAAAATAATCACAAGGTTTTCTAATTTACGAGGAGTTGTGCACAGTTCATGGACCAACTGTGAGGAGTGAAACAAGTGTCGAAACACATTGTTGAGACTTCCAAATTGGCTGCACAAATGCGTACGAAAAATAGTGAAGCACCACGTCAAGCACCTAGACCAACCAAACTCTTCAAAGGGACAGAATATTTAGATAGATTGATGACTAACACTTACTGGTCTGGAAGACAACGTTCCCCATGTTTGCCTCACTAAAATCTGCACAATTGTAGCCGATATGCCCAGATATCGCAAAGCTAGGTTCTGAAAAGGCTTACCGACCAACTCAAACACTAAAAAACATCAAGTGCATGAGCGTTTTTGAACTGCTACCGATAAAACAGGGATAATTTGTTTTCGAACACTGTTGCATAGGTTACTAGGATTCATAATGTATGCAATTACAAAGAACACACAGTGGTGCCACCACTTCTTTTCAGAAAAACCTAAAAAAATTCAAGCAGTTTGCTTACTCCAGTTAGAAAATGATGGCTACCTTTTTCCAAGTCATAAACATAATTTTTAGTGTTTAATTTTATATAATGTGGGCCACACGTACAGCTGACATATACTATGAAACTCTTATCACTGTAATAAGTACGGTAAACATTGATGACGTCACTAATTATCATCCAGATTCGACCTCCTACATGACAACATGCATCCTTAAACTATAATCAGAACCGAAGGGAAGATCAAATATTCTGGTAGGGAACACTAATTGCTAGCCCTGCTGTCTTGTGCCAGCAGCGTGTGATTATTTCCTCTTCTTTCACTCGAAACAGTGACTCGGGGTACGGTTTGAAGACAGTGAGAAACTTCGATCACCGTTCGCAACAGGTTCAATTACCAAGTGGCGATCTTTTATTCAGATTGACTAACGAAACTGCTGCGATGGTACGAGAAGCATTAAGAAGCTAGCAATGATTTTGTAGCAAAGTGAAGTAGGATTTTGCTTAACTAAACCCACTAATAAAAGCCTTTGCTAATGAATATTTACTTGCTTGGAACCAAATGATCCTTACTTTTTGAATGACCTTCAAAGTTTTTATGCTTTGCATTGACAAATGAATAAGTTAGTTTTATTTCTTTTTTTGCCAATGGTGCATCATCATCAAAGACATTGCTTAAACAATGAACAATGGCAGAAGCCGATACCACATTTTTATACTTCACTACTTCCTAATAACCTGCCTCATTTTTAACACGGGTGTCATACAAAATTAGTCCTTTTGGCTACATATTTCACAGCAATATCAAGAAAATAGCTGTTAGTATACATTCGAATTATCAACATGTACAACCACTGGCCAACATTGATTATACCTACTGAGTGCACTCAATCATTGTTCTGTTAAAAATTGACATACCTTTAAAATACCTTGTCATGCATCAGGTATTTTGCAAAGAACAAATGATATTGCAATAAAAGGTCGTTATTTGAACTCGGTTAAGCAAAAGCTCGCAGCCCTGTGTATTTCTCTTGGGGGAAATTTGTTGACATTTGAACCCAATGGTATCCACAACAGCTAAATAAAACTGGGACCCCTTCTTTTCGTTTCTGCTCGCAGAAGTCTGTTCAGAGTGATCACAAAATTTTGCAAAAACAAACCAAACTAAATAAACTAGAGGAGAAAAACAACTGAGCAGCAGCATTTCTGAGCAGATGAGATTTCGAATGCTGAACTGGAGCCTTTGGAAAAGCTAGGAATGATAGCCATGGAGTCACAGTGTCATAAATGCAAGGGAATGCAAATTACTGATTACTTTTCATTTTGCTTGCATGAACTCTGTCATGTAAACAAACATGTTTTAAAGCATAAGTATTGGCATACGTTTCAACATTAGGGCTCACTGCTTGCGTGCATGTCGGTGCTTGTTTTTGGCGTATCATCAGTCTGATTACACCCACTGCCGGACAAAGACCTCTCCCATGATCGGCCAATCAACTTGGTTTTGTGCTCTTCGCTGCCACGTTATACGTACAAAGTTTTTAATATGATTGGTCCGCTGAACCTTCTGTCTTCACCTCATGCCTTTTCCTTCTCTGGGAATTCAGTCAGTTATCCTTAATGGCCAGCAGTTATTCTGCCTGCGTACACGTGCCAAGACTATGTTCAATTTTTCTTGATTTGAACTACGATATCCTTAACACCGATTTGTTCCCTCACCCATTCTGCTCTCTTCTTGTGTCTTAAGGTTACACCTATCATCTTCCTTTCTATTGCTCGCTGCGTCATCCTTAATGTAAGCTGAACCCTCTTTGTAAGCCTCCGTAGGCAAGTACGGGCAAGACGCAGCTGTTTTATGCATTCCTCTTGAGAGTTAGTAACAGATTATCATTCATGCATTGAGAATGCTTGCCGAATGTGATCCACCCATTCTTAATCTTTCTTATTCTTCTAGGTATTTTACTGTCATGGTGTTGTGTTCTCGGTTGTCGGTTTCTGTTTCAGAATGACATGTGAGGATGCCAGGGGGCGCCGCTCTGGCATGCAGGATTTCAAGGCGACTGTAAAATAAAATGAGTGTGCGTTGGGTAACCGTGGAGTGCGTTGTTGTTCTTCTCTTCGGCGGTTCGCGCCAAACCGCGTGTTCGAGCTGGTCGGTGTCCCTGCCGGCCGCGTTCGTGTCCGTAGGCCATCTTATTCTTCTGCTTCATCGGGACCAGCCAGCCCCCAACACAGCAATGGCGACGAGGACGTGTAACAACCCATTTCGTTCTCCGTGTTCGTCTTTTTCTTCCTTCTAACGGACCTACCCTGCTAACCCTAGACGCTTTTTGTTCCCAGCAAGGTGGATGCTGCGTGCTACGTCGCATGATTTCTTCTTCATTCAGCTACGCCGCCTCTGTCTTCTTCTTCAAACAGTGTACTGGCGTCATTTTCTTCTCGTCTGCACATCTCCATTCTTCTTGCTTGAAATGGCGTCTCCTATTCCACTTCCCTTATTTCTTCCTTCGCCCGGAGAACCGCCACTTCCGTGGGCTGACTGGAAATTGGTGTTTCAGGCCTACGCAGACGCGGCCGAGGAGGATGCCAGCAAGCCCAAGCGTCGCAAGGCCCTGCTACTCAACGCGTTGGGCCCTGCCGGGTCGAAGCTCTTCTATACTTTGGACGCCACCAACGCGTCGCCGACGCCAGCGTCCTGCGATGCCTTCAAGAATGCTGTTGCTCTTTTCGATGAGGATATTAAAGATGTCTCGTGCGAGTATCTCGCACGCGTAAAATTCCAAGAAAGGCGACAATTGCCTGGCGAGCCAGTCGCCGAGATCATTACTTCTCTTCGAAGGCTGGCCGCGTTGTGCGGCTTCAGCGCGCTCGAGGACGATAGATATGATCCGCCATTAGGTTTTCACCGGGGCAGCCTCGCAAAACATCCGCTGCCGCATGCTTCAAATAGGCTCCTTGATTTCATTATCCGAAGCCCTCTCGATTGCGCGAAAGGACGAGCTTATTCGCTCCCAGCTGGGGCAATTTGCTCCGCATTCAGTGCAGCAACTTTCTGCTGCGGGGGGCCAAGGCGGCGGCTCTTTGTTTCACGGGACGCGTCAACATAGCGGCCCTACATCTTCGTTTCGGCGCGGCGGCCAACATGGACGCCCGCCTACACAGTCCTTCCGTGGCGGCCAACACGGCAGCCTCTCTGCGTCGCGGGGGCGAGGAAGCCGGCAATATGGCGACCCCATTCCGCCAAATTCTGGTTTTCAGGAACAGCACCGAGATATTAACTCACGTTCGCAATTTATTCTCCAAGCGCAACAGTGCAATGCTTTCGTTGCGGATTGGCTCGGCATTTAGCCAATTTTGCGCAGTGTCCCGCGAGAATCCGCACTTGTCTTGCGTGCGGAAAAATCGGACATTTTCAGTCCATATGCAATTCCCGTCCAGCAAATATTCCCGAACCAGTTTCTTCGTCCGCTCCATCGAGCACTGCACAGACCAATACGGTCACTGTTTTAAAAGTGGATGGCCTCCACACTACGTCCAAGCCCAGCATCGTAGCTTCAGTGGGCCATGTGCCCTTGTCATTTCTCGTGGACACTGGTTGTTCCTCAGTCTCTTTAATCAGTGCCACTGACTTGCATAGTCATTTCTCCAACATTCGGCTTTTGCCTTCACACGTCGTTCTACAAACATATTCCAAGGAAACGATTGATAATTTAGGTCATTTTACAGCTCAGGTCTCCTATCGCAGTCGCACTGCTTCCATTACTTTTTATGTAACTGCCAATGGCAGCTCGTTTTTGGGACGTGATGCCATCAGAGCTTTGTCCATCAACATCAACGGTGAGTCTATGACGTGTGCTCAAGTCGACGTCCAAGATGATCTTCTGGCTGACGCGCGTTCTGAATTCCACCACCTGTTCTCCTGTGAACTGGGTTGTGTGCGCGATTTTGTGCATAAAGTGATGCGTCGACCAGGTGTGTGCCCTGTGCGTGCCAAGCTGCGCCGCATTCCTCTTCTTTTCCGTGAGCAAGTCTTTGCGGAACTGTCTCGCCTTGAAGCCAGCGGAATCATCGAGCCTGTCTCAGCTTCCGACTGGGTTTCTCCACTGGTCGTCGTCAAGAAAAAATATAGATCACTTCGACTATGCGTCGACTTACGAGAACCGAACAAGGAGATCGTCGTAGACGGTTTTCCACTTCCTTATATTGAAGAACTGCTTCATCAGCTCTTCGGAGCGGTATGTTTCTCCAAGCTGGACCTCGCGTCCGCTTATCACCAAGTTGAACTTTCTGAGTGCAGTAGAGACTTAACCACATTTGTATCGCACGAAGGCTTGTTTTGGTTTCGCCGCGTGTGTTTCGGGCTTGCATCTGCCCCTGCAGTGTTTCAGAAAATGATGTCAATTATTCTTAAGGATTGTATGGCGCCTTTTGTTACTTGGATGACATTTTGGTGTGGGGACGTACTCGCGAAGAGCACGATGCTAACTTGCATACTGTTCTCAACCGCATCAGTGAATGTGGTATGAAACTTAATAACAAGTGCATTTTTTCTGTGAATGAGTTACAATTTCTAGGATACAATGCCAGTTTTCGCGGCTTGACACCTGTAGAATCTAAAGTTCAGGCCATTGTCAATGCCTCACGGCCTACTGATGCCAAAACCTTACAATATTTTTTAGGTCTTGTTGGTTATTATGCCAAGTTTGTTCCTCACTACGCTGATGTTGTTGAACCACTGCGTACTGTACTTCGACAAGCACAGCCTTTTAACTGGTCAGCTGAAGCTAAGCAGAGCTTCATTCGAGTTAAGTCAATACTGGCCTCAAAGCCAGCGGTTAGTATTTTCAATGAGAAGCTTCCCATCGTCATCACGACGGATGCGTCCGATGTTAGAGTGGGAGCAGTGTTTCAACAACTCAGAGGTGACCAGCTGATTATATCGCTTTTGCATCTCGTACATTGACCCCTGCTGAACGCAGATATTCCGTAGGAGAGCGTGAAGCTCTCGCGTGTCATTTTCCCTTTGAGAAATGGCATGTTTACTTGTGAGGCCGGCACTTCACATTCTGTACATATCACCAAGCACTAGTTGCTCTTCTTTCTGGAGGATCTGAAGGCCGCCGCCCCTTTCGCATTTCCCGTTGGTGTGCCAAACTCATGTATTATAATTTCAGTGTTCAATATTGCAAAGGTTCTTATAACATGGTTGCTGATGGACTGTCGCACCTTCCTCTTCAGATACCGGTTACCGAAGAGCGGGATGAGGAAGTTGTTTCAATAGTTACTTCCTGCATGACTAAAGCTGAGCTTCAGGCAGCTACAGGTGCAGATTCCACTTTGTGTCAAGTTCTCACATATTTACGTGAAGAATGGTCTTCCAAATGTGCTCTTGCTTCTGAATTCTTGCCTTACTTCGCAGTCGGACAGGAACTGCCTTGTGTCGAGGACTTGCTTTTCCGCGATGAACGCGTGATTCCCCCTGCTTCTTTCTGTAACAAGCTAATACAGCTTGCCCATGAGGCCCATCGAGGCATTGTCCGCACCAAACAGAATCTCTGAGACAGGTACTGGTGGCCAGTCTTAGACAAGCAGGTCTAGCATGCAGTTTACAACTGCCATATATGTCAGGTAGCTGACAACTCTGCCAAACCTGCATTTTCTCCGTTGCAGCCAGTCCAGTGGCCTGATCTGCCTTGGCAGAAACTCGGCATGGACATCATCGGTCGTTTGCATTTTGTTCCGCAAAATGCCCGGTTCATTGTTTCTCTCATCGACTACCTTTCCAAATGGCCAGAGCTTTGTTTCACACATACGGTTACTTCTGAGGTCATCGATGAGTTTCTGTCTTCAATCTTCAGCCGGGAAGGTTTTCCTGATGCCATAGTTACGAGCAATGGTCCACAGTTTCAGTCCCAACATTTGGAGGCTTTTCTTTCACAACGAGGAATTCAGCACTTGAGGTCATTAGTTTTCTATCCCCAATGAAATGGGCAAATCGAGCGCTTTAGTCGCGTTCAGAAGGAACATATTCAGATCGCCCAATTAGAGCACCGTCCCCTCAAGCAAGTCTTGACTGAATGTTTAGCTTTGTACAGGTTCACACCACAAGGCACCACTGGAGTGTCTCGTGCTCATCTTCTCCACGGTAGGCAACCGCGAGTTGCTCTCGACATAGTCTCTTTGCCTCGTAACATAGCAGTGTCTTCTCGTGATCAAATCTGTTCCAGGGTTTTTTCTCATCAACAAGCAATGAAAAAGTAGGTCGACACCCGTCGAGGTGCAAAGCAGTCCAAAGTTCGCACTGGCGATCTAGTCAAGGTTCGTGTGCCAGGCAAGCGCCCCAAGTATCGCGGTCCTTACAAAGTCTTGGGCCAGGTTAGCACCAGTTCTTTTCGCTTAAGTGATGGTAACATCTGGAATGCTTCGCACCTTGTTATTTTTCATACGGATTCGCCTTCAACACCTAAAAGTCTTCCCCATCACGTTCCCTCCACGCCTTTCAACTATGCAACAGACTGTTACGTGTGGCCTCCATGTGCAGGAATTTCTTCTTCAAGGGGGGGAGGAGTTTTCAGTCGGTGTCGCTGGTTCAAGTACACCACGTCTTACGGTTCACTTCGAACCTTCCAATACGACTGAGACCGTTGAACTGGACTCCGATCCACAAAGTTCTTTCGAAGCTCATGTTGCGAGCTCTGATGAGACCGCGAATTGGAACGCTCGTTCAGAGTCTTCACAATCTTCTACTGCTCTTGATGTGTCACATCAGAGCACAAGTGACCAAGGTGCAGACACACCTGATTCTACACCCAAAAGGGCCCGCCCTAAGCGGAAGCGGCTTTGCCGCTTCTGCTCAGAGACTACGTGATGTAGAACTCTTGTTCATTACTGTTTGTGAAGATTATTGTTCAGTGAAATCCGATGCGTCCAAATCAAGATTGTACTGAGTTGTGTACATTTTTCCAGTGCATTTTCAGGGCTTCCATTGAACATTTTTTCAGTGATTTTCAGAACTCATAATGTGTGAGTTCGGTGTGCCGTGCTCTGAATTTTCATGTTTTCTAACGTACAAACCTTGTATAATACGTTGGTACCGATCATGTATAAATGTAAACAGTGTATAGGTGAACTTCTTTCGAGGAGGGGATGATTGTTGTGTTCTGGGTTGCCGGTTGCTGTTTCGGAATGACATGTGAGGATGCCAGGGGGCGCCGTTCTGGCATCCAGGATTTCAAGGCGACTGTAAAATAAAATGAGTGTGCGTTGGGTAACCTTGGAATGTGGTTGTAGTTGTTCTTCTCTTCGGCGCTTCGCGCCAACCCGCGTGTTCGGGCTGGTCGGCGTCCCCGCCGGCCGCGTTCGTCTCCGTCGGCCGTCTTCTTCTGCTTCATCGGGACCAGCCAGCCCCCAACACAGCACATGGTTCGGCTCCACGATTGCTACCTCTGCAGGTCAGGTCTTGTTTAGTGAAGGCACGACTTCTTGCACAGTTTTTTTAGTACTTTGATAGTGTGACTCCCAACATGCACGCGGTATCAGTAACTGTTTCAACACTACTATACCTGTGCCTATCACTGCCTTGCAACAGTCCATTCATTTACAGCAATCTATACACAATGTGAAAAAGAAGTGCTGCTAATAATCAACTACTACAAGCGCATTTGTTATCTAGTTATATGTGATACTCTATGCGAAGTTTGACATGTAGCGAGAAGTACAGTATGTACACCCCATCACATGTACTGTCCAAGAATATTGAAGCCTTCACAGAGTCCGGTAAACTTGTAACGAGAGAGGAGGATGGGACGGCGGCCAGCGTGGTCGTGTCTTGCTCTCGCCACTTTATTCCACGCCTGCAACGGAGCCGCGTGGCTTTCCACGTCCGACACAGCAAGTGCGCTAGCTTGTTCTAATCATCGCGCAGCTCGAGCTCGCCTCAGCTGCGCGAGAGGCGCGGCGCGGTGATTGAAGAAATGATGATGATGATCATGCACTACAGAGCTCCCCCCCCAGGCGCTTTGCGCGATTTGAAGTGCATATAACAAAGAAAGAGAAAGAAACTATATACATGAACGACAATCCGCAAGGTGTCCGTTTAGGAAGTCCAGTTTGTCAACGTGTAATGACCATCGGGAACCAGTGGGTCTCTGGTGGGCGACACTGGGAGTTGCGCAGAGGACGAAGAAGTAAGCGTTCCGAAACTGTGTTTGCACACAAGTGGGTGACAGGATAACCTGCTGGGGCTAGCTGTGAGCGCACAGGGTGTCGCGAGTGAGCATTGCTGGTAGAGAGGTGTTCAGGGTGAGGTGACGACGGGTGCACAAAAGCTGATTGGGCCCCTGCGCGCGAAGCAATTAGAAGTGGCGTAGTGAAGTCTTGCAGACCACCCATCGACAAGCAATGGCTTTGACGGTGCTTTCGCGGGCGTGCACAGCACTGGTGCCGATGTCGGTACGCAGGTGTCGTGACGTGAGTGGTATTGGAATATGAGTGGACTTGACCACTTATGTTGGCAGTGAGTAAGTAGGATTGTGCACGTTGGGTAGAGGTGCATGACGTATGCGGCTTGTAAAAGGGTGTGCCTACAGTCCAGTTACACGCCAGCTCGCCTACGGTTTCCATCAAGTACTCAGTAGGAGGCGTGTCATGGGATCCAGCAGATATGGACTCTGGAGGAGGCTCAGTGGGCGCACCTTGACTTGGGGAAACACCTTCAGTAGTCGGCGAACGTCGGTTCGTGCGCAGGTTGGTATGGAAGATGGGTGCTTGTATGACCGGCGTGAGATGTGCGGTCTGCTGTGACATAGGCAGGCTAGGCACGTCGTCCTCAGGAGCGTCGGTCATAGTCGCAACATCTCGGAAATTTGGTCGTGGTTGACAGCTTGTGGCTTCAACTTCGCCTGCGAGAGACTGCGAGGGCGAGGATGGTTGCTGCTGGCAGGACACGCAGATCATTGAGGTGAGTGAAAAGGCACCTTCGGGCATTGTCGACACTGAAGCCTTCGCGACCGGGGGGTGAATAGCAGGCGTGTAGATGTCCGTAGACATGGTAGACACCAGGGCGTTCGGTGATGTTGCCGTCGTAGCACCTGACGTGTCAGCCGTGTTGTGAGCCATGGAGGTCGGCCGAGACGAGCCTGTGGTAAGCATGCCTGCAGTGTCGTCAGCCGAGGACGATGAAAACACAAACCCCGTGGCTGACTGGTTGCCTGCAGCCAAAATGTCGAGAACCATGGCGGATGGGCAGTCGAACGCAGGAACCGCGTCGCTAGTGGCCAGACGAGAGGTTAAGTATCGTTTATTGGACGTTGTTGAAGGCGAAAGCTTCGAAGTCGGGAAGTCAATAACGGGCGAAAGGTCACCTGGGCCAGACTCCGAGGCGGGCGGCAATATATCTTAGTATACCCTGAAAAGTTAGGTTACGAAAACCTTCCGTGTTGTAGGGGGTTCAGATTCCTTTCCTCTCCCCTCTTTACTTATGGCTTTCTGGTTCTGCGTGCGCGTGGCACAGTATTTGCTGTTTAATCTCAGCTTTCTGAGCTCAGCTAGCTTCCAATAAATCGGCTCAGTTATTCTGAATCTTGTAGACGCCTGAATAACGGAGGAAGAGTTAAGAGAGAAAATAGCTGTATAAGACAAACCCTTTCTGAATTATTTTTCATCTCTCACAAGGGCTTTTATGGAGCTCAAATTCAGTAGATTGGCGTGTCATACTTCAAGGGCTATGGCGTCATGTGCTAGACATGAATGTTGGGTTAGTACGAAGAAACTTGCATCAAGAAAGCGTGACGGAGGAGCCGAAGCGCATAGCAGTTCCTGCACGTGGTGCGCGGCTCTGTCAGTACTATTCGACTGCAGCGCTGCCGCTACACGGAGCGCCAAAGAGACCAGGTGGCGAGGCGCGGTCACGCCACTCAACACTTCTAGTACACGTTACCGCAAGCGTCATATTGACAACAATTGACTTCAAAATGGGCTTGTCTCGGCCGCTTGGAGTTGACCGACTCTCCCGAAGTTCACATAAAAAATTGAAGCTGGCAAAACACAAAAAAAAACCTCAATGACACAATTTCAAATTCATAAACTCACGTTTTTTTCACGCGTGAAAAAGCATGCAGTAAGTCTGCTTGGTCTCAATCCTTTATCTTTTTACGCTACCGAAAATTATGTTTTGGCTTCCGTAGCGCGGCTGTCAGGTGTGGTTGACTTTTGGCTTGTAAACATCCGGTCGCGCAAAAAGGCAAATGGCAGCTAAGCATTCTGCGATGATCCCATTGATTCTCATCGACGCAGCAACAAACTGCACATCTCTACAGTGGAGAGCATGTGAAAAAAAAAAGCTTTTTTGAACTTCACTAAGCTTGCCAGCTGATTATTGTTCAGCAGCATGCCGTGACGGCATACGTCAACTGGCGTACATAAGCATACATAATCGCCAGAAGAGCGCGACCAGTACACCCAACGTCTAGGACACCAACAGAAAAAAAAACCCATCAAAGATAAAATTCGTCTATGTCATTCTAGATTAACGGCGAAAGCATAAAGCACAGATCTGCGAGATGTTTACTATTTTCCGTTAAATACACAGGGTAATGGTAGAGATATTCTTGTCTGGGCCCCGTAATTGGTGTGTGGTGTTCTTTAGAATTTTTTCACGAGCCGTAGGTGTTACAGAAATTAGTATTCATCTGACCTTACTATATCTGTAAACATTAATGTATTTTTTATCTTGTATATGCATATGCCAGAACGCAGCGTAGGTAATAGTGTAAGAACAGGTGAGCTGCGTATAAGAATTATCTTTGGCTAAGTTGTAAATGATGCGTAAAGTTCTTTTTTGAATAACGTGCATGTTCTTTAAAGTCGAAATTGAAATGTAAGACTACTTAACGCACAAGACTGGCATGCACATCCCTCAGCAACTTTTCTGTTAAATAAACACCTAGAGTAGAAATGACTGGCACAATTTTTATGTTTCTCGAGCTGCAAGTCAGTGACTCCTGTCATAGCACATGATTTACCCCATGGCCGAAACGTTATCCCTCTCGTATTAGCCACAATAATTTCTAGTGCACTTTCCCCAGTCACGCTCCATTTTTGATAATCAAAAAATTTACGATGATTACGATACTACCTAACGCGAATTCTACGCGCAGATTCTTGTTGAAGCAATGCCAACTGCAGCCACATGCACTCCGCAGTTGTGGAAACGTAACATTATTTCGCTGCACGTTGCCACTAAAACTGCCAGTGCTCAAGCTTTACGCACACTACTAAATGCGTTGTAGGCACCGCCAACTAAGTGGAACGCCTACAGCCACTTTACGACAATCGAAGCCTGCCGCACTGCTTGCGCACAAACTTTGACCATACGGACAGAAAGCAAGGGGTGGGGAGACAGCCTGCGTGACTTTTGAAGAAAACGAGGCTGCAGTCGCTCTTAATATCTACAGACTCCGCGTTTACTCTCTCGTCGTCGATCTATCGGTTGCGCCTCCAACGAAGACAGCGACGCCGCATAACCCAGATCACATGGCTAGAGATCAGCTCTCAAACACAACTGTATTATCGGTGCCATAAGTGCATGGTCATCGGTAGGATTCTCTTTTAGGGGGTGCAAATGGCTGGTGTAGGGCGAAAGCACTGGCGTTGCTTGGGTGGGTGCAAGTGCTAGTGAGGCTTGAGGGGGACAACTACCCCAATTTTCCCCTTACCGACGCCCATGCGCAGGTGTGCAAAACAAAATGAGAAATAGATACTTACAATCTTATTATAATAAGTTAAACAAGGAACAAACCAGTATGCTTCCCTATGTGACTCCTAGCTGGCATAAGACTCAATGTTTCTCATCAGTGCTAATTATTATTAACATACTGTTGTCGAAGCGACACACAAGAATTCACAAGTTTGAAGACTCGATTGCCATCATAATATAGAAATTCAAGCTTGGCAGAAAGTATTTCTTGCTTTTGTTTTATAAGTTCAACACTTCCTTGAAGTAAATAAAAAAGGCTAACACTACACACTTCTCTTCAATTCTTTGGAGATTGTATTCTGTCTGCAGAGTCGGTGTACCAACTTTTTGAAACCATGCTTGCATGGCATTGGAATATTACATCCCTGAATAAAATGAGAGAGATGTCTTCAAATGACGTTTTCACGGCCTTTAAAGAAAACTCGAAACGGGCAAATAGAAATTGTACAAGTTTGTGTCACAAAATTACTCAGATGACACATTTCAAACAATGTTTATTCATGTACCGCATCAATCCAACTGAAGAGCTAATGGGCACGGTACTCATGTCTTCCAAACAAGATTGGCTCAAGTTGTTGTTTTGAGCTTCCACGCATTGCGTTAAATGGTTTATCAGTGTGTTTGGTGGCACAAGCATTTTTCTTCCTGATACTTGGCTGGGCTATCACAGAAAAGGTGCATGATTCTCCACGTTTTGTTTTGTGCACTTTCATCTGAATCTTTGAAAACAGCTTGTTGTACGCTTGTGTGCACAGCATCATCCCTATGGGACAGCTATTTGTAACGATACTCATGTATTGCAAACAAGAGGGGCTTTCTTAGCTTTCACGTGTCGCATGAAATGGTTGCTAAGAGTGTTGTTGTGGCTCAAGAATTCTTGTCTGTGATAATTGGTTGTGTTTATCGCTGAGAAGATGGGCAAAAGGAAATAATTATCTACGCTTTGTTTCGTGTGCTTGCATGTGGTCCTTTGCAAAAAGCTTGTACGCATGCATGGAGGCATCGTCCTGACTTGAAAGCATATCATTGTACTTGTGTCTTGCAAACATAAGTTGCTCGAATTTTTGTTTCAGCTTTTATAATGTTTCAAATTCTTCAGACTGTTTTGGTGGCAAAAGCTTTCTTTTTAGCGATCAGTACTTCGCCTTGGTTACCATAGAGAAGGTGCGCAGGAGGAAGTATGTCTCAATGTTTCGTTTCATGTGCATCCACCTGAGCTTTCCAAAACAGCTTCTTACAGCTGATTGCACGTATGCATGAAACCTTTCCGCCAAGCAGAGAACTATATATGTGTTGCAGTACTTGTGTTCTTGAAGTAAGATGAAGACATTGAATTTTATGTTCGTGTTTCTATGCAAGGGTTCACATGGAAGCCTACAAAACAAAGGGTGCAGAATTATTTTCTCCTGTCAGCCTTCTGAGTCATAAACACAGCCAAGTAATCACAGACAAGAATTCCTATGCCACAAAAACACTCTAATCAACCATTACAAGCAATACGTGGAAACTCAAAATGAAAAATTGAGCCCCTTTTGTTTGCAAGATATCAGTACCGTTACAAATAGCTGTCCAACCGGGATAGTGCTGTACATGCAAGCATACAACAATCCATTTTCAAAGGTTCAGATGGAAGCGCACAAACAAAGCGTGGAGAATTATTTGCTATTGTGCACCTTCTTTGTGATAGCCAAGCCAAGTATCAGGGAGAAGAAAGCTTTTGCTACCGAACACACTGAAAAACCATTTTAAGCAAGCGTGAAAGCTCAATACAACATAAGTCACTCTTGTTTGCAAGACATGATTACCGTCACCATTAGCTTTTAAGTTGGAATGATGCGTTACATGAGTGCTTACAAATTTAGCTGTATTTAAGGGTCCTCATGGAAGCATACAAATTAAAGCGTGGAGAATTATTTGCTATTGTGCATCTTCTCTGTGATAGCCCAGCCAAGTATCAGGAAGAAGAAAGCTTGTGCTACGAAACACACTGATAAACCATTTAAAGCTATGCATGGAAGCTCAAAACAACAACATGAGCCACTCTTGTTTGCAAGACACGAGTATCGTGACCATTAGCTGTTCACTTGGAAGGATGTGGTACATGAATGCGTACAACAAGCTGTTTTCAAGGGTTCAGATAGAAGCACACAAAACAAAGCAGAGACAATTATTTCCTCTTGTCCACCTTCTGAGTGATAAACACAGCCAAGTGAATGCAGACAAGAATTCTTGTGCCCCAAAAACACTCTCATCAATCATTTCAAGCAATACGTGGAAACTCAAAATGAAAAATTGAGTCCTTTTTGTTTGCAAGACATGTGTACCGTTACAAATAGCTCTCCAATTGGGATGATGCTGTACATGCAAGTTTACAACAAGCCGTTTTCAAAGGTTCAGATGGAAGTGCACAAAACAATGCGTGGAGAATTATTTGCTATTTTGAACCTTCTCTGTGATAGCAAAGCCACGTATCAGGAACAGGAAAGCTTGTGCCACTAAGCGCTCTTGTCAACCATTTCAAGCAATGCGTGCAAGCTCAAAACAACAAATTTAGCCACTCTTGTTTGTAAGACATGAGTACCGTGGCCATTAGCTGTTCAGATGAAATGATGCAGTACATGAATGCGTACAACAAGCTGTCTTCAAAGGTTCAAATGGAAGCACACGAAACAAAATCTTGAGAACTATTTGCTCTTATTCAGCTTTTGAACAATAAGCACAGCCAAGTACGTTTTACGATCATGCAAGCTTTTGTCACCCAAACACTCATTCAAGTATTTAAAGTAGTGTGTTGAAACTTAAACTAAATATTTGAATCAATTTTGTTTTGAGACATGAGTAGCATGAGAAATAATTAGATGGCCAGTGGTGAAGATGCTTTCAAGCATACGTACAGCAAGCTATTTTCAAAGGCTCCGATGGAAGCTCACGAAGCGAAATGTTGATAATTATTTGCTCTGATTCTTATTCTGAGGAATAAACACAGCCAAGTACCATTCACAAGTGAGCAAGCTTGTGCCATGCCAACCATACTCTAAGATCGACCATTTCGAGCAGTGCATAAAAATTGGTCTGAATATTTGATGTAGTTTTGTTTCAACAACACCAGCACTGCAAAACCTTTTTTATTGTGTTCTTATGTAATTATTTTGTACTTGTATATAATATTGGCTGTATCGAGATCTTTCAGTGTGTGTGTTTAGACCACTAAGCGAAGTTTCTATGACAGAACAGAGACGCCTTGCCCCTTCACCGTGTTGTGTGCACTTATGCCTCGAGCCACAGGCCAGGGTTGTGCATGAAAGTCCAAGCTGCGTAGAAGCCATTCGCACTCTTCCTTGGTAGTCCTGCATGGCCCCTTGTGCTTTGTGCCTTGGGGCAATGACAGAGCATGTGAGCGACACTTGGTCTATCTCTCCTCAATCTAGAATGAGTTTTCTTTTAACTTCTTGTGTATTGTTTATATATCAGAAAAGTACTGAATCCCTATAACCATTAGAGATTTCTAATAGAAAAAGTATTCATTGCACAAATACAACATTTAAATTTTTGTTTTTCTTCATAAATTGCACCGCAATATTTGTGAAACTATAACACGTGCATCACTAAGGTGATGAAATAAAATTAAAGTACTTTTGTAATTATCTGATATACGATTCTTTTATATTTTAGCACATAGCTGCATCTCGTGATAATACCAGTTAAAGTTGGTTATTTTTTCAGATGGTGTACAGCCAGCTATTGGAGCTGAAAAACTGAGTATTTTAGGCCCTTCAATGCAAAAAAAAAACAAAAATGTTATGCATGCCAAGGTCTAATAAGTTTCTTCATGTCCTACACTGACTATTAGGGTGACATTGAGCCCTATGCAAGTCCTATGTATAGCCGCCATTCAGCCCCATTAGCTCTTACATTGTGTTAGATGGGACCCACATACCGAATTGATTATCCCAATATTGCTCCTACATACCCCTACATGTCCTGCCCAGGTCCCATTCAGCTCCTACATACCACCATGTTATGTTGGTCCTGTGTAAGGCCTATTATCCCCCTTTGGTTCCTGTCTTAACTCCTGCAACTCCTGACTTGAAGCATACGGATTCTGTATGGAAGTATATGCGTTTTTTAGTAGGGAAGAGACAGATATATATATGGTATGAAGAAATGAAGAAAAGCAGGAATTTTCATCGGAAAGCAAGTATCTGGTTTGCTACCCTGCACTTGGAAAGGGAGACAGAAAGGTAAAGAAACAGAATGAAAGAGAAAAAGAGAGCGGGAGAAAGCGAAAACACACACACACTAGAATGTCACAAACGTTCGTCGAGGTGGGTGGATCGCAGAAACTTAGGGAGGACGGTCGCAGTCGCTATAAATGTATAGATATGCTGAGCTTTCGGACAAAAAAGGGTGCCCATTCTGGTTCAAAACTGCTTTGAAACAGTTTGGACTACTCAAGTATCTGGTAGTGTCTTTGACTGATGGAAATGCAATCGAGCTGCTATTTCACGTGCTCTGCTCTTACAGCTTTATTGGGAACTGGCATCGTCATGAAAGCATTTATTGTCTTCTTAAAGTAGCGTGTAAATAAATATTGGCCAAAAATAAAGCAATCGTAAAAAAGTGTGTTTTTCTGTCACTGCCGAACCTAGTATTTACGGCACACACAGCAAACACCAGGCCTGCAGAACACACTGTCTGCAAGCAGATATAAACATCGGTTTGCACCGCGATGAAAAGCCTCACTGATACAGATGGACGATTACTCACAACGAACACAATAGACACCAATATAAAAAAAGCATGCCTGCTGAAAACACTGTGTTGCTGGTAAGAAAATCTAAGCCACAAAGTGCAGTATCGTAAAAGGGCACAGTAATCTGCAAACAATATCACCCACAGCAAATCTATTAGACAACAACAAGGAGATGCAAGCCTGCACAAAACACTATGCAGCACACAAATAACACCAGACTACAGCAGTCATCTTGACATTTGTCCAAGGCCTGGCTTCAGGTTTGCTTTGACTTTAAGGCTTATGTCGGTTTGAACGAATGCAGCTACCGATTGAGATTCCCTTGCTTGAGTAGGTCGAGTGAGAAGACACACAACTGAGGCAAAGCTGCTAATTAGATGTCCTTCTATCTTCACATGGCTTCACGCAGCTTTCTATGTAGGAGATGTAGAAGTAGCACAAGGTTTATGCAGCTGTCTGAGCGACTGATACATTTGGCCAACTGCAGTGTTTTTCTAGTTGGTCACAACCCAAACGGCTGAGGCATATGTCACAGGTGTGGTCTTTCCTCCTTAATAGGATACTGTGCACTTCTGTACTGTATGTTCTGATCGTTACTGGTCCCATAACACCACCTTTTTCCTCTGGAATTCGAGGCGTGAACGCTTGCATTCTTAACGGAGTCTTATTTCTTCAGTAAACGAAGCTTCAATTATTTCCCTCTGTAGTAGTTTTCTACTAATTCCATTTTTTTCTGCTAAGTCTGCTAGTGCCGGGTAGATTTTGTAGATTTTTTAAGCAGCATGTTTGTTGTCGACAGAGTAGGTATGGGAACTTGTCAAAAGTTAGGCGAGCTTCCCTTTCTGTTCCAGCGTGGTGTATATCTGTGATCCAAAATGCATCTGATCCAAAATGCAGTGCAGCTCATGAAGAACTTCCTATGCTTCATTCACTGAAGGCTTAGTCACATTTATCACACTGTCAACTATTCAATTAGACTGAGTGTGATTTGAACTGGAAGTCGTGTGCGAGCTGCTACTGCTTGATGAACTTGGCGAGCTTTGTCCATGACGATTGTGGTCTATTGTCGCTTCTTCGCACAAATGGTGATTCATACCTGGGGAGGTCAGTTGTCTCATCATCTTGTCGTGCTGCTGCTAATTGTTACATTCATGCACATCTAGGATTGGGGCAGTGGGGAAAGAGCTGAGAGGTCATTTATTTGCCGCTTTAGGCAGCCAAGGGTGGACCGGGTATACGCTTTGTTGCGTATTGGCGTATGTTGTGCATGAAGCGTCTTCTGTACAATCGGAAGGTGCATTTCTGTTTCAGAGTCGTCTCAGTTGAAGGAACAAAATCTAAACTGTTGTAGATTAGGGCAACAGGTCCGCCGGGTACGGAAACTCAGACTATCACCGTCCGTTTGATGGATGCAGTTTCTGGACTTGCAACAGTGAAATAAATCTGAGATCGCTTTGTGAACAGCATCTAGTTCGCCCACAAATCACCGATCATGCATTTACGCGCGCAGATGTCTCTGCTGCTGTGGACGTTATTTTGTGTAGGAATATCTGCATCAAGTGAGCTCGCGATGATACTTAGCTACTGTGTGAAGGTACTCTGCTTTTTTCACTAGAGGTTAGCGTTATCGGTCGCACTTGAACGACTCCTCACTCCTCACGCTTGACTAAGCCAACCAAACTTCACGCCTTTGATTGAGAGTGCAGAGCGAAAACACACGAAAATAAGATGCTCCATGGTACTGTGTTACTATGATGATGACGATAGTAGTGAGTCAAAAAAAGTTTCGACTCAATTTAGACTTCAATTTTAAAGTGGTTATGTATCAGTAAAAACAAGACAGGTAAGGCAGCATAAAAAAGGTGAGACAAAAGTTCTTTGCGAAGGACCGAATTTTCGTACGCACTAAGATATTCGTAGGACAACGCTATGACTTGTACAGCGCAACTGAAGTTTCAGTTACGCGCTTGTCACTTGCTTTTCTTTTGCACCCTCATTTGTCGTTTTTACGATTGTTTCTATGTTGCGCTCATCAGATGTCACCAAAACAAAAATGCAGTCCTGATTAAAAATATTATTACAATTTCCACGAAGAATATCTATAACTACCTAGTTATAAAAAAACAATAGCGTTAAAGATTGGCACTAGCTTCATTTGCTTAGGAGGCTATACATTGTCAGCATTGGGTCCCGTCTTGCATCATGAGTCGTTATATTCACGTGATAGCATTTCGCGCTCAAAATAATAGAGGGTTCCACCACGGTTCCTTCATCAGTAGTTAACCATGTGAAATTTTAGTTTATATCGAGTCTGCGTAGCTGCATTTATCGCCTTTGTGTTCTGCGGTGCCCGCTGCTGTTCGTGCACAACTAAGCAAGGAGTTCGGCTGTGGCAACGGCTTCCACCTGACCACTCCTCACGCTGCATGATCGGGTAAGTAGCGGGGTTTGCAGTCTTCTCTTTTGTAGCCCTTTTTGCCATCGCATGTTTCGTTGCACTAATTTTGACGTAAGTCACGTTTACAGCCGGTGTGACACGGGCACTTTTGATCGTGATTTGGCTCCCGAATGGCGGTTTGAATCTCTTTTCACGCAAACTCGGTCCAGTATAAATTGCACCGCTTAGCAACGATCATTTTTGATCGCGATCGAGAAACCAGACCCATCGTCGTTGTGTTCTCGCGCTATAACTATCGTCGTGTCATACCAACTAGCCCAAACTGCCACACTTCCAAGTCAACCCTTCTGACAAGCAAACGTGCTCGTGTGACACCAATGCAATCTACTGTATGCAACCAAAAATCATAAATGTGTCATTTTTGCGTAAATTCACTTTCATTATCTCGATTTATGTAGTGTATACGGTGTATGCACTAAATAAAGTAAAAATAATAATAACTATTCTCAGAATCATTCTTAGGTTGCTCTGTGCGATTATGTCTACGAAACATTGGCCATTTGAATGAGTGGCAGCCCCTTCTTCGTTTAAACAACGATTTCACCATGTTTTCCCGGGCCACCAGTTTTGCCGTAACCTCTTCCGTCACGTCTGGTTTCATAAACTTCTGAGTTTTGTTGCTATATTTGTACACGTTTGTTTGTGTTATAGCACTAATATTATTTTACTACAACTAGTCTTTGAGGAGAACAAGTATGATTCTATTATGGCAGTTGAAACAACCGCTGTCTGTAAAGCGTATTCCTATCGACGTGGTGACGTGCAGCACAAGTATTCGTTTGCTTTGACCACTTGCAAATAATTGATAATTAAATAAATAAATGCTACTTTCTTAATAATATTTCATCAATCTCGGCACTAGAATGTAAAGCACTCAAATGTTGACCATAACCTGAATGACGTATAGTTTGAAAAAGGACAGAATAGAATAACCCCCTGAAAAAGGCTACTTGAAAGTACTACGCTGTCTTCAAAGACACCGAAAATCCCACTTGTAGATTCGGAAGTGCCTTGCCACTCTTGTTTGCATGCTATAAATGTTTCATGAAGTCTATTCTTAAGACAGCGTTCCATGTAGCTCCTGCTGCATGTCTGTGATTGTGTACACCATGCCTTTAACACAGGTTACATACTTCTGCCTGTGATGAGTGCGGCAGTGTTTCGTTCCTTTCATCTTTTCGATGAATCCGCGTAGGTCAGAAAGTTTCGGTGGCCATAAACAACTCTTCATTTCCAGCACTTTCTCGCTATTTTCTAGTAGTGTTTGTGCGAAACACCACGCAAGCTAAGTGTGACAGCCATCTGCGACAGAGCCCTTCATATGGTCTGTAGCTCCTTTCCTCGCCTAGAATACCTTATATGCCTAAGCAAATCCTCGGCTAGAGGTGACTCGTCTTGAGTTGAACCTGCAATATGAAGTCTAGAAACTTACTTGGAAATCGCTTCTACCGCCTTGTGTAAAAGTGATCCACGCCGAACACTCTGCAAGGCCATGTGCATGGCCGCCCTCTTGGCCCTTTTTTATGCCCCAATGAGAAAGGCATCAGTGGCTTCCATGGAAGAAACTTATACCGCCAGCTTGTGCACCAATTTGTAAAAAGCTGTGTTAGGCGCAGGGATTCAATTAGGAAACATTCGGAAAGCTCATGTGTTGCCACAAGATGCTGAAGCTTGTGCTGCAAAACCTTCCTACGGGGCTTGACACCCTACTTTCAGTCCACAGATTCTACCAAACAAACAGTAAAAAATTATTCACATAGCAGGATATTGTACAACACTGAAACGTAGCAATCAGTTGTTATAGTTCCTTTGAATACTGGTCAAGTGCAGGTCTCTAAAACTTGATACAGTGCTCGATTCATTAGTAATAACCTGCCGTTACAAGTACACTTTTATGACCTAGCCAGGAAAGGCAGACTCAAGGAACAGCGTGAGAAACACTTCCAAACACATGTCAGTGACACTCATCACTTTACAGGAAAAGATACCGCTCAAAGAAATTTGATAGCATCCTTGACGAAGAACAGTACATCCTTTGCGCTGGCAGGCTGCTTATATTTGGTTAATCATTGCACTGATTTTCAATGTTTTGTACTTGGCCTGTGCTGAAAGAAAATAAATTAATACAGGTTGTTGACTTCTAGTGCTGTAAGATCCTCCTGCTTTGCAGATTTTTTTGGTGTTTCACTAGGCAGAATCAATAGGCTTGGAGTAAAATGTCGTGCCCACTTTGAAGTTTATTAGGATGTTCTCCAACTTCTTGAAATAGCATAGCTGCTTCTAGAATAAGGCACAATTAAATTCTTGAACTTAAGGTGGTTTCTCAAAGAATAACACTCATATTGGTGGTATGAACTTTTGTGCTTGTAAGCCATTGCAGCTTTACTGTCGCGGTATTGAAAAGGGATTAAAAAGCGGAATATGCACTTACCTTTGCAGAATGCTCTGTGGCAATCTACTCATCTCAAACGAGGTGGATGATGCATTCTCCGAGTGAACATCCCAATTTCCGATTGCGGGGTCCCTCAAGATGTGTTGTTGTTGGTAGCTGTGAGTTTGCTTACGTGTGTGTGGGATCCTAGGCGGGAAGGCTCACGTGCTCGGAAACACTCCATAATAAACAAGAGAACAGCTGCCACTTCAGCTAATTGATTAGGGCATCGAATGCATAATTCAAACGTTGTAGGTTCAGCTTATGCCGGTGGAAAGTAACGTGTTTGTCCATCTTCATTCTGAACATTTTTATTGTAATTGCTCTACTATAGTCAAAACGCTACTAATAACGACTCCTATATTTTTCTTGGGCTGATTAAATGTTTCCATTGAAGGACTGTATATACATTTGCACTGCTTTGTAATAAATTTTAGTTGGAAGATGGTGTCGCATCCTTGTTTTTTTGGCCCTTCAATCACATTTGCTCAGAGAAGCCTTTGCAGTCGGTTTAACTTGTCGGATAGATGTGCGGGGCACGGTTGTTTTCTTCAAAATTTGAGCAAGTGATATATACTGGAACACACTTAAAATCAACTTCACAGTTCTTGTTATACCATTACTTGCAGAACACCCCTTTGGTTTCTGTCTAAACAAACCACTGCCTTCTACGTCTATGCCTGTGTTGGCTTGCACAATCCTTGCAAGTTCTTTTCTAGCAGACTTCTTCAAATAAAGAGGTGGCAGGCTTGCATGGGAGCACAAAGGATAATGTCCTTGCTTTGGCTGCGCATTTTTATGGGTCATGCATAATATACCTCAGAGGCAATTATCGCTGCACCCAGACAGCCTTCATTGAAGAAAGTTGTTTGTGTGGTGACCCCGTTTATGCGGTTTTGTGTTCATGTAGCCAGCTATGTTCGCATGAAAACCAAGTTACGTCCCACCTCACTTGTTTAGCGCCCTCTGAAACCGAAATCGTGACTCAGCACTGTAAAAACTTTTTCTGGATAACTAACTGTTCCATCCACAATGAGCCTGTCATTAACTACTTATTGAAACAACAAAAAAAACGTTAGTTAGATATTTTGTGCGAGTGCTCAGGCTGTGTCTATAAAAGATAATTGAGCCCTTAAATGATCTTTTCGTTCTGTGACATGCAAGAGGGTCAGTGGCTCAGACAGGAATCCTACATAATGATACACTCTGTGAGCACCATTGCAGTCTATAAATAGCAGTTTAAAGGTTTCTCGTATCCCTTGCGTGGGTTCATAGGTTAGGCCCATTTTCGAAGTTAGTGTGTTTCTTGCACTTAGTCCAGATCAAATCGTTAGGGAAATAGTAGAAATGGAGGATATTGCAAGGTCAACTGACCCATGAGTAAGCATGCTATCGCTGCACCTTTGAGAGAAAGAGCATTCTCCTTTAATGAGATTTAGAGATGCGAACAGTCAGGCTGCATTTTTTGTTTCGCTTATCCTGATATTTTTATTCTGGTGCGTGGTTGGACGCTTCTATTTGTTGTACTTTTTCTGTGTACAGCTTACCGTTGCTGTAACTAGATAAACAGATGAATAGAAAAGTTTTGGTGTTGCAAAGGTTTCATTATTGGAAAATAACACAGTACTTACAGAAATACGCAAAGATGCATACCATCGAGGAACAAAGTTGAGGACCGAACAGAAAAGGCGTCACTCGCAAATAATATTATTCTTGGAAAATCAGCGAAATATATAAGCGTAATAACCATGCGCGTGCACATTACCTCACATGTTAGTGAGGTAATGTGCACATTACCTAACATTACCACACATAACATGCAATAAGAATCACAACAATAAAATGATGACAAAAAGCCTTTAAAGAAAAAAGATTTTAAGAAACGAAAATTCCCCTCAACGCAGAGCAACCGATGTAACACTAACATGCATATCTTTCTTCTTTTCATAGTAGAATGCTTCCAGAATTTTATGTGCCAAGGTATCAATACTCTTTCCAAGAACGGATACACTGAAAAAGCTTGCCTCACAATTACAGAAACCTCAATGTGCGGGCAAAATTGCCGAAAGTGTATTTTTCACGGGAAATTCTTGCTCCCTCATTCTGTGCTTTATGCACGAGCACATTTGCCTGCACATTGTGGTTCCTACTAGCGTGAGGCTAGGTTTCTTAGCGTATCCTTTCTTGCAAAGAGTAATGGCAACTTAGCACGCAACATTAAGAAGCATTCTACATTAAAAAGAAGAGAGATACGCATGTTAGTATTACATCTGTTGCTCTGCGTGGTGGGGAATTTCATTCTTGAGAATCTTTTTTTCGTTTAGTGGCTTTTTGACATAATTCTTTTGTTGTTAATCTTATCGCGTGTTTTTTTACAAGCATGTGAGGCAATGTGCGTGCGCAAGGTTGCTACGCCTATATATTTTGCTGAATTTCCAAGAATACAGTTAGTTGTGAGTGACGCCCTTTCTATTCTGTCTGCAATTTTCTTCCCCGTGGTATGCACCTTTTTAGAATGAAGTAAGCATGTACAAACTAGCCCAACAAACAGATTTATTAAGGTGGCGGTTCCAATACGGTAGCACCTGCTTTGCATTTCATTCATTGTTTGCTGACGTTCTACGCTCAGCCTATTGATGTGAATTGTATTGTACTAGAAATCTTACATTTTGCAATTTCTTATGACAGCTTGTATTGTCGCCTAGTCTGAAGCGGTTTTTCATAGCACTCAAAACAGTGCGAGCAAAGACCATTGCCTTTACTGCACACGCCTCTGTTGCACTGGAAGTGCGGCAAAACTGTTCAACATAAGCAAAGGAAATTTTCTGAGCCTCTTCATAAAGCATTACAAAGTTTCTATGAAGAAATGTAGCCAGTAAAGCAATCAAGAAGTGGCTTAAAATTTTTAGCAGGAACATGTACATTTATGAGCGAATAACTTTTTTCTTTTTGTGTAGAACAACAATAGTAACTGGGTTTTCTGGCTACAAGGTACCTAATGTCTATGTGAAATTGTTTCGCGTTCTGACGAAGAGCTCATGAATATTAACTGCTTGAATTAGCAAACTTATGGATCCACTTGTTGAGGCATTACCGACGAGGTGAAAAAACTGTCCATTATGAAAGTCTGAAATTTTCAATATTGAAGCAGCAAGGCTTTCTATGCAGAGAAAATTGTCATAAGGTAATTAGAAAAATGTAAGACAGGGTGAATTTGGCTCATTTTTTGTTTGCCAGGTTTGTGCATAATTAGTTTTTTCTTTTATTGTCAATTCACAATTATCGCACATTAGCAGGACTGTGTCATGTTTTGTAATAACCAATGCTCACTAACTTTGCGTAGCAGTGCTTGACTCAAAAGATTTTCAACAAATAATAAATATTGCAAACACCTTTTGGTGGTGGCGTCATCCGTGAAAGAATCATGAAATTGTCTCGTGTCAGTTCTGACGTTTGTCGAAAGTGAGGCTGCTAAATAGGACTCTGCCACAGAAACACGTATGAGCTATTTCTCCAGGTTTAAGACTTCAGCGTCTAGCCTTGTGAGTAAACTTAGTCGCTACGTCTCTAATACACAATGTAACCCCAAGAGGTTGCTGGAAAAAAAGAAAGAGATGGAGTGACAGAAACAAAGAAGGGAACAAAGCGTGCCACATTCCTGACCAAGTGGTTTGGCGAGCGATAGTGCCGAGAATTCCAGGAGCTGCTTGGCTGCTCGCCTTTGTAGCCAGGGGGCTGCAGAAGCATTTCTGAAGTACACAGAGATTTTCACCTTGCCTTCTTCAATTTTCGAGACTCGTAGATTACCTGGTGGTCCTACCTTCGAGGGGGGGGGGGGGAAGGTGAGAAATGTTTGGCAGTGTGTGTTCCACGGGACACTGGTTGAAGGGTAGTATAACATGGAACCCTTTTTGAGAGACTAGTCTGCACATGTGAAGGGTTGGCGACTTGGCGCGCGTCACGTTTTTTATTTCTTGGGAGAGAAGGGGAGGTCACAAGGCCAAGCAGCTTCTATAAACATTGCACATAGTGGCGACAGTTGCTAACTGAGAGGTGGCTCTAATCGTCTGCAAATTATTCCTGAAAAATACTAAGCCCCCGAGATTTTTTACCAGTGCGCGGCGGATAACTTCAGAGGCTACTTACCCCCAGTTGCAATTTCGGTGACCTTCATAAGGCACTTTTCGGAGTTTAAAAGGGCCCATTGACAAGTTTGTGGATAGTTTGCGGGCAAGTTGGTGGAAAACAAACTTTCATGTGCGTAGTAACTATATTCTAAACTGTGAGTTAATGAGCAATATTTCCCTGACTGCAGCAAAAAGTGCGGATGGCTGCGTGAGCTCTATAGCGTTCACAGCCACGCGCAGCGAAACAAACGTCAATTGTCTTGACGATTTCTGAAGTTTGGAAACAATATTTTCAGTATGCCAACCTCTTGATAAAAATTGTGTTTGTAGCGCGATACGTACTCTCAAATTACGTTAATGCATGTAATGAAAATGATCATTGTGTGATTAAGATCATTGATGTGATGCCATTTGCTTGTTGTAGTGGGCAGTGACTGTTCTAGTAGAGAGGTAGCAGGAATGAAGCTTGAACTGCACGAAATAGACAAGACGGTCACCATTTGCCTCTAGCTAAGCTAAGCTTTGGCAAGTAGTCTGTTCGCTCATGTAGGTTATGGTATGCCTTACTTTGTAGGCACCCGGCCTTCACTGATCATAGCGGGACATCATAATGTGGCTGCACATGACGCATTTATCCTCAGCATCGGCCACCAAAGACACCTAGAAAATGAGACTTTTGCAGAAAACGTAGACGCACTCAAGCGTATTTCTTCGATTAACTTCTTCAAGTGCTCACTGGGTGCAACCACAAATGGGTGAGCCACCTTTTCCCCTGCACCTTCCAAGTGACAAATGAAATACCCGGACTGATTTTGCGGCTTCCACTCGCTAAACCGAGGGTCCCATTTCGCTAGCATGCTGTCCAGACACTCAAGTTGGTAAAAGCACGAAGAGGGTTGGAGGGGGAGGCAATTTCAAGTTTGAAACAAAAGAATTGGAACCTTAAAAAAAAGAACTGCGGGAGTATATAACTATATCAAATGCTAGTGCTATGAGTACTCACATACGTGAGCACTAATGAAGCAATCGTTCCGTGTGATAACTTCGTGTACTACACCACTGTGCTGCTGTTCAAAAACTGGAATGAAAATATCTCCAGTACCATGTGCACAAACTGATCAGATACTGACAGGTCTACCGTCACGTTCGTGAAAGCCCAGTAAGTGCGCAGGTGGGATGTGGAGATTCTGTCCCCAAAATACTGTCACGAGGTTGTCATACACGCAGCACTTGAGAGGAAGCACGCAGAAGTCAGGGCGGTGTCAGGCGAACTGTTTATTGGGCGAACTTGTGCCCAGCAAAACGGGGCCAAACACAACTCATAGCAACAGCGGCGTGAACAGTCGTCGGCCGACGAAAAAAAAGAAAAGACCCCCAGTGGCGCACTGCGCCGGCTTTTTATACATGCGTCGTAACGCGTTCCAGAGTGGCATACAAGATAAACGCGGCCTGCGTTGCGCTTAACAGAAAGTGATAGCGTCTTCCTTCGTAAACCAAAAGAACCGCACGTGTCAGTCTTTTTATACACGCGTCGTAACGCGTTCCAGAGTGGCATACAAGATAAACGCGGCCTGCGTAGCGCTTAACAGAAAGTGATAGCGTCTTCCTTCGTAAACCAAAAGAACCGCACGTGTCACTACCCCCCTCTGAAAAAGCATCGTCCCGATGCTAAAGACAGAACATAAGAGAGAGTACATGCAATAAATTACATTAACAATGCGTCACAGCTAATCAGCGCGCGTAATAAGGTTTAAGTCGCACCACGTGTACGACTTCGGGTCGTGCACGGCGTCATTGGGATGACGTTAAGCCATCGGGCACGACCTCATAGTCCAGTTCACCACGACGTCGGACTACCTTGTAGGGTCCAAAGTAGCGTCGCATGAGCTTCTCAGACAATCCCCGTCGTCGTATTGGCGCCCAGACCCAGACAAGGTCGCCGGGTTGGTATTCGGTGTGGTGTCGTCGAAGGTTGTAGTGGCGCCTGTCGACCGTCTGTTGGCTCTTGATACGCAGGCGGGCTAGCTGTCGAGCTTCTTCAGCGCGATCCAGGTAGCTGGCGACATCGAGGTCTTCTTCGTCGGTGCCGACCGGTAGCATGGCGTCAAGCGTCGTTGTTGGGCTCCGTCCGTAGACGAGCTTGTATGGAGCAAACTGCGTCGTTTCCTGCACGGCCGTGTTGTACGCGAAGGTTACATACGGGAGTATGGCGTCCCACGTCTTGTGCTCGACGTCCACGTACATGGCCAGCATGTCGGCGATGGTCTTATTTAGACGCTCGGTGAGGCCATTCGTCTGTGGGTGATACGCGGTGGTTCGGCGGTGGCTTGTCTGACTGTACCTCAAGATCGCTTGCATTAGGTCAGCCGTAAAGGCCGTACCTCTGTCGGTGATGAGGACCTCGGGGGCTCCATGGCGGAGGACGATGTTCTCAATGAAGAACTTGGCGACCTCGGCGGCAGTGCCCTTGGGCAAGGCCCTTGTTTCGACATAGCGGGTGAGGTAGTCAGTCGCTACGACAATCCATTTGTTGCCAGAAGTTGACGTCGGGAACGGCCCCAGTAAGTCCATGCCGATTTGTTGGAATGGCCGTTGAGGTGGTTCGACGGGTTGCAGAAGTCCGGCTGGCCTAGTTGTCGGCGTCTTGCGTCGCTGACAGTCTCTGCATGTTTTTACGTAGTGGGCGACGTCGGCAGTGAGGCGAGGCCAATAGTACTTCTCTTGTATTCGTGACAGTGTGCGGGAAACACCAAGATGTCCGGCTGTCGGGTCGTCGTGTAATGCTTCCAAAACCTCTGGACGTAACGCTGAAGGTACCACGAGGAGGTGGTCGGCGCGGAGCGGCGAGAAGTTCTTCTTCAGGAGGACGTTGTTTCGCAGGAAAAACGAAGCCAGTCCTCGGCGGAATACTTTCGGCACGTCGGCGGTCTTGCCTTGCAGGTAGTCCATGAGGATCTTGAGCTCCGGGTCAGCTCGTTGGCGTTCCGCGTAGTCGTCGGTACTTATGGGTCCCAGGAAAGAGTCGTCGTCCTGGTCATCCTGGGGCGGCGGATCGACAGGGGCGCGAGACAAGCAGTCGGCTTCGGAGTGCTTTCGTCCGCTCTTGTAGACGACGGTGATGTCAAATTCTTGTAGTCTGAGACTCCACCGTGCGAGGCGCCCTGATGGATCCTTCAAGTTAGCTAGCCAACACAAGGCGTGGTGGTCACTCACGACTTTGAAAGACCTGCCGTACAGGTAGGGGTGGAACTTTGATGTAGCCCAGATGATGGCAAGGCATTCCTTTTCTGTCGTGGAATAATTGGCTTCTGCCTTCGAAAGTGACCGGCTAGCGTAACTGATGACCCTTTCAAGTCCGTCGGTCCTCTGCACGATCACGGCGCCGAGCCCTGTGCTGCTTGCGTCCGTGTGAATTTCGGTGTCAGCTTCTTCGTCGAAGTGCGCCAGTATTGGCGGCGTTTGCAGGCGTCGCTTTAATTCTTGAAATGCCTCGACTTGCGGCGTTTCCCATTTGAAGTCGACGTCGGCCTTCGTGAGGTACGTCAGTGGCTCGGCGATCCGCGAAAAGTTCTTCACGAAGCGCCTGTAATAAGCACAGAGGCCAAGAAATCGACGTACTGCTTTCTTGTCGGTGGGTGCAGGAAAGTCGGCGATCGCAGCTGTTTTCTGTGGATCAGGGAGCACTCCCGACTTGCTGATAACGTGGCCAAGGAACAATAGTTCCTCGTAGGCGAAGCGGCACTTTTCTGGCTTCAGGGTAAGTCCCGAGGCTTTGATTACCCGAAGAACAGCTTCAAGGCGCCGGAGGTGCTCGTAGAAGTTGGAAGAAAATACGACTACGTCGTCCAAGTAGACGAGGCAAGTCTGCCACTTCAAGCCTGCGAGTACTGTGTCCATAACCCGTTGGAACGTCGCAGGCGCCGAGCAAAGACCAAAGGGCATGACCTTAAACTCGAATAGGCCGTCTGGTGTTATGAAGGCAGTCTTCTCTCGGTCTCTCTCGTCTACTTCGATTTGCCAGTAGCCGGTTTCGAGATCCATCGACGAAAAATACTTGGCGTTGTAGAGTCTGTCCAGAGCATCGTCTATCCGTGGGAGGGGATACACGTCTTTCTTCGTGATCTTGTTCAGGCGACGATAATCGACGCAAAAACGTAGGGTTCCGTCCTTCTTCTTCACCAACACCACGGGTGATGCCCACGGACTCGTAGACGGCTGAATGATGTCGTCACGCAGCATTTCGTCGACTTCTTGCTTGATGGCCTCGCGTTCCCGTGCAGAAACTCGGTAGGGGCTCTGACGGAGCGGACGGGCATATTCGTCGGTTATGACGCGATGTTTCGCGAGAGGGGTCTGACGAAGCCTCGACGACGACGAGAAGCAGTCCTTGTATTGGTGGAGTAAGGCTTTGAGCCCCTTTTGTTGCTGCCTGCAAAGGCTTTGATTGACGTCGAAGGCGGGCGCGGACACTGCTGTCGACGTTGCGGCTCCCTGAGAGTCGGTGAGGGCGAAGGCATTGCTCGCTTCCACAAATTCGCTTAGATGTGCTACCGTCGTGCCCCTATTCAAGTGCCTATATTCGTTGCTGAAGTTCGTCACCATTACCTTGGCTTCGCCGTTATGAAGCTTGGCTATGCCTCTTGCGACGCACATCTGATGGTTTAGGAGCAGGTGCTGGTCGCCTTCGATGACACCTTGTAAGTTGGTAGACGCTTTGGTGCCGACGGAAATGATGACGCTCGACAGTGGCGGGATGGTTACCTGCTCTTCTGTCACATTCAAGGCATTGTGAGCGACGTTGCAGTCTGACGCCGTTGCATTATCCGTGGACAGCGTGATTGACCTGGATCTTAGGTCGATGACTGCGCCTTGCTGGTCCAGGAAATCCATGCCTAAAATGACGTCTCGCGAGCATTGCTGCAGGACCACAAAATTCACAGAATACGTCTGGCTGTGAATTGTGACTCTTGCCGTGCAGGTTCCAGTCGGTGTTATAAGGTGGCCCCCTGCTGTTCGGATATCCGGTCCTTCCCATGCAGTCTTTACCTTCTTGAGCTTAGCGGCGAAGAGACCACTGATGATAGAGTAGTCGGCGCCGGTATCGACTAGGGCGGTGACGCTGTGGCCGTCGATGATCACGTCGAGGTCGGTGGTTCGTCGTCTGGCGTTCCGGTTAGATCGGGGCGTCGGATCACGGCTGCGTCGGCTTGGTCCGGTGCTGATATGTCGCGTCGGCGGCGAGGCTTTGTCGTAAAGACTCTGCTCAGGCGGCGTACTGCGACTACGTCGGGAAAGTTCGTGCGTCGTGGTCGTCGTCATCGGCAGCGGCGGCGGCGGCGGAGAAGGATCTTCGGCATTGCGTCGTGCAGCAACCGCACCTCCATCGGTTGCTGCCTTTAGTTTCCCGGGTAGGGGCTTGGGGATCGGCCCCGGTTAGGGCCGGTGTACTGGCGGCGATCCGGGGAGACGTAGCGGCCAGGCGAAGGTGAACGGGATGGTCGTCGTTGTTGCCACTGCGATCCGGCAATGTAGTCGGCGATGTCGCGAGGTCGCTCACCTGGGCGCGGACGCGGCGCGTTCACGTCGAAGCCACGCAGTCCCATCTCACGGTACTGGCAGTAGCGGTAGGTGTGCCCGGCTTCGCCGCAGTGGTAGCATAGTGGGCGGTGGTTCGGGGTGCGCCAAACGTCAGTTTTCCTCGGCGAGCGCTGGATTACTGGCGAGCGGGAAGGCGTCGGGGGTGGCGGCGGTGGCTGGCGACGAAACTGCGGAGACGTTGGGTCCTAGTGTTGGCGAGGAGCGGCGACAGGTCGTCGTGCAGTAGCGGCGTAGGTCATCGCCTCCGGTTGGGGCTGTGGCCGTTCAGGAACGCTCAGTGAGCGCTGTAGTTCCTCGCGGACTACGTCTTCGAGAGAGGCGACTTGGGGCTGAGACGATGGCAACATGCGGCGCAGTTCTTCACGAACAATAGCACGTATGGTCTCGCGCAGGTCGTCGGGGCAGAGTCCTCGGACTTCTGCGACGTCTGGCGACATGCGCCGATCGTATTGGTTGGTCCGCATTTCAAGAGTCTTCTCGATGGTGGTGGCCTCGGAGAGGAACTCTTGTACCGTCTTTGGCGGGGTTCTGATCAGTCCGGCGAAGAGCTCCTGCTTCACTCCTCGCATAAGCAGGCGAACCTTCTTGTCCTCAGACATGTCGGCGTCGGCGTGGCGGAAAAGTCGCGTCATCTCCTCCGTAAAGATCGTTACGTTTTCGTTGGGGAGCTGCACCCGAGTTTCAAGCAGTGCTGCGGCTCTTTCCTTTCGCACGACGCTTGCAAAGGTGCGCAGGAAAGCAACGTGGAAGTCGTCCCAGGTTCGAAGCGTTGACTCGCGGTTCTTGAACCAAGTCCTTGCGGCGTCTTCCAGGTAAAAATACACATGACGCAGCTTGTCGTCCGGGTCCCACTTATTGAGGGCTGCGACGCGGTCGTAAATGTCAAGCCAGCTTTCCGGGTCTTCGTAGGTCGATCCGCGGATGGTAGGCGGCTCTTTGGGCTGGTTGACGACCACGGTTGCCGAAGACCTTGCTTCCGTCATCGTGGATGCGGGCTTCGTAGCAGCCTTTGTTTTCTTGTCCTTGTCGGGGAGCGGCAGGTATTCGGGCGGTAGTCCTTGTTGTCTTCGGCTCACTCGAACGACCGGGTCGGCGTCGTCCTCTTGCCGGCTTGGGCTTGGCTCACGGCTGGACGGGGGCGTACGGTACATGGACCGAGAAGCACCTCCACCAGATGTCACGAGGTTGTGATACACGCAGCACTTGAGAGGAAGCACGCAGGAGTCAGGGCGGTGTCAGGCGAACTGTTTATTGGGCGACCTTGTGCCCAGCAAAACGGGGCCAAACACAACTCATAGCAACAGCGGCGTGAACAGTCGTCGGCCGACGAAAAAAAAGAAAAGACCTCCAGTGGCGCACTGCGCCGGCTTTTTATACACGCGTCGTAACGCGTTCCAGAGCGGCATACAAGAAAACGCGGCCTGAGTTGCGCTTAACAGAAAGTGATAGCGTCTTCCTTCGTAAACCAAAAGAACCGCACGTGTCAGTCTTTTTATACACGCGTCGTAACGCGTTCCAGAGTGGCATACAAGATAAACGCGGCCTGCGTTGCGCTTAACAGAAAGTCATAGCGTCTTCCTTCGTAAACCAAAAGAACCGCACGTGTCAATACTCTAAGATCCCATATGCATTTGTCTTAGAAGATTTGAACACCAAAGCAGCCATTCTTTTTTGCTTGTCGGTCGACTGTATTCCCTCGTTAAAAGCTTTCTGCGCCTCATGCGGTTTTTTAGATTCTCGGGGATCTGTCCAAGTGGCGATGCCACTTGACGTCATGATTTCGATAAGTTTGGTGATTTATGATGGTAACCAATGATTTTATTTAGCACTTGTGTAGACAGTGACAGGCACATTTCGCGCTTGATAAGGCTTCTAAACTTCCATGTCCATGTTTACTGTGCTGTTTATTTTGTAGGAGCGTGCGAATATTATTACTCACTGAATTGAATACTACATAAGGCATAATATTATAAAGGCCCACTTTTTGGATTAGGAATCTGCGTGAATATGATATAAATAAATTCGTTGTTCAAAGTTCAGCGGGTGCAATTTGCATGTGTCTTACAAATGACTTGCGGTGCGAGTGGAACTAGTTTTATAGATGAAAGAATTGAATCTCATATGTTTCAATAAATCTGAGCATTGCATTCGTGCATGTAAGAGTGAGACCGCCCTCTTAGTATGATTAATGCGCTTCTTGACCTCATCTTTCTCTCTGTGGGCTCACCACGCTTGCACCACATTAAGACCGATGTCGCCCCGATCCCCATTCATATTTTTGAAAGCTTCAAGTAGCTATGTGAGAACAAAAAAGAAAGTGGCAACTGATACATCTGTTTAGCTATGCATGACGCTCGTAATGTTTTGGCTGGCGCATTTCTTTCACCGTTCTTGTCCATGAAATAACCATTTTTTCGCTCACTGCCAGGCATCAAAAAGGGGCTTTGTGTTATGATAGCCAGAAAGTAGTGAAAGATAGTTTCCGGGATAGCTTCTGTATGTAGCGACGTGAGTATAAAGTGGACAATGCGCAACAACCGCATTATATGTGCAGAGTTGTCCTGTGTTAATGGTAACGCCGGAGCATGTGTGATCTGCTCGGGTGTTCTTTACAAACTGCCACTTCTAGTGGTCACGTGATCAAGTAGAGGAGGTGACATTTAACATCCCCTGAAAACAGGTTCGCAAACCTCGGAAGCTATCGCTCGTGTCTCTCAAATCAATACATTTCCCATGTAGGGTTCCTAGAACGAATATGAATTGCACCGGCAGTGAATAATGCTGCCGTCTGCAGAGTAAAGCCCCGAAGAGGGGGCCGCCTTAGCACTTCTGTTGAAGAAAAAGTGCACGATGTAAAGCAGAGGTAGAGAAAGGAAAGTAGCAGGACAGGAAGCTTACAAATGCTGCAGGAACGTCTGACGTCATGCCCATCAAGGTGCTGCCTCACAAAGACTGGTGTGCAGCTGCGGCCTGCTAGCATTGTTTAAAAAACAGGCAGATCTTCAGAAACACTGAAAGTAAATGGTTTATTGGAACATATGCTGCTCTCAAGTGTGATTTTGATGCTGTTTTCTTTTTTTCCTGTTTTTCTACAGTGTGTTTAATCTCCGACAGAGGCATTATAGAGTGATGCTTATCAGAGTAATTTGACTGTCAGAGAGACAATAGGTTGTTAACGAAATGTCGCAAAATGCAGCTATTCTGTTGCTTTGCTCGAGGCACAATGTTGCTAAAATAAGTTATACCAGTATAATGAAGACCAGGCATTGTACGTGAGTTAGCCATGTTTTGTTGTGAATTTTCAGCTCAACATGATATTCAAAGAAATGCCTCCGTGAATTCACTGATACAGTGTCTTCATAACAAGAAAGTACATAAATTTTTTATCTTATACGACGAAGTGTAGAGCAAAAAACAAAGCGTGTTCTATTCTAAAAAAATTGGGAAATTTCACTTAAGCCAAATGCTTGAAATTAGGTCAGGTTTGCTTTGATGCTTGAAGTTTAGAAGGAGCAATCTGATAACATGAGCAGCACTCGTTGAGCTAACTACTAACCAAAAATTTGTAGTCAACTGTTGCACTTCTTGAATTAACACAGGTGGTGTAGCCAATTAGAAGAGACGCAGAGACAACAATTTCCAAGAAACAGTACACTGGCATTAGCGTAATTAGAGGATGATAGATTATCAGTAGTCAACGCATGGCATGAATGCTGATTGGCAATGGTTCTTTTGCTTCAGGTAGGAACTATGTACGCAAAGGCAGAAAGCAAGTCTATAAATATTTCTTTTTTGTTTGAATAAGCAATTTTTTACTCTGAGAATATTTGAACATATGCCAAAATACCATGGAAATAAAACTCTGCTCCTTACTGGTTACAGTATGTACTCTGACTTTACATAACAAAATATTACAAATCTACACAGACATTTTGCCTCCTATGTGAGTGGAATCCTCAGTGTGCACTGGCACCAATTGTGTGGAGGTGACCAAATTCACTGATTGTCTCGTATTTGTCTACTCATCCGTATGGAGGCCATGATTGTTATTGCACGCTGGGTGGTCACGGCGGTCTAACCACGGCTCGAAAAGCCTTTTCTTCTCTCTCTTCCTGAGCCAGCATCATCGAATTACGGAAGTCGAAGGCATGCCCCATTTTAAGCAGTGTTTGATGAGTTTTGCCTGAGAATGCGTGGCTTTTGTGATGTCCCCTTTGTGTATGTTAAACCTCGTTGACCACTTCCTGCTAGTTTTGCCAGTATAAGTGGCGTCGCAGCCACCGCACAGGAACTTGTAAACAACTCTGTTTTGATCACTCAAGGGTCGCTGTCTTTGGGCTGAGAGCACACGTTTACCGAGGTACAATGAAGCTTAAAAATTGTTTTTATTCCCAGTGGACGAAGTGCTATTCGAACAATCTGAAAAACCTTTAACGTAACGTACAGAAACAATGGGTTTTGTGTTTTCTCGCGGCCCACTCCTTGTTCCCTTTTGCATCTGTTTCTGGGTGTCGTTGATAAACCTGCTCAGATAATGGCTTCATTACAATGCACCAACCACGTTTTCCATCTATATGACTGCAAGAGTTGATTACTGCTGTATGCGACACCACATGCATGAGTGAAATAGACAGGAACGACCAATAGGGCTCAAAGAGCACAAAGGAGACATTGCAAAAGCCACCCATGCCACGCAATATAAGACAAAACTCTTTGAACACTGCTCGATGACGGGACATGCCTGCGACTTCAGTTATGAGACGACAGTAGCTCGGGAACAAACGTGGGGCAAGAGAAATCTTCTCGAGTCGTGATTCAATAGTGTGGCAAGTTGGCGCGCCACAACTACCGCGGCCACATACTAAGCGACATACCAGACAAGCAGCAAACTGTGTAACCTCTGCTCATTTGGTGCCAGGGCATACTGAGGATGCCATCTGCATATTTGGCGAGACGCCTATGTAGTTTTTGCTATATTTTGCTGTGTTAAGAATGAGTCAATATTTTAAATCATGAACTGGCCTGTACTTTAGAACTTTTTTACATCTGCTTCTAAGACATAATTCTGCTGCATACAGTGGTGTACCAAAAATTATGCTGATAATTTTATTTATTGTTTTGGATGAAATTTTTATTTTGTTTTAGGTACATATGCACGTGCCGGAAGAAGAAAATGAGCAGCAGAATTTCATCTTACTTTGCCACCAATGCAGCTGATGAGTTCGATCTCATTATGTATCAGCTGTATTTCTAATTTTTATGTTAGCGTTTTCATGCAACGCTCGATATATTCTTGCGTACATGCAGGTTTCACAGAGCATGCCCATCTGCTTGATCTCCTAAAGGTGGGCTTGGTTGTTCATTCGAATTATGAGCGGCTTATACACTGTATATGCAAGCTATGTTTTACGCGTAGTAGCAACAGCAGCACACTCTTTGCGCCCAATTGTATTTTGTTTTGCTTTTGCTAAACTGTCTCTAATAGTGATCTGACCGAAGCAGGAAAAATTGGAAAAAAAACAAGATAACTTACCTTCTCGTTATATTTTGTCAATTTTTTGTCAATTTCAAACTTTGTTTTATTGTTTTCTTGTACAAGACACCAGAAACAAAAGGATGTTGAGGCTAAAGGCATATAGCCTGACAGAGACCCAACACCCTTGACAGACAGTTATCTAATGGAGTTAAGCTTCGCCGTGAATTTCGGCTAGGGTAGCAAAGATTCACTGGAGAGGAAGCCACTCTAAGGTATGGTGAATGCAGCGTATCAAAAGTTTGCTATTACGTTTGCTTTCCACTTGATTTTCATGCTATCGCACCACGCTTGAACTGATGTGGTGTGCGAGCTTCATTGAAACACTTCAATGCACTGGCCTCCACAATAACCCTTAGAGCACTCGCACGGCGAGTATACGCACAACCGAGGGCAAGTAATTCACTGGCTCATGCACGGAACACAACTGATCACGGCACTAGGGAGTAGCCATCTTGACACCACCCCGCTTGTCCCGGCACCACAGTAGCAGTTGCCGAACCGTTAGAAGACAGCTCCGTAGTAATCGCGTACTGCCTCTGTCGAAAGAACGCGGCGGTGGCAGCCTAATCGATCGAGAAACGCCGTCAAAGCGATACGGGCTTCGCCATGGACGCGATGTTTGCGCAGAAACTTTACTCGAGGAACAATTCAAGGTAGCTCGATCGCTTCCTTGACAATCTCGAGGAAACAATAAACATTTTCTCAAGTGAAGGGTGGTTTGTGAATGGCAAAACGCCACTCAGGAAGCGTTTCGAGTGAAGGGAGCGTTTGTGAGTACGGGTGTAGAACTTATATTTGTGGTATGAACCTTGTGTTTGAAAGCCATTGCTGCTTTTGTGTCGTGGTGTTCAAAAGTGGTCAGAAGGTGAAAACTTGCCTTTGCAGAATGGTCTGTGGCAATCGTCTCGTCAAAAACAAGATCGATGATGCATTCTCCCAGATAGTATACCGTTCTAAGATTGCGGGTTTCTCTCAACATGTGTTGTTGGTAGCCGTGAGTTTACATAGGTATGTGATGAATCCTAGGCGTGAAGAGAAGTGGCGGGCCACAACGAAGGCCCAAGAAAGAAATTAGGCAACTGTAGGACAATGTATGTACAGCGTCTCTCGCAGACTAGAGGAGGTGGGGGGAAAGTGTTGAAGCACAGGCGGTGTACTTTCTTTCCTGTGCAGAGCGTCTTGAATGAACTAAAGAGGCTTCAGCTCTGATCACAAGCAGAAGTGTGTAACATGTTTTAAACGCATGGTGAACACAATCCCTCTAAGAAAAATGAGCCCCCAAAATCTCCTTTTGTTCATTAATAGCGAGGCTCTCGTTCCTGTAGACCTAATGCTTTCAAGTAGAACCGGAGGGCTTATTGTGAGCTACACACACCCTAAAGGGATCACGTGCTATAGACAGTGCTGACCAAGGCTCTCAGGTTTACATGATTGGAAACACGCGATAATGTCGACAAGAGGACCGCCGCCACTTTAGCTTAATCAGCAAAAGCATCAAATGCATTCATTGTGCGGAGGTTTATGTGCAGTCTTTGCCAGTGGAAAGTTGCGTGTTTGTCCCCCATAATTTCTGAACATATTCATCGCAATTGCTGTAGAATAGTCAAAAAGTTACTAATAATGCCTCCTATATTTTTCATGGGCTGATTGTCTGCTCTCACTGAAAGACTGTATCTGCACTGCTTTGTAATAACTTTCATTTGGAAGATGGTGCTGCATCTTAGTATCTTTTGTCCCTTATCTTGCAATTGCTCGGAGCAGCCTTTGCAAGCGAGTTAACTTGTGGGATAGATATGCGTGGGCACGCTTGTTGTCTACAAAAGAACAACAAGTAATATTGAAACTTAGGCTACACGCGCACAATGGTGAGAGCTAAGCAAAAATATTACTGGCCAAGGCTCAGCACTACCGTGAAGCAACACATTCGTACTTGTTTGGACTGCCAGTGACGTAAGTCTCCTCTGAGGAAATCAGCCGGCGTGCTGCAAGCTATTTAGGTTCTAAGTACAACATTCGACCAGACGGGTGTGGATATCTTAGGTTCACTTCCTGCTTCTGCTGCAGGGAGCCGCTGGGTTATCGTCACGACGAATTACCTTACCCGGTGCGCCGAAACGAAGGCTATTCAAAGAAGCACAGCAGCGGAGATAACCACTTTTTTCATTGAAAATGTTGTACTGAGACATGGTGCACCATTTGTCATGATAACCAACCGCGGGCTTGATTCACGGCGGCTCTTCTTGAGCACGTCTCGATGTTAAGTGGAATGAGTCAACGACAGACCACTGCCTACCACCCGCAGACGAACGGATTGACAGAGCGCCTGAACAAGACAATTCAAGATATGCTGTCGATATACGTGGACGTTCGACATAAACATTGGGACAAGATCTAGCCCTATATTACGTTCGCTTACAGTACAGCCAAGCAAGAAACGACTCGCATGACTCCATTCAGCCTTGTTCGTGGACGGGTGGTACGGGCAATGCTACATGCCATGTTGCCACATGAACGGGACGGCAATGACACGGGCGCCGACATATTTACCGAACGCGCAGAAAAAGCCAGGCAGCTCACACACTTGAGAATTCGCCAGCAACAACATTACGACGCAGGTCGCTACAATGCCCACAAAAGAGGAGTAACCTACAAAGCAGGTGACCGAATGTGGGTTTGGACACCCATAAGAAAACGTGAACTGATCGAGAAACTCTTAAGACGATACTTCGGACCTTTAATGTATTGCAAAAGTTAAGTGACATTGCCTACAAGGTCGTCCCCGACAGTCCCTCTTGCACCAGGCGTCAACCGCAGTGGTCTGAGCTTGTACATGTCGTACGCCTGAAGCCATATGTCAGTGATTGACTGGGTTTTCCCACAGCGGTCACTCAGATGTAGCATCGGGGCGATGCTCCTATATGAAGGGGCAAGTGACACGTGTATGTACGTAGAAGAGGATGATGATAGAAGTGTATCGCAGACTACGGGTAGCGTGACAAAAGGTTGGAAAAAGGAAGACGAAGAAGGTCTCCGGTGTACAGTTGATTCTGAAACACGCTGTTTCACTGTCGCAAGTTGTTTCTGTCGTCTCGCGACATTGCGACAATATAGGCTGGAACACGCTTAAAATCAACTTTAGAGTGCTTTTCATACAATTACTTACAGAACACCCTTTTGATTTTCATTTAAATAACCCACTGCCTTCTACGTCATTACATTGTGTTCACTTTCACAACCCTTGCAAGCCCTCTCCTAGCAAAGGTATTTAAAGGAGAGGGGGTAGACTTGCATGGGAGCACAAAGGTTTGTGTCCTTGCTTTCGATGTGCGATTTTATGAGTCATACATATTTACATCTTAGAGGCAATTATTGCGGCACCCAGGAAGCTTTCATTGAAGAAAGTTATCTGTGCGGTGACCACGTGCACGTGGTTTTGTGCTCATGTAGCCAGCTATGCGCGCATGAAAACCACGTTAGGTCCCACTTCACTTGGCGCTTTAAGAAACCGAAATTGTGACTGAGCACTGTGAAATATTTTTTTAAAACGAACCCTTCTATCCACGAAGAGAGTGTCATTACCTACCTATTGCAACAGAAGAAACGCTATGCAATTTTTTCTTGTGAGTGCTCAGGCTGTGCCTGCGAAACAAAAGAGCCCTTAAATGCTTCTTTCGTTCTGTGACATCCAAGAGGTTAGTGGATCAAACAGGAACCTTGTGTAATGATACACTGTGTGAGCACCATTGCAGTGTGTAAACAGCACTTTTAACGTTTCTCGGAATCCTTGCGTAGGTCGTTGGGTTAGGCCCATTTTTGAAGACATTGTGTTCCTTGCATTCTGTCCAGGTCAAAGGGTGGGGGAAGAGGTGAAAGAGATTGCAACGTCAACTGACGCATGTGTAAACATGCGGTCGTTGCGCCTTTGAGATAAGCAGCATTTTCTTTGGGTGTGATTCTGGGATGCGAGCAGTTAGGCTGCATACTATTATTCTGGTGCATGGTTTGATGCTTTCTTTTTTTATTTGTACAGCTGACCCTTGCTGTAAGTAGATGAACAGGTGAAAAGAGAAAAGTTGGGTGTTGCACGGTTTGCGTTACTAGACTCTGAGGCTTGCAACGTTTTGGCTGGGAAATTCCTTGCGCCGTTCATGCCCATGAAATCACTATTTCTTGGCTCACGGCAAGGCATGGAAAAGGGGCTTTGTGTTATGATAGCCAGGAAGTAGTAGAGGATTGCTTTCAGGGTAGCTTCTGTGTGTAGCGACTTAAGTATTAGGTGGAACATGCGCAATACCCGCAATATATATACATTGAGGTCCACTGCTAAAGGGAACATCGAAGCTCATGTCATCTGCTCTGATTATTTTTACAAACTGCCACATCTAGTAGCCACGTGAGTAGAGGAAGTGGCGTTTAATGTCCCCGGAAATGGGCTTGCTAATCTCGCCAGCTATCGCTCGTGTCCCTGAATCAACTACATTCCCACTGTAGCATTTTAGAACGAGTATGAATAGCACCGGGAGCGAACAATGCCACCGGCTGGAGAGTAAAGCCCGGAAAGGGGAGGTCATTTCAGCACCTTTGTGGAAGGGGGAGTGCACAATGTAAAGCAGAGGTAGAGAAACGGAAGTAGCATGACAGAAAAGCGTGCCGCTCGGATATGCCGCAGGGACGTCTGACTCCATGCCCATCAATGTACTGCCTCAGAAAGACTTATGTACAGCTGTGGCGTATTAGCAATGTTTCAAAAATGCAGGCACACCTTCAGAAACAGTAAAAGTAAAGGGTTCATCGGAACGGAAGCTGTTCTCAAGTAGAATTTCGATGCCTTTGTCTTTTCTTTTTTCTGTTTTTGTTCAGTACGCTATAAGCTCCAATGGAGGCAAGAAGGAGTGCTGCATAATAAAGTAATTTGAGTGTTAGAGATACGTAATCTTGTAAACGAAATGTCGTAAAATGCAGGTATTCTGTTGCTTTGCACGCAGCAAAGTGTTGCTAACAGATGTTGTACCAGTGTAATGAAGACCAAGAATGGTACCTGAATTAGCTATGTTTTGTTGTGAATTTGCAGCTCAACATTATTTTTATTTATTTATTTAAAAATACCTGACAGGCCTCCGTTGAGGCATTGTGTAAGGGGGGCAGTACAAAAAGGTGGACTTCCGTAGTAGTTACAAAAACGCAAAGTTCATGAACAGCGGTCATGTAGAAGATCACATAATAAGAAGAGCAGTAAAAAATAAAAAGAAATCAACACTACTAGCAAAGATAAAACAGATAATAAGGAAATATATTAGCGACAACACGGTGTAATACAATAAGAGACTGCTAAAAGGTTACAACAAAGAGAGCACACTGCGGTAATGGCACACATTTTTACATCTCGTTGGCCAGATAACTGGTCAATGCGTCACGAAAAGCATTAATGTTTGTCAAACATGCGATGCTATCTGGCAGGGTATTCCAACATCGTACTGCATGTGGAAGCGCAGAGCAGTTGAAGGCACGTGTTGATCCGTAAATGCGGGTATAGATAAAGTGATTATGAAGCCTGTGTGACGTGGAGTAGGGTCTTTTTAAGCATGCTGGCGTTGTTCGAAATGAATGAAAGAGTTTGTGAAACAGTGTCAGCAAGGCAATGTTACGCCGAGTACTCAATGATTGCAATGAAAGGTTAAGTTTGATTTGTGTGACGCTAGATTGCCAGCTGTAATCGTTAGAAAGGAAGTGGCTTGCCCTGTTGTGAATTCGTTCCAACAAAACAGTAAGGTATTTTTGGTCAGGTGACCAATTAGAAGAAGCCTACTCGAGTTGAGGGCGAACGAGGGTAAGGTATGCTAATTTGCGAACATTCGAAGGAGCATTTCTTGAGTTTCGTCGCAAGTAACCAAAAGATTGCGAGGCTTTGGTTGAAATGGAGATGATGAGTTCTGGCCAAGAAAGATTTGTAGTGAAAAACGCCTAAATACTTATATTGTGTAGCTATTGCAACAATGTCTTTATTGATATTGTATGAATGTGGGGAAGGTATAGGCTTCCGAGTAAATGCCATTAGTTTACATTTTGACGTATTCAGTAACAATAGCCATTTACGGCACCAGTTACTAATTTGTTCGAGATCATGCTTAAGAACCAGATGATCGTCTGTATTAACTATTTTGCGATAGACAACGCAGTTGTCAGCAAATAATTTTATAGTGGAGGATACGTTATGTGGGAGATTGTTAATAAAGATGAGAAAGAGCAAAGGGCCGCGACGCTTTCTTGTGGTACACCAGAAGATTATTCAGTTAAGGAGGACGAGAAGTTATTTGCAATGGTGAACTGGTGAAGATCAGAAAGTTCTGGAGCCATGATAAAGTGAAACATTCCAATTGAAGAGCAGAAAGTTTTGAAATAAGGCGACAGTGTGCAATGCGAGCGAACGCCTTTTAAAAGTCCAGAAAAATGCAGTTTATTGGTAGTTGCTCAAGTTAGTGTGTAGGTCTGTAACAACTTCAAGAAACTGTGTCTGGCACGATAGGCCTTTCTAAAACCATACTTATTATGAAAAAAGAACTTATGAGATTCAAGGTGTCTGTAGATCTGCGAGGCGATATTGTGTTCCAGTAACTTGCGAGAAATGCATGTCGAGGAGACTGGTCGGTAATTTTCGCATGATGATATATTGCCACTTTTAAATACCGGTATGATTTTTGCTATTTTCCAGTCCGTAGGGAGGAGGCCAGTTGCGGAGTGACTGCTTAAATGTAAGAAGAAGAATTTCGCTTTACACTGTTACGGTATTTCGTAACATTTTTGAGTTCATGCCATCTATACCACAAAAAGAAGACATCTTAAGGTTAATTATGAGTGATGATATTACCTCTATTGTGATATCTATAGGTTACATGTATTGGTACTTGAAATCAGAAACAGAAGGTACACTTGAAGTATCCTATTTTGTGAATACGAAACTGAATATTGAATTAAGAGCTGATGAACACTCGCTATTTTGAAGAGGAACATTACTGCTGCTGTGTAAGCAGATATCATTAGATTCGTGGTTGGGGCTTATTATTTTCCAAAACTTAGCTGGATTGTTTTTAAGTAGTTCAGGAAGGATATTAGAGAAATATTTGGTCTTTTGCTTCGCCTGAAGCTGAGCAATATGTTTTAAAATAGCATTTGTAATTCTACCATGAGGATGGTGTTCGAAGGCTCTTGGCAATATTATACAGCCGTTTCTTTCTGCTCCTCATGCGCTTGAGCTTTTTTGTAAAGCAGGGGTTTAATCAATCGTTTGTTAAAGAAACGAGTGGGACATATTTGTTTACCAACGCGCGCAAAGCATTTTTAAACAACAACCAATTCTCTTCCACAGATCTATTGTAAAATGAGGGCCACATTGCGTTTTGAAAAAAAAAATGTCCTTAGTTCCATATTTAATGCAGTAAAGTTACCTTTGTTGTATTCTCGAATTTGCTTTGTTATGGGACCTGCCGGGGGTGGTGTTATGTTTATCGTCATTGAAGCAGATGATAATCGCTGAAAGCATCCAGGTGTTCTATGTTACTTATAGTTTCAGGAGCGTTCGGGAGAATAAGGTCTAGAACATAGGTACCACGTGTAGGTTTAGAAACAGTTTAAATAGGTTCAGATCTAAACATAAACAGATAAATCTGTTTGATGTATGACAGGAAGATGCTAATTTCACCCAATCAATTAGTGGATAATTTAAGTTACGCAGAAGATAAGTTAAATCAGCCTGGAAGAGTTCTGAGGCTTTGTTGATGCTGTCGCACAGAGCACTTACGAAGGAACCGTTCGAATCCGGTGCATGGTAGCAAATGCCTATCAATAACTTAGAGGACGAAATTGTGTAACCCAACCAGATAATCTCAAGATCAGAATATGTGTTGATCAAAGACGACGTAATGATTTTTTATACCTATCATGACACCACCCCCCCCCCCCTCCTTTTGAAAGAGTGGTCACATCTATATATGTTATACGTGTTAGAAAAGAACAAAACTTCATCTTTTATTGCAGGATGCAGCCATGTTTCCGTAAATGCGATGTCTGATCTACTATCTTCCAAAAAGGAAGAAATGATATCACGTTTGGATGGTATGCTTCGTATGTTTTGTAGGCCCGTGTGCTCAGATTTGGGTGCACGTTAAAGAACCCCAGGTGGTCTAAATTTCCGGAGCCCTCCACTACGGCGTCTCTCATAATCATATAGTGCTTTTGGGACGTTAAACCCCACATATCAATCAATCAATGCTTCGTATGTTGGCGAGCGAAGAGACAATGATGGTGATATAGGGTAAAGCTTTGGTGCTATGTGAGTCTGCGCTGTTATGCCTGCGAGTCCACAGCGAACGTCCATGCCTCTGAAAAAGGCAATCTGTGTCAAGGCCAGCACGTGAGCCCGCCTGACGCGAAGAACAACTCAACGGCGTCATCAAGCGATGGTGTCTTTCTGCCGCGCAAGCAAGGTGAGTCACCTCAGCCAGCGAGCCGGCGCCTTCCGGTATAGCGAGTCTGACGCAATGTGTGGCGACGTCACTCGTCCTTGGGTGCAGCCACGTGCAGCGCAGCGGCTCCAGATACGATGAGAATGACGCGGCCCAGCGGCGACCCCATTGGGGAATTCTGACCTCACGACCAGCGGTGCTTCTGGTTGGACAATTGGTTACTCAAAGAATCCACCCGGCGCATATAAAAGAAGCCCTGCGGCGCGTCGCGAGCAGAGACCTATGTGTTAGAGAAGAGAGCTCGGCTCTTCGAGTCTCAAAGTTGTCGGCCACTGTGCCGAATTTGTAATGCCTCTGTATATATGCTGTACATAAACCTTGTTCAACTCATCGTCGTCTCGTCCGCTCGTCTATCAGCTTTGTGCAGAAGCAGTCGAGAGCTGTGAAACCTACGCTACCAAACGGCTGGTGACCTTCCCGGCGGAATTCGAAGCAGTAGCGCCTTCGGAACCGTGTTGGCATCGCCGTCTTTCAAAACAGTGGTTGCAGCGGTGAGATTCGTGGCGTCCTTCGTAACGTCGTCGGAGGCGCGCTTTGTAACAGTGGTTGGCAGCTGCGGGATCGGCCGGCGTCAGCGACATTGATGCGGTGAGTGCCTGACGTTTTTCCCTCCGTTCACCATACTACTTTAGCTCAGGTTATAGTAGTTTAGAGAAGGGCTGTGTGAAGCATTAGAGTGAGCTTTGATTGTTTGAAGCCAAGTCGAAGCGCTTTGAAACCAAAGTTAATGCGGAGGGTGTAAACACGGGAGTGTTACAAATTGTTTGCGTGTCTTGCTAGCTGAGTTACAGTGGGTACGGCAAGTAAATTCTTAACAGGGGCAAACAGCAAGAGGTTAGAGTGAACGATGGAGAACCTTAAAGTGAAGGAACTCATCGAAATTTGTGAGGAACTCGGCATTACTTTGGGCCGTGCGAAACGTAAGCAAGCGATTCTTGAGACCATGAGGGATGAAGCAGTGTCGGCTGAGGAAGTCGATGAGGCCTGGGAGGATATCAAAGCACGCCGCGACGAGGCTGAAAGGCGAGAAGTAGAAGCTCGTGAACGTGAAGAAGCTGAAAGGCGAGAAGTTCGCGGACGTGAAGATGGTGAAAGGTGAGAAGTTCGCGAACGTGAAGAAGCTGAAAGGCGAGAACGCTGTGAGGAGGCCGAGAGGCAGGAGTGCCTTGAGTTGAAACGGATAGAATCGGCAATTCTACAGTGCTCGGAAGCGCCTAGCGTAGCTTCTGCGACAGTTCAGGTTAACGGTCAGAGAATTCGCGACCAACTGCCACCGTTAGTAGTAGGCGAGGACATGGCGAAGTATCTCTTCAAGTTTAAACCCGTCTGGGAGCGAAATGCTTTAGAGCGGTCTCTTTGGGCGCAGAATCTGTTAGCTTTTCTTCCCGGTGAAATGTCCGACGTGATAACTTGCTTGTCGAGGGAAGCGTTTCAGAGCTATGACGAGGTTGAGGAAGTGCTCTTGAGACGTTATAAGCTGTCACCCGAGGCTTTCAGGCAAAGGTTCCGGTATGCTGAAAAGGGAAATGAGTCACACGTTGACTTCGTGTTTCGTCTTAAAGCCGATTAAATTGAATGTTTCAAGGGCGAAGGTGTTTATGGCCATCGCGATAAAGTGGTGAAATGCATTGCATTGGAGCAATTCTACCGCTGCATCGAGGAGGATGTCAAGCTTTGGCTGCAGGACAAACTTGGTGAAATACAGCTAAACAGGGCAGCAGAGTTAGCTGAGGAGTATTATACTCGCCGAAAGTTGCATAGCAGTGCGCGTTGAAAAGGATGAAAGGAAAGAGGGCTTTTCAAAGAAACCTAATCAACGGAAACCCGCTCCGCACCGTAATTTCAAGAAGGACCCGTCTCTTACGAAGGACACTGTAGGGAAAGGGCAAACGGAAGCGGAGAAATTGAGTGAGGTTCCTAAACAACGCACTAATACCACACGGACGTTTGAATCACAGAAGACGCTAATCTGCTACAACCACAAAAAGGAAAGGCACATCGCGATAAACTGTAAGTAAAAGTTTGCGTTTGCAACAATTCAAGAATCGGAAAAGAACCTGCGGTTGTTAGAGCCGTATATCCAAGAAATTAGTGTGAATTGGAAAACGTGTCGAGCACTTCATGACTTAACGGCAACCATGGACGTTGTCCATCCTTTATTGGTGTCTCCGGATGACTTTACAGGAGAATGCACGTGGATGAGGCAAGTCACCGAGGAGCAGAGTGCTTGCTTACCAATCGCTACGGTTGTCATTGAAGGCCCGTTCCGTAAGCTTCGCACCGAAGCGGCTGTGCCTGCTGCGCTTCCCGATCGTTTTCCTTATTTTTTCTCTAACAATTCAGAGCAGCTTCTCAAAGAGCAGGGTAAATCGTTCTTCCTCAACTTAGCGTACATGGCCCTCACGCGATCGCAAGCGCGGAAGCTTGCGCAGGAGCTTGATCTTGTACAATGTGGGGAAACAAGATCAAAAGCAGCAGATCTGTGTGACCTTGGCGGCGAGTCGACGGAACCTCTGACACGAAATTCTCCGTGTGAGTCATTTGAGCAGTCACTCGAGCGGCTCGTCACCGAAGCGACTGGCGCGGTTTCCGTAGCAGGGGGAGACGACATGGCGCCATTGAGTCAGAGTGAGAGGGGTGCAACGCTCTCGCCTGTAGCAGTAAGTTGGTGTGAGCTGTCGAGGGTTGATAGAGAAACGCTCAGTCGAGAGCAGCGTGAGGACCTCTCAATAAAAGGCGGCATGGGAGCTAACTATTCAACGAAAATTTGGTGTTCAGCTGTTGCACTTCTTGAATTAACACAGGTGGTGTAACTAAATAGAAGAGACGTATAGACAACACAAGAAAACTGTTCACAGAAAAGCATAATCATGGGATGGTAGATTATTGGTAGTCAAGACATGGTATGAATACTGAGTGGCAATGATACTTTTCACTCGGGAGTTAAAAATGTAGCAAAGATAGAAAGCACGTCTATAAACGTTTGTTTTTGTTTGTTTGAATAAAACAATTTTGCCCGAAATAATTGAACCTATGCCAAATTAACACGAAAATAAAACTCTGTTCCTTAATGATGATAATATGTACTCGTACTTTGCACAACAAAATAGTAACAAAACCTACACAAACATTTTGAATACCATGTGAGTGGCATCCTCAATATGCACTGTTACTAAGTGAGCTGAAGTCACCGAATTGACTGCTTGTCTCGTATGTTTTTACACATCCAGTAGAAGGCCGTGATCGTTGTTGCACTCTGACTGGTCACGACGATTGAACCAGGACTCGAGAAACTTTCTCTTCCGTCGCCTTTGTTACCAAGACAGCGTCCTGGTAATATGGCAGTCGAAGGCTTGCCCCATAGTGTGGCAGTGTTTGAGGAGTTCTGTTTTAAAATGCGTGGCTTTTGTGAATTTCTTTTGTGCCCAATAAGCATCGTTGACCACTTCCTGCCTGTTTTACAGATTTAAGTGGTGTCGCAGTGAACGCATGGTACCTTGTACACAACTCTGCTTTGAACGTTCACAGTTGTGCGGTCTTCGGGCTTGGTTAACATGTTTCCCAAAGTACAATGAGGCTTGAAAAAGATTTTATTGCCCAGCGGACGAAGCAATTTCTGAACAGTCTGAAAAACCCTGAACGTAAAGTATAGAAACAATGGAGGTTGTGTTTCTCTCAGCACACTCGTTGTTCCCCTTCGCATCTGTTTGGAGGTGTCGTTCATAAACATACTTGAATAATGAATTCGTTCCACTGCACCAACCACATTTTATTCTCATATGACTGCAAATGCTCATAAGAACAGTGATACATGCAAGACCACATTCATCAGTGGAGAGGCAGAAAGCGACCAATAAGACTCAAGGAGCATAAAGGGGACATTGAAAAAGCCACGCATGCCGCGCATTCCAAGACAGAACTCATCAAACACCGCTGGACACTGGGGCAGGTCTTTGACTTCAGTAATCAGACGACACTGGCTTGGTAACAAAAGAGAGGGAAGAAAAAGCCTCTCGAGTCATGATTCATCCATTGTGATAAGTTGGCGTGCAACAACTGCGGCCGCCTGCTTCATGTGTAGAGGCATACAACAGAAGCAGTAAACTGCGTGATCACCGCTAATTTGGTGCCAAGGCATACTAAGGATTTCAGCCGCATAGTTCGCGAAATGTCTTTGTAGTTTCGTTATATTTTGTTGTGTTAAGGATGAATCAACATATTTAGTCATGAACTTGCCCGTCTTTTGGAACCCTTTTGCATCTGCTTGTTACTTATAAATTGGCTCCATACTGTTGTGTACCAAAGAACATGCTCATAATTCTATTTTGATCTTTTGTAATGAATTTTTTATTTTGTTTTAGATACATAAGCATGTGCTGGAAAAAGAAAATGAGAAGCAGATTTATCTGTGCCACCAATAAGGCTGATGAGGAGTGAAGACAGGAATACTACACTGCGAGTGCCATGTTTTGCAAAAATCAATCAACTATGGGGCACCATAATATAGGCGATTTTAAACTGCTAACAATTTTTGTGTTATATTTATATTAATTCTAACAACATCGCCACCTTAAAAATAACTAAGTAGACTAAATATGTTTGAGCTGAAGAACTGAAATAAGAGCGGTAATAAACTTGAAATGTTGATTCCTTTGTCATCATTATAGAGTAAGGAGCTAGTGCATAAGCTCAAAATAGAACTTCACAAATATTATGTCTGCGTTATTTAAGTTTCCTCACTGCTGGATTGTTACATAGCTTTATGCCAGTCCTGGCACGGCTTTGATAGGATCGATCGTTTCAAAACACAATAAAAAATATATATTATATTATTGTAAATGAAGCCCAATAGTTTTTTTCCAATTTTTTTTGTATCAAACTCCAGGATCGGCTTCGACTCCAAGATACTGAAAAACGTGCCATTTTTCATCTAGAAAATTGGTGTACAACTAGCACCACCTAGACGGTATTGTAGTGGTTAGTAGCCAAGCCAACACCTGGATTAAGTACACCCATGGGGCCTGTATTTTGATCTTGTTGCCGAGCTTTGAGGCGAATCGTTTTTCAATTCGAGTCGCGCTTCAAGTGGTCTGTATATGGCTTAGCTCAGTGGCGCCAAAACAGGCGTTGTCATATTGTGCCATTTATAAATGGAAAGTTGTCCTTGCTGCATATTCGTCATGCAACGTTCAAGCTGGGCGAGACCTTGGAGTGGATGAAAAAAAATTGGGGGACCCTTAAGCTTCACCTTTAAGAGTTAACGCTATAGCGAAATCCGGCCCCTAGTGCATCCTTGAACCGCTAAGTACATACTTACAAATATGTTTTCTTACAAACACACACATGCACATCATCGCGCACGCGCAAATGTTACATACAGGTTTTTGATCTAAAGCAAGAGTCACATGGCCTCCAAGATACAGACCGCACACTTGACATTTTGGAGGTCATAACTTTAGAGTCTCAATTTGCCTCGCAGATAGCGGCACATTATCTAGCATTTGCTGTTCGCTTGATCAATGCCTCTGGAAGGGCATGTTATGGTTCCCGCTGGATAGGCCTAGTTGTCCATCTTTAGAGCTGTTTGAAAGTTCCTGTGTGTTTTAGCGGCGATGGTTGCACTATGCCGGCTTTATACGCGTAATTTGAGGCTTCGCAACTGCGCCTACAAATAGCCGGCTTGGTTGATTTATTTGTAGGGTTTAACGTCCCAAAACCACCATATGATTATGAGAGAGGCCGTACCGGAACACTCCGGATATTTCGACCACCTGAATTTCTTTAACGTGCACCCAAATCTGAACACACGGGCCTACAACATTTCCGCCTCCATCGGAAATGCAGCCGCCACAGCCGGCATTCAATCCCGCGACCAGCAAGCAGGTCAGCAGCCGAGTACCTTAGCCACTAGACTACTGTGGCGGGGCTACAAATCGCAGAATAGGCTCGTTTTTGTCGTGACACCTGTCAAACAAAACGCGTTAAAGGGGCCCTAAAAACTTTATTAAGTAACCATGGAATGAATTCACTAAAGGAGCCTATTGCCTCACGAATTCAATGCTGCAAAAATTTTAAGAATTCATCTAGCGCGAGTGGAGTTACAAAGGTTTGTCGTATATTGTATTCGCACTATCTATTCTCTCGTCCCAACAAAAGCGCTGGAAGCTAAGCAGGGAAGGGTGGCACGGGCAAAGAAAATACCGGACCTTGTGACCTTGAGCGCTTTTTTTTCTTCGAATGAGAGGCTTTTTGAGTGTGATCGCCTGTGCAGGCGTGGACAAGTAGCGGCCTCCCGCGGCAATTTCTGTAACTTGATTTTTTGCTCTCGGGTGCAGAGACAATTTTTCGCTCACAACTGACGGGGCCGACGCCGATGGCAGGATTTCTGCGACACGAGCTCTCTAATTCTGTCGCATTAAATTTGCGTCGCTGGAATTCTGACTGCGCTCTTTTAAAAAGTGCGGTATATCCAGTGTGCCGAAGACAGCGACCAATAAGTCAGTGATGAGGGAAGCAGGGACTGCAAGCCTGAATGAGAAGTTTAGTCAAAGTATACACTATGTTCCTTATGACAACGATACAAGGGATGATTGAACTGAGGACTCCTTGTTTATATCCTTCCTGTTGCCGTGACGAGATTCAATGTTCCACAGCGTTCCCTAGTTTGCAGTCCGAGTTGAAGCGTTTCGCTATTTTTCATAGGCGTTGAAATCGCAGGTGCAGAGTCGTAGCCAATATAACACCTAATGCTGTCAGAAATCTGGCAATGCAATGCTGCTCCTTAATCTTCAGACTTTGCAAAATGAACACCCTCCTGCCCTCTCACGCACTGCCGCATCAGTTGGACGGTGCTTTTTATAAGATCCTATGCTATTTCCCGCATATGCGAGCACTCCCACTTTATCCGATTCTTGGCAGAGACTCCAACCCATCCTTCATCATAGGTGTCTTGTTACGTTCTGCCATAGCAGCACAGGCATCCTTGTCAATGGTCAAGTTTTTAACCTTCATACCTTTTCACTTGAATACCTCTTGTAGCAGACACATCTTGTCAGCCGATTCTCGGTATTTTTTAGAGAAGTGTTCTGAGTTAATTAAGTTTTTGCTTCATAGGTTACTAGTATGAGTTTATTCACTTCCTCTTCTTGATACAGGCCCTCATTGCCAACCGATTGCTTTGCATCATGGCTTGTTCTACGGTCGTCACAGCCATCACCCTGCAATTGCTGATGGCTGACATCATCGACAGTGTATCCTTCTTAGACGTACCTTGACCTGGCGAGCTTGTTCAGTCAAGCTGAACCTCATGGGCAAAGTCTTCAGCAAAGACTAGCAGCTCCAATACGCTGCTCATTTTCCATATATGAACTGCACTGGGCATATGAACAGTTGTAGCAGTATGACTGTTACTTGCTTCTGTGATGGCGATGCAGGTTGATGTTCGTTTGTCATTCTACTTTAAAAGATTCAAAATCATGATGGGAGCCGGCAGATGAAAACAACGTAGTGGGATAATCATAATATGAGCAGGTTAAGTGCCTCAGACTGGCTGGCCAACGTTTCGACAGGAGGACCTATTTTTTATAAAAAAAGGACCGGTTCTCTGTCTGAGGCACTTCACCTGCCAGTTTGAGGCACTTCACCTGTTCATCCTATCACTGTCCCACTACTCTAAAAATTGCATTTCCTGTGCCTGGTGCTGTTCCTGTGCCCACAAGTACGATTGTATGTACTTAGTTGATATTTATAGTGTTCTAATACTGTGAGAAAGAGGCTACGCGCTCATAATACTCGTTCTGAATGCCTTCGAAAAATCAACTTCTTCCCTAATGACTTCCGCGAACCAGTCAGAGTACTTTGATACATTTCCGAAAGTGCGCATAACCACTTGCTACAAAGTGGTTATAAATTGGTTTATCAAATTAGAAGCTGCATTCTGTGGAGATCTGAAAAAGTAAAAATGCTACAATCAGTTGCACAAACAATACTAGAGATGTTTAAATGAAAACTACTAGATAGTTATGCAGAGCAGCTCATAACAATATAAAGATCTTACCTCTAAATAAAAACTATTATATCAAGACTGAATGAACAAGAATAATTGTGTCACGGCAGTTTAATAATTTATGGTTCAATGAATGAAAGGACACACTTGGTAATGAACTGAACAGAAAATGGTTGCATGCCCGTGTATTTTTTTGTGATCTGTGTTTCTCGCATTTTTGTGGCTGGAAGGTCACTGTGTTGCGCGAGTTACACTGAGCAGTTGCTGGGCTGATTGCGTCTCCTTCTTCTGACGAGATGACGGCTACCTTGAATTTCAAGGGACTAATTATTATGCAATCAAGGAGCCACACTTAATGAGCCGCTTTTCATTCAATGCATGTCAGCCAGTAATCATAAAGTTCCGTTGCTTTAAAACTGATAAACTTCTTTGATAAACTGATAACTTCTTTTGATGTGCAACACGTTTTCGTACACAGATATTCGCAGGTTTTTCTGTTTTAGTGAAAACAAGTTCCTGCGAAGCTTATAAGCTACGTCGAAACAAGCAGTACCTGATTGAGATGTGCCAGTTTTTCATCGCTGCTATATTGTCTCTGTTCATGCAATCGGCATACAGCATACAGTCAACATCATTGGCAGCCGACATTGTACACAACACGTGAATCACTGTCAGAAAAATATCGACAGGGCAATGGCTATCTATTGTATTCGTGTCGTCCTATGTATTTGACACAAATATTTGCCAGCCTCTTCTTCTTGCCTATTCACTTTCCCTCTGATATTGTAAGTACTTTAGATAAAAACATTTTTCGTCAAATTTTGATAATATTGTATAAACAAGATGTGTTTCCTTGTTGCACCTGTATTTGTTTTTTATAACTTAGCAGTTGACACAGTATGAAAGAAACTAGCAACATGGCTTGTTCATACTTATTACTCAATCCTTAAAATGTCTTTTAACACTCCAATTCATGTCTTCCCCTGTGACAATGTCAAATGAATAAAAAGTAAATAATCTTCGTAAATGAGTGTCTTCTTTTTTTCATCTGGAATTTTAGGCAGTGCGGCATGTCCATTCCTGCCTATGCTGTGAGACTACCAATCCTTATGGTTGCTGCAATTCTGCACATAAATATAATGAACCCTCAACATGTGTTCACTTATTGTAGTCATTTCTTACACAGAGTCAAACAACATTTTTCAATGCCGCAACAAAAATTCAGTATGTATATACCATGCGCTGCAAGCTTTGTGTAGTCTGTTCTGGGTCTTACGGACAAGCACAAGTGTGTTCTGCCATTTTCAGAGCTTGGCTGTTCTTACACCACTTGTTTATGCTTGTACCAATGCGTTGATATGGAGCTGTTAGGAATAGGTTTTTGTGCATGGACAAGGTTTAGGCAATTTTTCTGACTATACCTGACCTAAAGCTTCGGAGTGGCTCCCCTAATAAGTCAAGTTGCAGAAGAACGGCTATTTGGACTAGTTGGTTAAATTCTATTGTAATGAGGGTTGCAGTGCAAGCACGGAAGAGCTGAAAGAAAAGCAAACAAAAGGTGAAAATGAAAGGCAAAGAGGTCAACATGTGTTGTCCTCTTTGCCTTTCATTTCTCGCCATCTGTCTGCCTTTCTTCCAGCATTTTCGTGCCTGTACTGCAAACCATAGTACAGTAGAAGTGAAGATTTCTTTTACCAATAACGCACACACACTAGGAAATATTTTCTGCACAGGTTGCATGAAAGTCAACACGTCGCCCATCAATGTTGACACCACGTTGCAGGTATGTTGCGAAAAAATTGCCATGATGTTGAAAATGTGATCCTGCACGTTGCCATACTATCCTGAACCTTACAAGGAACGTTATCATGTGATCACAAAAGAGGACATTAAGTGCTTTTAGGCAAGGTTGCTGACTGAAATCTGGGCGCTTTCAGTCAACGTAGGGAAACATTCTGCGTTACTTGGGAAGGCGCTCATGACCTCTAGCTGTCACAAACGTTGAAGCCTAAGCTTTCAATTACACTTGGTTGGTGGCACCACTGGTACTGAACTTGTGTGCTGCTTTCATTGTAAAAATAAAGATCACGCACAGCCACCCAGGACAACGAGTAATTAGCCTTTTCATGGTTCCCTTTTACGTGTAATATTTAGTTATAAATACCTTTATTCATTTTTGTGTAGTTTGCTGAAAAATCCCCGTTTGTTGTCTTTTTGAACCATTGAATATTCACAACTTTGTGTGCAATTTAGGCTTCTATACACATATGTGGCACTCGGGACTAGGAAGTTCAGTTTTTCTCTGTATTACCAATTGTGCTGCAGTTTGCACTATGATGAAGTTTTAATATTGTTTATGGCAAAAAAAGTTTAATAGCACTTCAAAATCTTAGAAGCATTTTTACTGATGAGGTCAAGAGTTCAATGACTAACAAATCCATGGCATTGTTTTTTAAAATGAACATCCAAGTCAAACTGAATATAAAAGCTTGGAAGACGCAAATCGCGTAGAAGTGTATATTCTGCCTGAAAGACAGTCATGCATAGATGGTGAAAGCTCTAGATACAATGAGGGTGAAAAAGTTGCACTTACATGAAGTCTGACGAACAACCGAAAACGATGGTAGGTGTTGAAGCATGTTAGTAAGAATAGAAAAAAGAAAAGCAAGCCAGAAAAGCACAGTCACCTGCAGCTATGTTAAGCTATGGAACTGCTTGTACTGATGTGTACCTGCCTGGGTTGCATCAAATGCTACCTGTGGACGCAGTACAACAGCATTCCTCTGAACTGAGAAGCAGCTTGGAGAATTAAATGGAAAGAAAAATAGTATGCAGTTCCTCATGTATAGAGTGACCATTGGTGCTGAGGCTCAATGACGGAAGTACTTAAGATCGGAAGATTGCTTCTGACGTGACTAAGATACGTGCGTCGTGATGAGTGATAATGACACTACATGATCTCCCAGAGTGCATGGTACGGTTAAGTTTTAAACTAATGAATTTCTAGGGTGTCATAGAAATTACATTTAACTCTAGGTTTGTTTGTCAAAAATAATTTTGACATTTAAGAAGTAAAGATTTGTAAAGAAAAAGTCATAAGAACTTGCATTAAGACATTTAAGAAAAATTGCAACCACTATGCACGAATGATCTCTACTAGGTCAACATTTATTTTTTTATGCAGAAGACCTTGGGAATGGCATTAACATCTCCCAAAGAAGTGGCGCTCCCTGATGGTCTAGCCCCGAAATTCCCCTTTTGTGAGAGACGCAACAAAGGCGACATGGGGCATCCATAACCTGTACAATAGGAGCATCACAGGCACCCCATGACACCGTTTTCCTCACAAGGAGGATGCAGGGCCACCAAGTGTAGGGAAACAAGCTCTGACGCCTAGGAAGCTGGATGGCCTGAGAAGTAAGCATTTTACTTTGTATCACTGGTAACTGTTAGCGCTGCATAGGGTACCCAGTGTATTACAAGTACCTAAGCAAAATGTTATATCTCTTCTTCGTAAGAGTATCGTAATTTTTGAACAGTTCGATGTGATCTTTACAAGCTGTAAAATGAGCAATGTAGCGACAATGCACCTCACTTGATACCTTTAACATATTGTTCAGTAATTTCTCTGAAAAATATTTGGCTAGCAGTGAAATGTCAATGTAGAAACTCTCATCGGTCAGTGAGGACGCATTTGTGATTTTGCAATAATCCTAAAAACAACGACTTGGCGCTTACAAACAAACTTCATGAGGAGTTAACTTAATATTCAAGCAGTATATGTAGTCGAAGACTGAAATATGTTGCAGTTGATCATGTCTAACGTTTTACCGACTCTGCTAACAAACACAATGCATTTCTAGGCTCATTGGCTAGGTGTGGCCTATAGATTCGGCGTTGCAGTCTGATAAGGATAAATTCAATATAAAACAAAATTTATGTGGAGCCAACAAAAGCAGGGCAATGGACATTTTCCATTGTCGCTTATGAGCCAGCCAAGCAGTGATACCTGAAGAAGGAACCGCATTGGAACTGAAACAATAAATTTATAGTTTTTCAATTTCTTTTTTATAAACTTCGATCTACAAGTTGGCTGGAAAGTTTATTTTATTCTTATTATTTTTCACCCAGCCAGACAGATATCTGTTGAATACGTTTATTTTTTGATTATTGCTATGCATGGGTTATGAGACCAGGTAATCAGCACATGCCAGTGCAATCTTTCAGTTTGGGAAGTCTGGTAAATGCAGATTTCACTGACTCAGATCAATATGGCATTTAACATATATCACACTTGATCTGGCAGTTATTGAGGGAAATATCAAAGGGCGCTCTTAGGGCATATGAGACTTCTGGTCATGGTTCTACATTATTTCAGTGAAGCGAATACTGTTGGTGCCCACAAGTTGAACTAAAAAAGCATCTCCGAATTTTGCACTGCCACTAAAGTGTTGGCTACCGTAGATTCGCTTAATCTGCTGTTTAGGTAGTAATTCGAGCAAAACTATTAATAAAGCCTCCTCTCATAACATTTCCTTGCTTAAAGTTGATTAACGTTGTCACTACAGTGTCGTCAGACCGATTCGAGATCTTCTATAGTGTATTGCGACCTCATAAAACAGGGCACAAATAAGAACACGGGACAAGAAAGAGACAAGAACGAATGTTCACCCTAGTCTGTTGTCCTGCCTGTGTTCTTAGTTGCACTCTGTTTTATGAAGAACGATGAACAACCAACACGTCCAAACACTTTCCCTTTCGAAGAGTGTTTGGAGTAAGTGGATAAGTGATTAAACATTTCTCTAGTGCATTTTTCTAATGCATATGAATCATCAACGTTGATGAACGCAAGCACTTTTCAGTTTTTCAAGTCTCAAAGAGTGCGATAATTTTGATTTTTGGTTGCCAAAGTTCACACAGTAAACTATATTTTCTATAGGAGAAATTACTTATGTTACCTTACTTATCTAGTTGAATTCAAATTTACTTTCAATAAGTATTGAATGAGACAATATATAACTTGTTTTTTTTCATAATAGTGTCACGCTTTTGTTGAGAGTGCTTCACAGTGCAAAGCGGTAATTCAATTTTTATACCACGAATTTATTACTTTAAAACCTGCTGTTTTCTCGTGCGTATTCTCTTTGGTAGGCTGTAGCAGTCTGGATGGCACAGATTTCTAATGGCAGATGCACAATCCTGTCTACTTGTGTGCTTATCTCTCAGCTCCATAGCTTGCAGTGTTTTGTGAAGAAAAGCTGTTAGAGATGATAATATTGCAGACAAATGAATGTTTAAGAGAAGTAAATCCCTTTACACCCTGACTGTGGGCTTTTATTCGCAATACTTTAGTTTCAGTATTCAAGGATTATTTATTTCAAGGTTTTACGTTAAGGTATTTCGCTCAATTTATCATGCTGTTCAGTTTGTTTGAGAAGCACTTAGTTATTTTCCACGAGAAGAGCATGTCTTTTACATATTCTTGCATGCAATAAAACTCAGTCATGCGCTTTCCTTTATTATTAGCGTATAGAAAACATTATGAGCATTTCATTTTCACTGTCATTCTGTATGTTTTATTTTTCTGCAATACTAAGCTGCCTAAATATGCTTCAGACGTCATATGTGTGAGCTTTATGTATTCAGATGCATATGAAGAACATGTGAAGGTGCATGTCAGCAAGCTACCAAACACTCAATTTCACCGGAACATTAACCAGCATTCGTCAGATTTATTTGAACTACTTCCAATAAATCTGACGAATGCCGGTTAATGTTCCGGTGACATTGAGTGTCTGGTAGCTTGCAGACATGCACCTTCACTTGTTCTTCATATGCATCTGAATACACGTGCTAAATAAGTGAGCGTAAAATGGGTGTGCTTTTCCCGGCAAACCGGTTGAAGTGGTTGCCACCTCTAATTCCTGTGACGATACTACAGTTGCTGTTGCAACAGAAGCTGTACCAGCGAGACGATCGTTTTTTTATAATGCTTTCATTTTTAAATTGTTGTTGCACATGGTTTAGCACAATCTTTTTGTGAGTGAGATATCAATAGTGAAGTGATGGTACAAGGTCACAAGGTATGCATACAAATTGGCACAGCTAGAACGCACAAAAATAAAACAAGATTTAGTCCTTGCAGCAAGGCTGCTAGTGAAGCGCACGGAAACGCTTTTCTTGTTAAAAAAACTAATTTTAATTGATTCTAGTAAGAAGCTACATTTCATATGCCGTCCTAAGCAGGGACATTCAGCTCGCATTTTCCCATTACATAAAACCCTGCATTATCTTGCTGTAGTATGAAGGCAGCTTTATCATGATGTCCAGGGGATTAATTCAGTAGATTCTTAACAAATTCATTTCTTCCAAGCCTTTGTTGCTCATCAAGGTTGTGTTTATATAACAAATGTACTTCACCTTCTTGTAACACTAAAAAAGAAATATTCATACATATTTCTACACTGTACAGCTTTACAAGCAAGGTGAATGGCCTGTTGTGTTCTTTACCTCGAGATCTAGGATGTCCATTTAATTTTCGCATAATGCAGCAAATAGCTGCATAGTTTCCTCATTAGTCTGCTTTCCGTAAGCTGCCATATCGAGCATATTTTCGCAAAATATGGCAATGTCCATACGCTAGGGACGTCCGCATCTTTCCACACGATATGACGCTTTCGTAAACTGCGTATGTCCGCATCTTTCCGCTTGATATGGCACTTCCCGTAAGCTGTGGATGTCCGCACATATACGCATGATACGGCGTGCCGTAAGATGCGGGATCCGCATTATTTGACTTTGCGTAGCCGAATAATTGCGTATGTACGGATCAGCATATACGGATTGTTTCAGTAGGGATGGCTCGTGAAAAAGCATCCCGAAGGTGGTCTTCGCCAGTGTTCAGCAGCTGCGACACAAAAAAACACGTCCGCGAAAGTGTGAATATCGGTTGTTTTGTCCGCAGGGTAGGGGTATAAAATTCCGCATCCTGATGTAATCGCCCTGTTTTATACGCTATAGGGCAAAGTCACCCGAAAAAGGAGTAACGGAGCCCAAAAGGCTTGCGCGATGAATGGATAGATTGTTGAGAAGTAACCACAATGGGAAGAATGCCGCGTGGAAACAATTTAGTCTCTAAACACGCTCCAAAGGAATGAACCACCCGGGGAATGCAGGCAGTGCGCAAAGCGTTGCCATGGTCACTGGCCGGCCTCCTCCTCTCCTGGCTCAGTCTTTCCCCGTATTTTGCTGGCAACAGTTCGCGTTGCGTCGCGCTCGGAGTGCTCGACCACGGCTGCCTGGACTCGACGATCTAGGAATTACGACGTGTTGCTTGTGTGTACGCTTGGATGAGCATGGGCTGCTACTTTTACGTTTCCCTGCACCCATGAAGTCTGGAGCAAGTCTCAACACGTCACCATGCCGCAATGTATATCTCTGGCTTCAACATAGTCACAACCAACACTTGACAGCAACAGTTGGGAAGGCCGACATAGCGGCCGAGAAGACAGCAGGCCTATCGGATATATACCTCAGTCTGACTCAGGGCAGAAATGAGCGGTGGATTCTTTCGCAAGTAGGTTATCATTCTTTATCCTACTCTACTTGTCGCGTGTGCAATACGCATGGCGCTTGCCGGCAATGGGCTCGGTCGTGTTGTATATTACACGCACGAATTGTTCCGTGAAGGTCAGCTTGGCCGTCTGCAGTTCGCCCGTGCGTTGCAACCGCCTGGACATTGGCTGCCATTGCCGTCGGCCTCCAGTGCGCTCACTCATTGAGTGCTCGCCTGTCTTCGTCGCCATGATGAGCACCGGGCTGACGATACTGCGCTGAGACCTCGTCGCTGTGTTAGGAGTAGTCGAAAACACGTTGCGGGTTCTCGTAACAAGGTTGGTTGTAGTATGTCGCACGCTGTAAGTGCACTAGCACGGGCTGGTGGGGCTTTCGCTAGCGTTGGAACTCCGTGAAAATCGTTCGCCATTACAGTTGGCTTTTCCGTCAGTCGGTCGCAAGCAGCTAGGCATTGTCCATCGACCGCGGCGGCGGACTTGCGTTCGCGCGCGGCATTCGCTCGAGTTTGTGGAAAAGGGCCGCATTACCATCAATATCTTCGGCGCTAGCTCCAAACCAGCTCGGCGCTGTTCGTGGTGGCGGCCAAGCGAACGCTCGCTCTCCTGTTCGAAGTTCGCTGGCGGCAGACACTACACATGCAGCGCCATGTTTGGTCTCGTGTTCGGTTGCTCGAGCAGAACCACCTCGCTCGCTTAGGACTCGCCAACTTGTTAGCAGCACGATGGTTTGCGGAGGTGTGGCTGCGGCCGCCGCTCCCAAGCTGCTGCGCTACGGGGATCGGAATGAATCTTTGACGATGTGTGACATCGCAGTGAAATTATTAGCGTGTCATATCTCACGTATGTTTATATTTCACCTTGCACGTATTCCTCATATTACCTGCCCTAAGTAGGCATAGTCTTTTACAACTTCAAGTGCACTATTACCTATCTCGAAGCGCTGCTCTTTGCCGAGGTTGTTGTACATTACTTTCGTTTTCTGCAGATTAATTTTAAGACCCACTTTTCTGCTCTCCTTGTCTAACTCCGTAATCATGAGTTGCAATTCGTCCCCCGAGTTACTCAGCAATGCAATGTCATCGGCGAAGCGCAGGTTACTAAGGTATTCTCCATTGACTCTTATCCCTAACTGTTCCCATTCTAGGCTTCTGAAAACCTCTTGTAAGCACGCGGTAAACAGCAATGGGGAAATTGTGTCCCCCTGCCTTACACCCTTCTTGATTGGTATTCTGTTGCTTTCTCTATGAAGCACTATGGTAGCAGTTGATCTCCTGTAGATTTCTTCCAGAATGTTTATATATACTTCATCTAGGCCCTGATTCCGCAGTGTTTGCATGACGGCTGAAGTTGTAAAAGACTATGCCTACTTAGGGCAGGTAATAACCGCAGAGCCGAACCACGAGATTGAAGTAACTAGAAGAATAAGAATGGGGTGGAGCACATTCGGCAAGCACTCTGAAATTATGACAGGTAGATTGCCACTATCCCTCAAGAGGAAGGTATATAACAGCTGTATCTTGCCGGTACTTAGCTACGGAGCAGAAACCTGGAGACTTACAAAGAGGGTTCAGCTTAAATTGAGGACGACGCAGCGAGCAATGGAAAGAAAAATGGTAGGTGTAACCTTAAGAGACAAGAAGAGAGCAGAGTGGATTAAGGAACAATACGTGAAATTCACTGTGCCTCACCTCTGAAGGCACTTTCTTCCTGGTTTTACGACACCATGAATGTTAAGAAAAGGACTAGCCGCACTCTCTATGGCGAAGCCTACCGTAGATCTCTTTTTTATTCCGATTACTGCTCTCATACCCCTAATATTGATATCGCCACGGCTCGTCGTCTACACAATTTTCAACACTAGCACCACCTACGATTTCATACAATCTGTCTCGTTGTTTCAGCCTTCATGCACTCACCGAGTTTCATGTTTCCTTACAGGGCATGGTGCCGGCAGGCTCCGGAATACCGCCAAATATGTCACGGACTATTCCTACGGTGACTGCCGGTAACATCCGCCTAACATATCTCACTTTCTTTTATTCTGTTTGATCTTTTTCCCCTTGTCAAGCAAAAACTTCTGGCAATTACATTTCAAAATAGATATCTTTTCAGGCAACATAAGCTCTTGTCCTTCCTTCTGGACCTGCAATCTACGCACTGGCCCCTACCTACCGGGTACTCCTCAGTGTTGTTCTCTATTTGTCCTCACCTGTTTAAAAGATTGTAGCTTCTCCCATACAAGGATACTTTTTCATACAAGGATTACGATGCCCGTGGTTCCGCAGCCTGCACTGTCACCAGCCACTCGTCTGCAACCTACTCATGCCGCCAGCAATGCGTTTGCGTTTAGAATAAGCGACCAACTGTCGGATCACACATGCACCTTATTCTGAACAACGTCTTCCCACTGCCCTATACCTTCACCTTATCATTGCCAACGGGGTATGCAGGTGGCGCCTCATCCTTTCGCAGCACTGAAACCCATTCATTCACTGCACCGCCATACAAGATTTCATCCTCTTAAGCCCCCGATCTATGTTTTTTAAACTATAAAATTCTTAGAGCTGTACCTCTGGGACCTTCACCTCCTTATTTATTTTTATTGGGTTCCACTCGTCTTACCACCAGGTGGTACGGGTTTCTTCTCTTTTTCTTGTGCGTTGCTTATTGTTTGATGCTGGACAAAATTAGCGATAATAGATACGTTGTTTGATATAGCATGACGCCTTTCGCAGCGCTGTGCGCGTAATCAATGGGGAAACATCACGAACGCTGCTGACGCAAAGAGCGCTGTGAGGCCATGGAGGCATTGTTTTGAGCGATAAAGGAGCAGCACTAAAAAGAACTCGGGAAGTTGTTAATGGTGGATCTAGAGGGGAGCACGCATATTGCGTCTCCCTGGGAAAGAACTTGGACATACTTGTGACGCAAGCAGTCCTACCCTATATGCGGCGTCGCATCGAGTGCACTCCCTTACGGCGAATTCCACAGGGAGAGCAGGTGCACCAAATCCACACTAATGTGCTCTTTCCAGAACCGGTGTGTTTCTGTGGTCGAACAAGTGCAGGAGCACTGTCCCTGTTGGTAGAGCGGGAGCGCTTTCACTGTGCCGAGAGCAGCTAGGAGCAGCTGGTAGTGTTCTCGCCTGAAAAGTGGAGTAGGTGCTGTAAGACGAGTCACGTGATCTGTGAACGCCATGGTCTCCCAATTTGTATTCAGCAAGTGAGTGTGGTGGCAATAATAGCAACCACGTATTCCGCTGTTTTTCCGGGTGGCTACGTTGACAGGTGGACGTGTGCCGATTGCGTCGTTGCACAATTATAACATATATTAGGCGAATGAAGAAGTGACTGACCAATTTCAGGAGGATTTTGCTGGTGCCCCACACAGAATGTGTCGGGGTTTGGAATGCTTCGATCACATGGTCTCCCTACTCATTTCCTTCTCCCCTGCTCTCCGGAAGCGTACCGCATTGCAATAAAAGACCTAGTGACCCGGCTTTGAGTGCTCTGCCTCCCACTCCCCACTGCGCTGCCCTCTACTCCTGTTATCTCAATGAAATCTGCCATTAGATAAGGCGTACGGATGGCTCCCGTTGGGGAGCACGCAGTTTCAGTAATAATGGACACGTTACTTTGACAATGTGGGCAACCGGTGCCGCCGTAGCAGACGATGCCGTTGAACACCACGTCCCTAAAGCGTGTGTAGGCCTCAATGTGCTCTTACGAAACAGGATGTACACACGTCTTTGGTTGACGCCATATTTGTTCAAACGTTGGCATTCAGTAGCATTGTGTGGCATGCTGACAGAACCCGCCTAAAGTGAAATGCACGGCAATATGGCTCAATTGATCTCTTCTTGTGATTGGGCTTGTAGATATCATGCAGGTATGACTATGATTTGGAACTAATTAACACACGAGACCCTTTACGAGGAAACTAATGCATTCAGAGCGTATCTATCGGTTTGCCTATTTGACTTCCTGCGTAGGTCCTCGTGGTTTCGCGAGTGATTGATTAAGTTGACTGTAGGAAAATCGTCATGACATGAAAGAGGATGTGAAACAACTGGATGACTGCCCATCAGATGCAAATCATTAAATGCCTTCACTGTACGCCATGGCATACGTAGCATAGTCAAGGAGCTACAACAACCATTTGGTGAGATTCTTGTGCGCCAATTTTGACATGGTATATTAGGAGCATGAGTAAAGTATACATATGACTGGTTCTAATACGGAAACCTTGTCATACATGACATATACGCCATGACAAAGATCGCCAGGTGATTGAGCTCTAAAAGCTAATGTATTGTGTTGTGTCTGACAAATTTAACGTGACATGGCTTTCGATTGGGTTGTGCACACCAAGGTAATAAATAAGCAAATGAAAATGAATATAAATTATAAAGTTGTAGCGTGCATCTACTCATACCTCACAGGTCGCACACAATACTTCGAAATAAATGGTAACAAATCAGATCTGCTAAACGTAATTTCAGGCATACCATGGATTTCCGTTTTGGGACCTCTGCCTTTGTTTTGATTTACGGAAGTGATATTGCTCATGACTTAGGTGGCGACATAATCATCAGGTCGCTCGCAGATGATTCCTAATATATCGTGAAATCAATAACTAGAATGTTCAGGTATCACTCAAGCAAGCTTTTAGAGCTGTAGAAGAATGTGCCCAAAAGCAAATGAAAATCAATTATTCCAAATGCCCAAAAGCAAATGAAAATCAATTAGAGTTGCGTACAGAAATAAAACATAGAATTTAATGTCATCATCAAATAAATTTCACGACTGTACACGATTCTGACTCTATAAAATACCTCGGCATATTCAATTCAAATGACTTGAGTTGGAAACAACACGTGAACAGCATTTGTGCATCTGCAGAAAAAAATTATGGTTTCTTTGCTGCAAATTGAAGCTTGGAACACCATCCGTTAGGCTGCTTGCGTATTTGATTTACGTAAAGTCAAGGTTAGAATACCCCAGTGCAGTGTGGGATTCCTTGAAGTCAGGGTTAATAAATTGACTTGAAAAATTCTTGAAACCCGACTTGAAAAAACATTTCATCTCGTTATTATTAAAATGACTCCAATTCTGAAATGCTTCAGTTGCTTGAAGTGTCTACGCTGGTGCAATGCCATTAAGTTGGTCGACTTAAATTTCTCTTATCAAAACGACACCTCATAATTGAAACTAAACCTCATCTTGTTCACAGGGCCTCCAGCAATGTTACATCAAGCAATCCGTAATTTTGGTTCCAGAATGCAATCTTGATGAATACGCGTATTCTTTTTTCCCACGAAGGAGAAAAGAGTGGAATCAGTTGCTATTACCAGCACTGAACTAGCTTGATTGATTGATATGTGGAATTTAACGTCCCAAAACCACCATATGATTATCAGAGGCGCCGCAGTGGAGGACTCCAGAAATTTCGACTAGCTGGGATTCTTTAACAAGTGCCCAAATCTGAGCACACGGGCCTACAACTTTCTGCCTCCGTCAGAAATGGAGCCCCCGCAGCAGGAATTTGATCCCGCAACCTGCGGGCCAGCAGCCGAGAACTTTAGCCACTAGACCACCAGGGCAGGTCCCGGCAGTGAATTTGAAGAGCATAAAGAGCTTTAAAGAATGCATTAAAATAAGTCTTGAACATTGAGCATTGCTAGAGTGCTAGAGTACTGTACGGAGTGGTGTGATGGAGTGGCCTGATAATTTCTTTTGTTAGCATGCGATGTTTGGCGACCGCGTTTTGTCGACCTTTTGACAATGATGAAAAACACAACTTCTATTGTCAAAACAGAGTTAGGAGCTGTTCTTGCTTATGTGTCGGGATGCTTGCGTTAACGTTGCAAGCTAGTTGACTACCTTGGTTCATCGTAGCAGCTTTGGCAGAATCGGCAAGGAGAAAAGCGTTCCTGGCTTCCACTATGTCTTCGATGTCTGCTACCATAGCGCCTTTGCTCACGTGCTTGTACCTGTTGCTGAAGTTTGAAAGCATCATTACAGATTTCCTTCCTTGTAGCTCGGCTAGTCGTTTGGCGACACACCTTTCGCAGTTGATCAACAGGTACTGGTCGCCTTCAACTGCGCCTCGCTTATTTGTTCATATCTGTGTGCCGATGAAAATGCTGGCGCTGGAGCGAGGGGGAATGGTGACATTTTTCCAGCCCATTAAAGGGTCGCTTTCCTGATGGCGTTGGCGGCAGCAGTGCTTTTTCGTTCAATAGTGTTATCGACTGCGATCTGAGGGTGATGACTGTACCATGAAGGCCTAAGAAGCCCTCACCAAGAATAATGTCGCTGGAGCTCTGTTCTGGGACTACAAAGCTTTGCGGAGTGAATCTGGTTGGTAATGGATACTCGCGCTGTGCAGATTTCTGCCGGCATTACTAAGTGGCCTCCAGCTGCCTATATCTGCGGGAGTTTCCAGGTGGTCTTAACTTTCTTCAACTTCGTGGCGAATGGTGCCCTGATGATGGAATAGTCGCCTCCGGTGTCGACGAGAGCTGTCAGCTTGTGGCCGTGAATAAGAACGTTGATGTCGCTACTTCGTCATCTCACGCTGCAGTTAGGCTGTGGGTTCGGGTCAATTCTACGTCAGTTTCTTCTGATGCTTCCGTGTGGAGTCATTTGGTTGTCTTTGGTACGTGAGGCTTCGATGTTAGGGCAAGGTCAGGAGACCGTCGTGCTTGACGGATTCGTAGTGGCATCCCCGTGGTCAGCAGATGCTCTTTGGTTGTTCGTCGAACGGCATTTATCCCTCCATCGGTTGCTGCCGTTAAATTTCTGGAGGATGGGGGCTAGGCGACTGGTCATGGATTGGGCCAGTGTGTGGTCGGTGGTGTGGCAAGTTGTAGCGGCCGGGCGACGGGAAATGCTACGGTCGTCGTCCTTGCGACTGTGTTGCCGTGATGTAATTGGCAATGTCGCGAGGCCTTTCACCCAGGTGTGGGCGCAGCACGTTGACGGAACAATCTCGGGGCACAATCCGTCAATAATAGTTGCTTTGGTAAGCGTGCGCGGCCTCCCCGCAGTGGTAGCATAGCGGGAAGTTATTGCGGGCGCGTCAAACGCTGGTTTTCGCTGGCGTGTAGCGCTGGCCGCCTTGAAAACGGTAAGGTGTCGGTGGTGATGGTGGTGGCAGTTGTGTCTAGCGATGGAAGTTCGGCGGAGCGGCGTCTAGTTGTAGGCGCGGGGGTGACGTATCATCAAGCTTATCGCTTGCGGCGGAGGCTGTGGTGCTACAGAAACTTCAAGTGATCATCGAACTTTTTCGCGGACAGTGTAGGCAATAGAGTTTACTTGGGGCTGCGTTGTAGGCAGCAGCTTCTGTAGCTTCCACCGTACGAATTGTCGAATCGTTTCATGTCGTCAGAACCGAGGGCGTGAACAGTTGCGCTATCTTGCATCGATCTGGGATCGTGTGGTGGGTAAGCAATTTCTAGCATCTTCTGAATTGTCTAAGCCTCCGCGGCAAGCCCTTGAACTGTTTTGGGTGGATTCCGCACTAGCCCGGCGAAGAAGCCTTGCTTTACTCCTCGCATAACCAAAGAGACCTTTTCTTTGGTGGTGTCTTGGTTGGTGTTGCTAAACAGACCAATCATATTTTCTGCGAAAATTCTGTGTGGCCTGCCGTGGTGGTCTATACTTGGCTGCTGACCCGCAGGTCGCGGGATTGAACCCCGGCGTTGGCGGCTGCATTTCCGATGAAGGTGCAAACGTTGTAGGCCCGTGTGCTCAGATTTCGGTGCATGTTAAAAAACCCCAGGTGGTCAAAATTTCCAGATCTATCCACTACGACGTCTCTCATAATCATATGGTGATTTTGGAACGTTAAACCCCACATATCAATCGATCTGCAAAGATTGTGACGCACTTTTGTTCGTAAGCTTCGCCCGTGTTTGCAGCAAAGCAGTGGCCCGTTTTGTTCGGGTGACGCTCGTGAATGTTTTCAGGAGAGCGCCAAAAAAGAGATCCTAGGATCGAAGTGACAATTATCGGTTCTCGAACCAGTTTGACGTCGTGATTTCTAGGTAAAACCAGATGCGACGCAGCGTTTTTTCCGTGACCCACTGTTTAAGGCGGCCACTCAGTCGTACGTCTCCAGGAAGGCCTCCGCTTCTTCACATAGTGATCCGTGGAAGGTCGGTGACTCTCTTGGCTGCTCCGTTACGACCATGGTGGGCGTTGGCTTTGGGATGGTCATAGTGGTCGCTGTAGTGGTGGTGGCCTTGGGCTTGCCAGTGTTAACGGGTACATCCCCGTGCCCTCCATGTAGCCTTCGCTGCCTGCGGCTGGCTGGCTAATCGACGTCGGCTTCAACGTCCTCTTCAGGGTTTGGCCATGGCTCGTGGCTGGAGGGGGGGGGCGTTTAGTACATGGGCCTGGAAAAACCTCCACCAGATATCATGTTGTCACGACGTTGATGAAAGCATAGACTGTAGGTTGAAGATGAAACTGTTTATTAGGGTCGAACTTGCGGCGAGTCAACGAAAAGTCAGATGAGGGTGATACACACTGATACAAACAGAGCCACAGTGACGAACACGGCCTCGGCTGCGGATCAACTGAGAAGCGAGGAAGAGCGTCGGCATTTATGCACGTGCCATCAAACAATCTAGTTATCGCGAGTGGCCACGTAGGTTCCACAATAATCTGTAATGTTTGGGAAGTGGGAGTAATCCTAACAAAATTATCTACTGCAGTCCGATGCTTCTCGAACACTGCAGGGGCCACGTGCGCTTAGAATTATAGATACTGAACTTGGATGATGTCAAAATTTTAAAATGTAGCAATACAAACTGTCAATAACCTGTGGCACGTACCCGAACATCCATGGCTCATACCTGCACGCTGCTATGTGGACACCTCATGCGGAAATGGTTTGACAGAGTACTCGACGGCATTGCAATTTCAAGATAAGGTAGTGACATTTGTCAAACCATCTAACCCCTATACAAATTTTTCTAACCCCCTGCATTAATACCCCACGTTAAATCACCCATTAAAGACCAGTGTATTTTACAAAGTAGACTTCCTTATGCCGGAATAAAAGAATACGTGACCCAATATTCTGGTTTTGCTCATTGAAATTTCGGATTCTAAGTGTTACAGCAACTGAATGTCTACTTGACATAATGACTCTGTTGTATTTCTCATGTTCTGTGAGTAATTTAGCTTTCAAAACATGAGAGCGCCTCATGCACACTTGGTCAGTATTGTTTGCCCTAAATTTCTTTAGGTGTCCTAATTTATACGTTGAAAAAAAGGGTTACTCCTACTTCGGAACACAACAACCCCTGTTCAGCGTGAGAACTGTATAGAGCCCTGAACTTTGCTCGTTGGAGGAATCAAACGTTGGTGTACTTTTTCACAGTACAGTAAGACAACGTAAGGGACACACG